>NC_045635.1:40102574-40416169 GCF_009829155.1 Mustela erminea | reverse complement strand
TCACATGATGGAGCCAAATCTGAAAGTGAAACACTTGTAAGAAAGAGAAAACAAAAAGATATAAACATTAGGAAAACAAGAAAAAAATGATGCAGCAAAGAATATTCCATGATACATGGCATTCGCATAGTTTCAATAATGGTTTATGATTATGGCTAAATTATTATGATGTAACAGAAGGAACCATATAACTGCTCGCCCAGGATAAGGCACAGGGGGTATAGATATGTTTGGCGGAGGCAGAGTAATGGTGAAAGATAACTAAACACAGATATCGATATTCTGTTTTGGGAAATTAATGGGAAACATTCAAAACTTCATCAGAAAGGAATAGCAATATAAATTTTTTTTAAGATTTTATTTTTATTTAGTTGGCAGAGAGAGCACGAGGGAGCAAAAGAGGGGGAGTGGCAGCGGGAATGGGAGAAGCAGACTCCCCACTGAGCAGGGACCCCCCCCCCCCAATGTGGGGCTTGATCCCAGGACGATGGGATCATGATCTGATCTGAAGGCAGATACCGAAAAGACTGAGCCACCCAGGCACCCTTATAAGAACGTTTTTAACACATGCCAATCATAAGAATTTACTAAAAGTTGAAAATGGTTGCTTCTGGGGAAGAGAAATGAGAGAGATGTGACAGAGAGTGTGTTATTTGTCATGAAACAATCTATTTGCTTACGTAAGTATAGGACTTTTCCAAATATATGAACATATAACTTTTATAAAAATTAATTTTAAAAACATGAATGGACTAACACTTTAAAATAAGTTGGAATAAAGGGGAAAAGAGCAATAAAAGTGTAGTGGAAAACAAATCTCTGGTAATAAATGAAAAAGGGAAAAGGCACAAATAGTCTTAGGAGCAATAAGGTGGCACGACATTACAAACAGAATTTCTAACATTAAAAGATAATACAAGGAAAAATAGAGAAATTTATTTCAAAGCTTAGATGAAATAAGCAATTCCCAGGAAAATATAAATTATAAAAATTAACTCAAGAAGTAGGAGCTATGAATTAAGCAATTCACATTTTAAAAAGTCGATCTGGTAATCAGATGTCTTATTCAAAAAACATCATGCCTCGTTAATTTTATAGGTAAATTTTATCCACACACAAGGAACATATTCTCCCTATTCTATACAAACTTTATAACAAAGAAGGAATGCTACTGGACTCATTTTACGAGGTTAATAAAACCTTGATACTAAACTTGGATAAAGATAGTGCAAGGGGTGCCTGGGTAGCTCAGTGGGTTAAAGCCTCTGCCTTCGGCTCAGGTCATGATCCCAGAGTCCTGGGATTGAGCCCCGCATCAGGCTCTCTGCTCTGCGGGGAACCTGCTTCCTCTTCTCTCTCTGCCTACTTCTGATCTCTGTCTGTCAAATAAATAAATAAATAATCTTTAAAAAAAGAATTAAAGATAGTGCAAAAAAAATTAAACTTATACACCATTCTCACTTACAAACAGATTTAAAGTTCTAAGAACTTACTAAGTTATTAACTTAGTGACGGTGCCCATTAAAAAAATATATACTGAAGTATCAGTTTTCTATCGTCGTATGTATAACAAATAACCACAAAACCTATCGGTTTGAAATAACACCCATTCATTATCTCACAGTTTCTGTAGGTCGGAAGTTCAGGCACAGCTTAAATGAATCTTCTGCTTAGGGCCTCACAAGGCTGCAATCAACTCGTCAGCCTGGGCTGGGGTCTCATTTAAGTCCTGGGGTCCTCTTCCAAGCTCACATGATTGTTGGCAGAATTCATTTCCTTGCAGCTGTAGAACTTATAATGGCTTGTTTCTTCAAGGCCAGCTGGAGAATCTCTAACCACTAGACCCTCTTTTAAAAAGATAGCCTAATTAGGTCAGGTTCATTCAGGATAACCTACCTCTCTTTTGATTAACTTAAAGTCAACTGACAAGGGAATTTAATTGCATCTGAAAAAAAAATCCCTTCACTTTGTCACGTTCTATTGATTAGAAGCAAGTTCAAGTTTTACACATACCTGGGGAGGGGATTTTACAAAGGCATTGATACCAGAGCGTGAGAGTCACAGACTACATCTTAGAATTCTGCCTACCATCACCAAGTAGAATTTATCCCAGGAAGCCAAAGATGACTGAACATAGGAAAAAATGCTATCAATGTAATAAATATGCTGTATTACCAGATAAAAAATATACAATTATATAGAGAAATATTAAAAACATTTAGTAGAATTTAACACTCATTCAAATTCAAAAAAGGTCACTTCTTTAAGCTATAAAAGCATCTATCCAAATTTATCAGAAATGTTTCCAGTCCAGCATGTGAGGAAGCTTTAAAGTCACCACCTTAACAAGTAAAAAGTTGAACAAACTGAAAAATCAACAACTCTCATTAGATCCACAAAAGAATTGGTGTTATAGAGCAAAGCACTGTCCACATAATTGGAGAGACACAGAACAATACAGAGAATCACAACTTACAGGAGCAGAAACCTCTGAAGGAACCAGTTCTAGGGTAGGGAAGACTGAACTGTAATTGGTGAATTGCTGGAAGCTCATGTGCACAAGTCTGAGAAATGAAGGCTCCACAGAGACCCAGTTATCAAGGGGGTGTCCCTCATTTGTGAGTTTTACCTCCTGGAGCTCTACCAGGCTCTCACAGTGAAAATAGGAGATTATTCCCTCTCGTTTGTAGCAGGGAGTGGCAAAGAAACCATTCCCAAATACTTCAGAGCATTCTGTTCTTAACAAGGTCTGCCCTAAGGAGAAAGTATTTAACCAGAGATTAACCTGCTGGGGTTCTATCAGAGCCTAATTGACCTGGGGCAAAGGAAATACCCTTCTCCCGCCCACTTTAGCCATTCTGTCTCACCAAAAGGTTGGGGGGAGGGGCGATCTAAGAAGCCCATATGAAGTTCACAGTCAAGAGGCATAGACTCAAAAACAAAAACAAAAACAAAAACAAAAACTGAAAGCTAATCATAGAACTATATGCAGTATGTTGCCCCTCCTCCCATACCATACTAACATCACTGAAGATCTATTTACAGTTATTCCTTTTACCCATTACATCATGTTCGTTATCAAGAAAAGATTACCAGACATACTAAAAGGCAAATAAGACAGTTTGAAGAGAGACAGAGCAAGCATCAGAACCAGATTCAGGTATGACAAGGATGTTGGAATTATCAGACCAGTAATTTAAACAATTGTAATGAATATGCTAAGGGTTCTAATGGATAAAGTATAGTGCATACAAGAACAGATGGACAATGTAGGCAGTGAGATGAAAATTCAAAGAATGAATCAAAAGAAATGCTATAACTAAAAAAGGCAAGTGAAGAATGCCTTTGATGGGTTTAGTAGTAGACTGGATAAGGCTAAGGAAAGAATCTCTGAGCTTGAGGATATCCAATAGAAACTTCCAAAACCGAAAGGCAAAGAGAAAAGGGGTTAAAAAAAAAAAACCCCAGAACAGAGTATCTAAGCATTGCAGGACAGGTACGAAAGGTGTAACACACATGTAATGGGAATACCAGAAGGAGAAGAAAAGGGGAAAAGAAAAAATAGTTAAACCAATGATGACTGAGAATTTCCCTCAAAATAATATTACACACCAAACCATAAATCCAAGAGGCTCTGAGAACACGAAGGAGGATACATGCCTTTCTTACATATGATTATATGTAAGCAAAAGAAACGACAGCAATGATACAAGGGGCGAGAGGAAGGAGTTAGGGTTATTTTGCCATTGTGAATTACTTAACGCTACCTGTGAAGTGGTATAGTGTTGTTTCACAGTGGACTTGGATTCATTCTAAATGTATATTGCAAACTCTAGGACAAACACTAAAAAAAAGAGGCATAACTGATATGCTATGGAAGGAGAGAAAATGGAATCTTATGAAATGCTCAATTAAAGTCACAGAAAGAACGGGAAAAGAATGGAAGACAAGAATGAGAACAAAGAACAAGGGCAACAAATACAAAACAGTAACAAATACAGTAGATGTGACTCGAACTATGTAAGTAATCCCTTTAAATGTCAGTGTTCTAAATGTACCAATTAAAAGATTGTCAGAGTGATGGGGCACCTGGGTGGCTCAGTGAGTTAAAGCCTTTGCCTTCAGCTCAGGTCCTGATCCCAGAGTCCTGAGATCGAGCCCCCGCACTGGGCTCTCTGCTCAGCGGGGAGCCTGCTTCCTTTCCTCTCTGCCTACCTGTGATCTCTGTCAGATGAATAAATAAAATCTTTTTAAAAAAAAAAGACTGTCAGAGTGAGACAAAAAAACATGACCAAACTCTGTGTCTACAAGAAACCCACTGTATTTTTTATTGAGTTATATTCAACATACAAAATTATGCAAATTTAAGGTGTACAACATTGATTTGATACATTTGTCATGCATCTGTTGGTATATTTCTATTGCGATATGATTGCCATAGTAGCATTAGCTAACACCTTTATGGTATCACGTAACACCTCTATCACATCAAATAATTACCATTTCTTCTAGTGTTGATAACACTTCAAATGTAGTCTCTTAGCAAGTTTAATGTTTATAATACAGTTTTGTTTATAATCACTGTGCTCTCTCTATAAGCACTGTACTGTTAACTCTAGGACTTACTCACCCACTAGTAGCAAGTGTGTACCCTCAAACAATATCTCTCCCATTCCCACACCCCCAGCCCCAGGTAATCACCATTTTATTCATTTTATTTCATTTAATTTAAATTATAAATTTTATAATTTATAAAATTATTTTATAATTTTGGTTTTTTGAGAAGCCACATATAAGAGCTATTTATATAGTATTTGTCTCCCTCTGTTTGACTTATCTCACTTAGCATAATGTCCTCAAGGTCCATCCATGTTGTTGCAAATGACAGAATTTCCTTTTTTCTCATGTCTGAATAGTATTCCATTGTACAGTTAACCTTTGAACAACACACGGGTTAGGGGTCCTGACCACCCCTGTAGTCAAAAATCAACATACAACATTCGACTTCCCCAAAACTTACCTAATAGCCTACTATTTACTGGAAGCCTTACAAATAATATACACAATTGATTAACATATATCTTGTATATTATATGTATATATACTGTATTCTTACAATAAAGTGAACTACAGAAAAAAATTAAGAAAATCATAAGGAAGAGAAATACATTTACAGTACTGTACTGTATTTATTGGGGGGAAAAATCCATGTATAAGTAAACCCCTCAGCTCAACTCTGTGTTGTTCAAGTGCCAACTGTGTGTGTGTGTGTGTGTGTGTGTGTGTGTGATATTTTCTTTACCCATTCATTCTTGATAGGTTGTTTCTAAATCTTGGCTATTGCGAACAATAAACATTGGAGTACATATATCTCTTTAGTAATCTATTTCATTTCCTTTGGTTATATGCCCAGAAATGGTATTGTTGAAACATATCGTAGTTCTATTTTTAATTTTGGAGAAACCTCCATGCCATTCTCCACAATGGCTGAATCAGTCTACAACCCCAACAGTGCATGAGAGTTCTCTTCTTTCCATACCTTCACTAACACTCATTATCTCTTGTCTTCTTGATAACTGCCCTTCTGATAAATGTGAGGTGACATCTCATCACAGTTTTGATTTGCATTTCCCTGATGATGAGTGATGTTGAGCAACTTTTCGTCTACCTGTTAGCCCTTTGGATGTCTATGTAGTTTCTCTGCCCATTTTTAGTCAGATTGTTTTTTGTTATTGAGTTATACCAGTTCTTTATAAATTTTTTCTATTAACCCCTTATCCAATACATTGTTTGCAAAATTTTTCTCCTATTTTGTAAGTTGCTTTTTCATTTTGTCAATGGCATATTTTGCTATGATGAAGGTTTTAAGTTTGATGTGGTCTCATTTGTTGATTTTTCCTTTGTTTTTTGTCCTTTCAGTGTCACATCTGAAAAATGATTGCCCAAACCAATGTCAAAGAGCTTCTTGCTTGTTTTCTTCTAGAGCTCTACAGAAGAAATCCACTTTAGCTGTAAAGACATATATAGATTAAAACTACATGAATAGAGAAAGATATACCATACTAACCGTATTCAAAAGAAGTAGGAGTAGCTATACTAATTTGAGACAGAACAGACTTCAGAGCAGTAAGTTTTCAGAGACAAAGAGGGACATCACATGATGATAAAAGGGTCAATTCTCCAAAAAGATGTAACAGTTTTTGTGTGTGTGTGCGCCTAACAACAAAGTCTCAAAATACATTAGGCAAAAACTGATAGAACTGCAAGGAGAAAGAGATGAACCCACTAGTATAGTTAGGGACCTCAACACCCCTCCAGCAGATATGGATAAATCCAATGGGCAGAAAATCAGTAAGGATATTGTTGAACTCAGCAACACCATTAATCAACTGGGTATAATTGACATCTATAGACTACCTCATCCAACAACAGAAGAATATACATTTTTCTCAAACTCACATGTAGTATTCAGCAAGATAGACCATGTGTTAGGCCACAAATTACCCCATAACAAATTCAGAAGACTAGAAATCAAATGATATCTGCACTCAGGCCACAATGGAATTAAACAAGAAATCAATAACAAAAAGATAACTAGAAAATCTCCAAATACTTGGAGATTAAACAATATGTCTCCATATAACAAAAGCAAAAACAGTGGTTAGAGGGAAATGTATAGCTTTGAACAAATATATTATAAAAAAAGAAAGGTCTATAACTGTTTATAGTAGTTTTATTCCTATTTGCCAGAATTAGAAAATAACTGAAATGTCCTTCAGTAGATGAATGGGAAGCTAAACTGTGGTATATCCAGATGATGCACTATTACTCATCTCTAAAAATAAATGAACTATCAAGCCATGAAAAGACATGGAAGGACTTTAAGTCTATAAAACTAAGTGAAAGAAGCCAATCTGAAAAGGCTACACACTACTTGATTCCAAATACATGACATTCTGCAAAAGGCAAAACCATTGAAACAGTAAAAAGACCAGTGGTTGTCAGGGGTTGGTGGGGCGTAGGAGGGAAGATGGATAGACAGAGCACATATGATATTTAGGGCCATGAAATTACTCTCTATGTTACTACAGTGATAGATAGATGCCATTACATTTGTCCAGACCCATAGAATGTACCATAGTATAAATAATGGACTTTAAGTGATTATGATGTGTCACTAATTGTAACAAATGTAGATCACTCAGGTGTATTACGAATATAGAAAGCAATGCATGTAGGATATAAGGAGCAATCTCTGTCCCTTCTACCTGATTTTTCTGTGAATCTAAAACTGTTCTAAAAATTAGTCTAGTTAATAAAAATTATGGAAAGCATCATTTAAAAAATGAGAAGCATGCCCATAAATCTTAGGAATAAGACAAAAAGGGCTGCCATTCTTTTTTTCAACTTAATGTTGTACCTGACATTTTCAGCAATGCAGTAAGATAAGAAATATAAGAGATAAAAGGGGTGGAGTAGAAGCGTAAAAGTGTCCTTATTTGCAGATGATAGGCTGTCTGCAGAGAAAATTCAAGAGAAGATGCAAACTCCCTGATACAGTAAAAGTGTTCAGCGAGGCTATTAAATACCAGATCAACATATGAAAACCGATAGGATTCCTAGGCACCAGTTATAGATAATTAGATAATGGGACTGGGATGAGAAAGAGTGTATTGACAATAATAATACAATCACAGGTACCTAGTATTAATTCCTTTAAAAAACATTCAGGAGGGACGCCTGAGTGGCTCAGTGGGTTAAGGCCTCTGCCTTGGGCTCATGTCATGATCCCAGGGTCCCGGGATCGAGCCCCGCATCGGGCTCTCTGCTCAGTGGGGAGCCTGCTTCCTCCTCTCTCTCTCTGCCTGCCTCTCTGCCTACTTGGGATCTCTGTCTGTCAAATAAATAATATCTTCAAGAAAAAAAAAAAGGAAAGATCAAAGGGTCACTAATAGCCATGAAAAGTTGGAAGAACAGTGTACTTGAATTTGCCTTACAAGACATCCTCTCATTATAAAGTTAATTACCATTAATGTAGCATAATATTGATAGAGAAATAGAGCAATGGAACCCAGTAGAGACTTCACTTAACAGACCTACATATGTAAAATGGAAAATTTGTAAGAGGCAACTCGGAAAAGAATTCACTAAATGGTACTGTTGAGGCCATTCTCAGCCCTTTTGTCTCCTTCCACCTATATGCACTTTTCCTAAAAACATCATCTACCCTTTGGAATTCAGCTGGTGATTTCCTAATCTGTTCCTCCATCCAGATCTCACCCCTAATTTCTGGGCCCCTTTATTCAATTGTTTATTGGAAATGTCCTCCTAGAACTCCAAATATGCAAACTGAACTTAATACATTGTCCCATAAATCTGCTCTTATTTATGTATTCCCAAACACAGTCAGTAGACCCACCCTTTATGCTATTAAACAAGCCAGAACTCCCTGGAAGCCATTCTAGACCAATAGTTCCCAAAGGCAAACCGAACAGAACAGAATATTAATAGGTGCTATGCAAAATTAAAAGCTGTTTGATAAAGTTTTGAACTGTTGGTTTAAAAAAAAACAGATTTTCCTTATCAAATTAGTTATCAGTGCCCTTAATACTCTGGTGTGCATTTATGCCCAAACTCGAGTGGTTCATAGAATGCCCTTTTAATTTATTTTTTATTTTTTTCAAAGATTTTATTTATTTATTTGAGAGCAAGAGACCACAGAGGGAGAGGGAGAGAAGAGACTCCAAAATGAGAAGAGAGCCTAATGTGGGGCTCGATCCCAGGACCCCGAGATCATGACCAAAGGCAGATACTCAAGTGACTGAGCCACACAGGCACCCCTAGAATACACTTTTTAAATAAAATATTTTGCTCAGGATTAATTTTCTAAGAACTTTAGGAAATATTTTTCTTTCTTTACCTCTCCCATCTCCCAATAATTAGTAATTGCTTTGAGTTTATTACCTAAATATCACAGGGCTTCTCTCTTTAATGGCCACAGCGCTTTGAACATTCAGTCTCACTCCCTTTATCCCAACCCTTTCTCCACACAGCTGCCAGTGACTCAAGTTATAAAAATGACTATGTTAGTCTCCTGTTTAAAGCACCTCAGTGGACCAGGATTTCAATGGAAAGCTCAAAGTCCCTTAGTCTTGCAAGACCACTTACCAGTCCCAATGCTCCTGCTCCTTTCCAATGCTCCCCACCCCAGTGATAGTGAAGCACATATAGCCTACCAAGCATGACCCAGTCTTCATTTTCTCTGTACTGTCCTCTGCCTACAGTTTCACATATTGTGTGTTATGTCCAGGGATAATGGCTTCTAATTGCTGGACTGGATTTTATAACCTAATTGAGGAAACAATAGTAATAAGTTTGGAAAAATTGGCAAATAAGATTATTAGCCTGGTAGTAGGTTGTTTCTAGGTCTTGATGCTTCATTAACTGAGCCCCGCACACCCGTGTAATGAATTCTTTTCAAGGTTTCTTATCAGAACATTGTGTCCTGCCCTGTTTGATGAAAAAACATGCCAACATTATGGGTTTTTCCTATAACTACAGATTCAGTCTTTGGCAAAATACCTCTTTATCTTTATGACCTTCTTTCTAGTATAGTGGAGTCATATAGACATTAAAAAGCCCTGATAATTCTGATTACATTAAAATTAATCACTTTGTTTATCAGAAGACACCATTAAGAAAGTATTAAGGCAAGCCACAAAGTGGGAAGAGATATTTGCAAAAAAAATGTAACTGACAAAGGGTTTATACCCACAAAACATGAGAACTTCTACAAATCAAGAGGAAAAATATAACCCAATAGAAAAACAAAGACTCAAATCACTACCTCAGAAGAGAAAATTCAAATGGCCAATACATATAGGAAAAAATATTCAACGTTATTAGTAGTCAGGGAGACAAAATTAAAACCACAGTAAGATACCACTGTATTTGAAATTAAACCCCACCCAAATTCCTAACACCAGGAAAAGTTGACAATATCAAATGTCAGCGAGAATAAAGAATAAAAGTAACTCTTAAGCAGTGGTAATGGAACTGTAAATTGGTACAAACTCTTTGGAAAACTATTTGGCTTAAATGAACATAGAAACTGATGACTCTACAATAGTAGTCCTGCGTGTAAATCCATCAGAAACATATGTGTAAGTGCATCAAAAGACATGTATAAGGATGCTTATAGAAGTCCCAAACTGGAAATAATGCAAACATTCACCAAAAGTAGAGTGAAAAAATGAATTGTGGAATATTCATACTATGGAATATTACACAGCAATGAAAATGAATGATATGCAACAAATTAGATCAATCTCACAAACATTATGTTGAACAAAAGAACCAGACAGCAAAGAATGCACATCATTCCATTCAGTTCCATAAATGTCAAAAAGGACTGAATTCATATTTAATATGATGGTAAAAGCACATATGTGGTAAAACTATAGAGAAAAGCAAGAAAATGATGACCGTGAAAATTAAAATAGCGGTTACTTATAGAGGAGGAGGGAGATTGTGATTGAGAGGGTCCATGGAATCACAGAAAGGGAGATTCATTGAGTTTGGGAAATGCTCTATTTCTTGATTTGGATATTGGTTACAGTGGTGTTCACTAAATAATTCATCAACTGTTCATTTTCACTTAGCATACTTTTAAAATTCGTATTTTAATAAATGTAGTTACATTTTCTTTAAAATTTTTGTTTATTTTCAAGTAATCTCTACACCCAGTGTGGGGCTCAAACTCACAACCCTGAGACCAAAAGTCACATGCCAACCGACTAAGCCAACCAGGTGCCCCTAAAATTTGTATTTTGTTCTATAGTAAAGAAATTTTTAAATAATAATATCTGGGCTCCATCCCAACTCAACTGTAGCAGAATTTTTGGGTGAGGGTGGGATTTGTGCTTTTTAAAAAAACAAAACGAACGAACAAACAAAAAAACTAAGCAGCCACAATTGAGAATTGCTGTATAGAGGATGATTAAACATTCTCCAATATTTGTTCTTCACCTTTTAACATGATCTTAACTCCAGATATAGTTCTCTGGTGAGTTCTGAAATACAGGCATTCCATACTGTTGGTGGAAAGCCTTGTTATGTTTATTAGTGATATTTTCATGTGTTTGTGTCTTCCTTCTTCATGTATACCCTTTGAGGGCAGAGGCGAGTCTCATACCTATTTGTATATTCTTCTCAGCTCAGTGCTTACTGGTGGACTATTTTAATATTTATCTAGGGTGTCCCCCAAAACTGTATACCAAACCTATGAATCAGTTCAGAGAGCTGAGTACTAAGAGAAAAGCTGACGGAGCAAGTAGAAAGAGGAGTGAAATGGGAGAAGCAGCACTGCAGGAAGTTGCACTCTCCTCTGCCAATTCCTTTCTCCCTTTTGAATAGACCTTTGGAACCCCACCCCTGGGTAGTACAGTCTCTGCCAGCTTCCGTTAAACAAGGTTTCATGCTCCCAGCTTTCTCCTTGAATCAAAATAAAAATAAGTTCAAGGACAGGGAAATTCAAAGGGACTCCCAAGAGGTATGATTTCAAGAGAAAGGCTTTAAGCTTTTAGCCAAGTCATGTAGAATCCTATCCAAAAGCTCATCATTGGACTTGTTAGGAGCAAAGCTGCTCACCATCTACAGGTCTATGCTTTGAAGAGATCTCTTTTCCATACACAAAGCCTCTTGTGGCCCAGAACAAAACTGGCCAAAATTTAAAGTGGCTTCTTGACTGCAGGCTCCCTCTGGGTGGCGTACTTCCTGTTTTGAGGTAACTGATTAGCTAAGAGGAACTGAGGTGTTAATGACCAACGAGGCTATCTAACTTACTCTTCCAAGACAGATGCCATTCACAGAGGAACAGCTGCCTTTAATACCGTAAAACTGGAGGAGTGACTGGTGTTGGGAAGTTCAGACATTGGGGCAGTCTGGTAAATCCAGAAAATATTTTGTGGGGAGAGGTTAGAACCCCTCAAACCACATTATACATCTCTGAGCTCCGGGGGCTGATTGTACACTTACAAAGCAAGTGGGGACACAGCTAGCTCTTTCTTTGGGGACCTGTGTGTAAGCGACCTACCTCTTAATCTTGTTTGTGAAGTCAATCAAAGTCTTCACTTCCAAATGTCCTGGACCTTCCAACTGTCCTAGAGGACTAGGTCATCCTATCCCTGCCCTGCCTAGAACCATTAATGTTTCTCCTCCCCTGTACCCTGACCTTATTCAAACATCTTCAATACCTAATTTCTGCCTTCCTCTTTCATAAAATTTTACAGATCTTCATCAATTTCCTTTTCTGAGTTCTACAGCCTTTATTGTCTGATTAGTTATTTAGTTCATTAACTTCAGAAACATTTTCTAAGTACTCTAGAGATCCGTGTGGTAGAGTTTTAATTACTTCAATTTCCCACTGTGGAAGAAGACACATTTACCCTCTATTTGCATACTCATTTGAATATTCCTGCTCTATATATGTATCTGTTCTTTGTATTCTCTTTGAATTGGTTCTAACATCTGCCTCGTGCTCCCATTATAAGTTAAATAGAATCTATAACGTATGTTCATTTTTGTATCTTTAGGAGTCAAAATTTTACCATTAAAAAAATTATCTTCAACGGGCCAGATACCATTCTGGAATGGAAATAGACATGGAATACTAAAATGAAATAAGACATAGTTTTGGTATTGTTAGTTCTCTTTGAACCCCAACAGAAGAGTAAATTCCTTAAGGCCAGAAACACCTTGTGTCTCCTTCAATAAGGATTTGCTGGTTAATTGCTTATTGGATTAATTTCCTTCCAAAGAACATTTTTGTTTTTCTGCTCTAAACCAAATGGTTGCTGTGCTGTGATGAGAAGGTAAAAGTTTTATTTTAGAATATAGTTAGCAAAGCTTTGGGGAACTCAGAAAAGCTGTTCCTCCAATGAAGGGCTTAACATTACTGGAACCATGAACATTTTTGGCCTTGGAGGAAATGAATATCACATTCTTGCCCGCTCAAATGTACAAAATTAAACCTTGTGGTTTTATCTATTTTTTAAGTTTTCCAGAAAGAACAAAAGGCTGACTAAACCTTCTTTTCATCTTTGCCAACAAAAATTCTTTATGCTTATATAGTGTATTACCTTTCATTTGAAGTATTTTAAAATACCTGAAAAATGTTTAACCTCATCACCACCTTGGGGTCTGTATGGGAATCATTTATCCCCATTTTGAAGACAAGGAAACTGAGGAGTGTGGTGACAAGATTTTTCCAAGGCAGCAGAGAGGGTTGTAGAAAGGCAGAAATAATTCTTTTTTTTTTTTAAGATTTTATTTGTTTATTTGACAGAGAGAGATCACAAGTAGGCAGAGAGACAGGCAGAGAGAGAGGGAAGCAGGCTCCCTGCTGAGCAGAGACACACCCCCCCCCATGCGGGACTCGATCCCTGGACCCTGAGATCATGACCTGAGCCAAAGGCAGTGGCTTAACCCACTGAGCCACCCAGGTGCCCGGCAGACATAATTCTTAAGTCCGGACCAGTTATTCTAAACTCAGGACAGCAAGTACTGTAACCCTTGATGTTCTTTACAGCTATTAGAGAAAGCTGAGGTTGTTGCCAATGGACATGGAAAAGAGATGACCTAAAAATTTTCATAAAACCCTAAATTTTCATAAAATCCTTGGGAATTTATACGAACTTTTATATTAACTGGCATTCTGATTATCAGCAATTTTGTATAACTGTCATTTACTCTGTAAATGTTTCAGCTCCCCTTCCCCACAGCTCCATGAATAATGTTCTGGCTGAACACAAGGGTGTAAAATGTCTTAATCTGCCTTTGCTATGTTTAATATAAATTATCATGTTTGGGACACCTGGGTGGCTCAGTGGGTTGAATGTCCAACATTCTTTGTTTCAGCTCAAGTCATGAACTTGGGGTCCTGAGATCAAACCCCTCATCGGGCTCTGTACTCAGTGCATTGTCTATCTGAGATTCCCTCTCTCTCTTTCTCCCCCCCTCTGCCTCTTCCCACTCTTCTCTGTCAAATAAATAAATAAATCTTTGAAGAACTTTCCGTGTTCACACAAGTCTTGCCTGTTAATGTTCGAGTCAGCATTAGCCATCATAGAACCCACAGTCCATAAACTGATGGATGAGGAAATGAAATTGTAGTGTAGCCATACAATTGGATATTATTAGGCCATAAAAAGGAATGAGGTACATGCCACAACATGGATGAACCTCAAAAATGTGCTAAGCAGAAGAAACTAGACACAAAGTGCCACATACTTCATGATTCCATTGATATGAAATGTCCAGAAAAGGCAACTCCAGAGAGACAGAAAGTCGATTGGGGGTTGCCTAGGGCTGGGTATGGGAAATGGGAGTGATGGCTAATGGGCACCACTTTCTTTTAAGGGTGCTGGAAACGTTCCAAAATTGGATTGTGGTGATGGTTTCGCAACTCTGTAACTATACCAACAATCATCAGATTGTACATTTAAAATAGGTGAATTTTATGGTATGTAAAGTGTACCTCAATAAAGCTGTTGATAAGTATATTCATGGTGACATTCCCACCTATCCCTCTACCCTTAACTGCTCCACAAGAGCACCGAAGAAACAAATTGCCATTACAAAGACAACAAGAATCACTTTATATCATTTCAAGTTTTCTTTTCCAGGACAATAATATAGGTGTTGTGGGATTCGAAGCTTCAATATCGTGATCTGAGGGCCATTCCACCACAGGTGTGCAGCTTAACAGGGTGTTAATTGGAAAGCCTATGAACACCTCCTCCCCAGGCAGCCCAGGAAGCTGTGCCAGGATTTGCTAGTGAGTAGAATAATTCGAGAGCCAAACCCATGATCAAAAATAAAAAGAAATTTAACTTGTTTTTATACTGCAGCCATTACCACACAAAATGACTTAGAGCACATTTTAATTGGAGCTGAAGGCTTTTTGACTTCACCACTAATCAGAACCACTTCAGCTTTTGGAAGTATTTCTCTACTGTGGAAGGAAAATAAAAGAGCCAAATTAAGGGCTGAGGTTTTCTAATGGAAGTCACTTCCCCACATTCAGCAGGTTGGTTTATTTAGCAAGGGTAGGAAGAAGGCTTGCTGATTCCCTGGGGAATCGGCCTTGCACGGTTTCTGCATGTAATAGAAGGCTCGCTAAGCTGGTAATAATACTTTTCTTCTCTGATAATGCCTATCTTTTGTTTCTCCCAAACTCTGAACCCCGAGTTAGCAGGGTAAGAGATGGTGAACTGCTCTTCCCTGGAAAGGCAGCTAACACTTCCAGAACTAAGAGAATGCTTGGTGAGAAATATGTCTTCTAAAGGTGGAGGTCACCGGGTTTAGGACCCGGATATCTGTCCCCTTGCTCTTCATGGCACATGTCCAGAAACATGCAATCATTACTCTTAAAGGGCAAGAGGCACTGGATCAACGACAGGATGATTTAACCCTTTCTCTGGTTAGAAAATCCTTCTACTTTTATGAAAAAAAAAAGTAGTTTGAAATAAAAAACTTCTGGTGATACTATTAACTAAAGACAGCTTTCCGAGAGTCCTGGTGCCATCCATAAAGGAATGGATAGTAATCCTGCTCTTTTTAAAACCTCTTAATACATAAGTGTATTTTATGCCCAAGAAAAACAGCAAGTCTCCTTCTTACATCCAACAATATTTGTAGGAAAAAATGAAATCTAAAACAAAACATAAAGCTACAAAGGTACGGCTGTCCTTCAAAAAGCACCAAGCTCGCTTTATGGGACAGGCAGTATTTTCCCACAAACATTTCCACTTGCTGCATCCCAATTTAACACTGCATAAAAGCAATAAGCCTCCAATCTCTACACCCAACCAAGTTCTCTGAAAACACAGAAAAATTGCCTTGTCCTTGGCCTAATGCCGAGTACAATTTGACATATTAAAACGTGCTAAAACAGTCTCTAAGCATTCGCCGTGAGTGATGTGAACCACATAATTTAATGAGATCCACAAAACAAAATCTCACTTCAGCCAGAAGAAATGAAATACAGATGCTTCCTCATGTCTAGATTGGAGTGAACTCTCTGGCTTTCAACTTGTTCTGCCTTATCCTGGTATTACTTTGAAAAGAAGATAGGATTTTGAACCTAGCCCACTGTGGAAGTACCATAAATCTACAGTCATTTTTTTCCAGGGTGTTAAACATGGCTTTTTAATACAGGACTCTCAGAATCTTTAATATGATCATGTGTCTAATAAACCTCTAAAGCATTTCTATAATGCAGCATGGTCTACATTTCTTTAACTCTGTTTCCCTTTCCTGTAGAAAATCTTACATGATAACGTTCTAAGGACCACACTTTAAGAAATATAGTGGAAAGGGGTGTCTGGGTGGCTCAGTCGGTTAAACAACTGCCTCAGGTCCTGATCCCATGATCCCATGATCCCATGATCTCAGGGTCCTCGGGTCAAAATCCATATTGGGCTACTTGCTCAGCAGGGAGCCAGCTTCTCCTTTTCCATCTGCTGCTCCCCCTGCTTGTGCGCTCTCCCTCTCTCTCTCTCTCATAAATAAAATCTTTAAAAAAAAAAAAAGAACTATAGTGGAATGATCACGAGGGCCTTGGGTTCCAAGTCTGCCAACAGCCACCTGAGATTGCAAAAGAGAAGCCACTTGACTTTTTCAGTGCCCCTATTTCATCCTTTCAAAGACTGATCTCCTTCCTATGGATTTCCAAGGATTTTTAAAGAATTGAATGACGGAGATTAGGACAGTGTTCTGAAAAGTTAAAAATGCAACCCAAATGTGAGGCACTGTTTCAATATCTGTTATCCCATACTGCTAACTCCCACCCCCATTACTCTTCCTTAAAAGTTTTAGGAATTCAAAATGGTATCAGAGTAATGCAAATAGATTTCAAACCCCAGTGTAATTTACATGTCATGTAAGTGTGTTTATCACAGTTTTAAAAATCACAGGTCAAAAAGTAAGTCAAGAGAGGCTGAAGTTCATCTTTTGGTTCAGTGTGTAAACTCTTGTATTTGACATTACTTTTATTGGTGCATTTGGTACACACTTGTTTAGGAACCGCTGAGATACAAGTTATGGTCTATATTGAGATTTGTTTGCCTGTCGGTGTAAATATTTTGTTTCCAGGTCCATAAAATAAAAAGCTCGATCTATTAATGCCTACTGTGCTGATTTCGTGGTTTGTGCTTAAAAATTAAAAATTTATGCCCTAGGGGCGCCTGGGTGGCTCAGTGGATTAAAGCCTCTGCCTTTGGCTCAGGTCATGATCTCAGGGTCCTGGGATCAAGCCCCACATTGGGCTCTCTGCTCAGCAGGGAGCCTGCTTCCTCCTCTCTCTCTGCCTCTTTGCCTACTTGTGATAGCTCTCTCTGTCAAATAAATAAATAAAATCTTAAAAAAAAAAATTGTGCCCTTTCTTCCTGTAGGAAAACTACGAGCCAGAATCCACATGTCACTAGAGTCCGTCTTCCTCAATACAAGATATTAATCCTTTATTTGCTTTTTTTAAGGTCAGTTTTTAAAAAATTTTATTTATTTATTTGACAGAGAGAGACTGTGAGTGAGCGCACAAGCAGGTGGAGTAGCAGGCAGAGGGAGAGGGAGAAGCAGGCTCCATGCTGAGTAAGGAGCCTGACACGGGGCTCTATCCCAGGACCTGGGATCACGACCTGAGCCGAAGGCAGATACTTAACCAAATGAGCCACCCAGGTGCCCCCTTTATCCACTTTTTATTTCAGCTACCTAAACTGCCTGAAATGAATAGTGTTCCAGGTCTTGACATGGGGAGGATAGAGAAAAGTAGAGAGGCTTGAATTCTGGTGTGGTTTCTGAGACTGTAATTCTGATCATGTTTCAGATGACAGATAGGTCCTCTGCCATGGCATACCTTTTCCTTTCCACAGTTTCCCCTTTTGCCCATTTTCTTCGTCTTTTCCTTTCATTTCCCTTGTCTTGTCTTTTTTTTTAAAGATTTTATTTATTTGAGAGAGAGAGACAATGAGAGAGAGCATGAGAGGGGAGAAAGTCAGAGGGAGAAGCAGACTCCCCATGGAGCTGGGAGCCTGATGCAGGACTTGATCCCAAGGCTCCAGGACCATGACCAGAGCCGAAGGTAGTTGCTTAACTAACAGAGCCACCGAGGCACCCCTCCCTTGTCTCTTCTTAATATCCTTCTGAATACATATCAAGTCTTCCCTTCACCCTTTTTTTTCAATGCAGTGTGACACTCAGAAGCCAAACAGAAGACACTAGACTTTCTACTTCTGTTAAGCCCTACATCTTGGGCTATAGATGTTTCTATAAATCCATGACTCTTCTACCCAAAGCCTGACTAGTTGAGTTATTCAGTTATTCAGTGGAGAACCTTACATTTATTTTTGTTGCATTTCATTCCTTCCAACTCAGCTCAGTCACCCCAACTTTTTAAGATCATTTGCGATTCTTTTTCTGTTGTGCAAGATATCACTTGCTTAGTTGGTCATCCACAAATCCCTAAGTGTGGATTTTAAAAATGTCAGATAAGGCAGGAAAAGGACAAAGTTTGGCGGCGGGGGGTGGAGAGGGTTAGGGTAGTCTATGGGGAGATCTAGACTATGAATCACTATACTCCAAAAATAATTACTATGGGGGGGAGGAGTCAAGATGGCGGAGAAGTAGCAGACTGAGACTGCTTCAGCTAGCCGGAGATCAGCTAGATAGCTTATCTAAAGATTGCAAACACCTGAAAATCCATCGGCAGATCGAAGAGAAGAAGAACGGCAATTCTGGAAACAGAAAAACAACCACTTTCTGAAAGGTAGGACCGGCGGAGAAGTGAATCCAAAGCGACAGGAAGATAGACCCCGGGGGGAGGGGCCGGCTCCCGGCAAGCGGCGGAGCAACGGCGCACAAAATCAGGACTTTCAAAAGTCTGTTCCGCTGAGGGACATCGCTCCAGAGGCTAAACCGGGGCGAAGCCCACGCGGGTTCAGCGTGGCCTCAGGTCCCGCAGGGTCACAGAAGGATCAGGGGTGTCTGAGTGTCGCAGACCTTGCGGGTATTGGAACGGGAAAGCCGGCTACAGAGACAGAGCCGACAGTAAGCTCACAGCTCGGTGTTACCTTGAACTGGTCGCAGGCTCGGAGAGCTCGGAGCGCGGCCGGAGGTCAGGCAGACGGGAGTAACTGGGCGCTGTTCTCTGAGGGCGCACTGAGGAGTGCGGCCCTGGGCTCTCGGCTCCTCCGGGCCGGAGACCAGGAGGCCGCCATTTGTATTCCCGTCCTCCGGAACTCTACGGAAAGCGCTCAGGGAACAAAAGCTCCTGAAAGCAAACCCGAGCGGATTACTCACCCCGGCCCCGGGTAAGGGCGGTGTAATTCCGCCTGGGGCAAAGACACTTGAGAATCACTACACCAGGCCCCTCCCCCAGAAGATCAACAAGAAATCCAGCCAAGACCAAGTTCACCTACCAAGGAGTGCGGTTTCAATACCAAGGAGAGCAGCAGAATTCCAGAGGAGGAGAAAGCCAAGCACGGAACTCATGGCTTTTTCCCTGTGATTTTTTTTTTAGTATTGCAGTTAATTCAATTTTTTCTTTTTCATTTTTTTGATTTTTTTCTTTTCTCGCCTTCGGGTAATTTTTTTTTTTTTTTAACTGTTACCTTTTTCTTTTTTAACGATTTTTTACTAGTTTATCTAGTATATATATTTTTTCATTTTTACATTTTTCTCAGGTGTTTTCCTTTGTTTTTTTTTAATTCTTTTCTTTTCTTTTTTCTTTTTTTTTCTTTCTTTTTTCTTTTTTTTTCTTTCTTCCTTTTCGAACCTCTTTTTTTTTTTTTTTTTTTTTTTTTTTTTTTTAAAGATTTTATTTATTTATTTGACAGAGAGAGAAATCACAAGTAGGCGGAGAGTCAGGCAGAGAGAGAGAGAGAGAAGCAGGCTCCCGCTGAGCAAAGAGCCTGATGCGGGGCTCGATCCCAGGACACTGAGATCATGACCTGAGCCGAAGGCAGCGGCTTAATCCACTGAGCC
Source organism: Mustela erminea (assembly GCF_009829155.1). Classification (NCBI taxonomy): domain Eukaryota; kingdom Metazoa; phylum Chordata; class Mammalia; order Carnivora; family Mustelidae; genus Mustela; species Mustela erminea. The sequence continues at coordinate 40,396,129 of NC_045635.1, read as the reverse complement.
ACCCAGGCGCCCCTCGAACCTCTTTTTATCCCCTTTCTCCCCCCTCACGATTTTGGATCTCTTCTAATTTGGTTAAAGCATTTTTTCCTGGGGTTGTTGCCACCCTTTTAGTATTTTACTTGCCCCTTCATATACTCTTATCTGGACAAAATGACAAGACGGAAAAATTCAACACAAAAAAAAGAACAAGAGGCAGTACCGAAGGCTAGGGACCTAATCAATACAGACATTGGTAATATGTCAGATCTAGAGTTCAGAATGACAATTCTCAAGGTTCTAGCCGGGCTTGAAAAAGGCATGGAAGATATTAGAGAAACCCTCTCGAGAGATATAAAAGCCCTTTCTGGAGAAATAAAAGAACTAAAATCTAACCAAGTTGAAATCAAAAAAGCTATTAATGAAGTGCAATCAAAAATGGAGGCTCTCACTGCTAGGATAAATGAGGCAGAAGAAAGAATTAGTGATATAGAAGACCAAATGACAGAGAATAAAGAAGCTGAGCAAAAGAGGGACAAACAGCTACTGGACCACGAGGGGAGAATTCGAGAGATAAGTGACACCATAAGACGAAACAATATTAGAATAATTGGGATTCCAGAAGAAGAAGAAAGAGAGAGGGGAGCAGAAGGTATACTGGAGAGAATTATTGGGGAGAATTTCCCCAATATGGCAAAGGGAACGAGCATCAAAATTCAGGAGGTTCAGAGAACGCCCCTCCAAATCAATAAGAATAGGCCCACACCCCGTCACCTAATAGTAAAATTTACAAGTCTCAGTGACAAAGAGAAAATCCTGAAAGCAGCCCGGGAAAAGAAGTCTGTAACATACAATGGTAAAAATATTAGATTGGCAGCTGACTTATCCACAGAGACCTGGCAGGCCAGAAAGAGCTGGCATGATATTTTCAGAGCACTAAACGAGAAAAACATGCAGCCAAGAATACTATATCCAGCTAGGCTATCATTGAAAATAGAAGGAGAGATTAAAAGCTTCCAGGACAAACAAAAACTGAAAGAATTTGCAAATACCAAACCAGCTCTACAGGAAATATTGAAAGGGGTCCTCTAAGCAAAGAGAGAGCCTACAAGTGGTAGATCAGAAAGGAACAGAGACCATATACAGTAACAGTCAACTTACAGGCAATACAATGGCACTAAATTCATATCTCTCAATAGTTACCCTGAATGTTAATGGGCTAAATGCCCCTGTCAAAAGACACAGGCTATCAGAATGGATAAAAAAACAAAACCCATCTATATGTTGCCTCCAAGAAACTCATTTTAAGCCCGAAGACACCTCCAGATTTAAAGTGAGGGGGTGGAAAAGAATTTACCATGCTAATGGACATCAGAAGAAAGCAGGAGTGGCAATCCTTATATCAGATCAATTAGATTTTAAGCCAAAGACTATAATAAGAGATGAGGAAGGACACTATATCATACTCAAAGGGTCTGTCCAACAAGAAGATTTAACAATTTTAAATATCTATGCCCCCAACGTGGGAGCAGCCAACTATATAAACCAATTAATAACAAAATCAAAGAAACACATCAACAATAATACAATAATAGTAGGGGACTTTAACACTCCCCTCACTGAAATGGACAGATCATCCAAGCAAAAGATCAGCAAGGAAATAAAGGCCTTAAACGACACACTGGACCAGATGGACATCACAGATATATTCAGAATATTTCATCCCAAAGCAACAGAATACACATTCTTCTCTAGTGCACATGGAACATTCTCCAGAATAGATCACATCCTCGGTCCTAAATCAGGACTCAACCGGTATCAAAAGATTGGGATCATTCCCTGCATATTTTCAGACCACAATGCTCTAAAGCTAGAACTCAACCACAAAAGGAAGTTTGGAAAGAACCCAAATACATGGAGACTAAACAGCATCCTTCTAAAGAATGAATGGGTCAACCGGGAAATTAAAGAAGAATTGAAAAAAATCATGGAAACAAATGATAATGAAAATACAACGGTTCAAAATCTGTGGGACACAACAAAGGCAGTCCTGAGAGGAAAATATATAGCGGTACAAGCCTTTCTCAAGAAACAAGAAAGGTCTCAGGTACACAACCTAACCCTACACTTAAAGGAGCTGGAGAAAGAACAAGAAAGAAACCCTAAGCCCAGCAGGAGAAGAGAAATCATAAAGATCAGAGCAGAAATCAATGAAATAGAAACCAAAAAAACAATAGAACAAATCAACGAAACTAGGAGCTGGTTCTTTGAAAGAATTAATAAAATTGATAAACCCCTGGCCCGACTCATCAAAAAGAAAAGAGAAAGGACCCAAATAAATAAAATCATGAATGAAAGAGGAGAGATCACAACTAACACCAAAGAAATACAAACTATTATAAGAACATACTATGAGCAACTCTACGCCAATAAATTTGACAATCTGGAAGAAATGGATGCATTCCTAGAAACATATAAACTACCACAACTGAACCAGGAAGAAATAGAAAGCCTGAACAGACCCATAACCAGTAAGGAGATTGAAACAGTCATTAAAAATCTCCAAACAAACAAAAGCCCAGGGCCAGACGGCTTCCCGGGGGAATTCTACCAAACATTTAAAGAAGAACTAATTCCTATTCTCCTGAAACTGTTCCAAAAAATAGAAATGGAAGGAAAACTTCCAAACTCATTTTATGAGGCCAGCATCACCTTGATCCTAAAACCAGACAAGGATCCCACCAAAAAAGAGAGCTATAGACCGATATCCTTGATGAACACAGATGCGAAAATACTCAACAAAATACTAGCCAATAGGATTCAACAGTACATTAAAAAAATTATTCACCACGACCAAGTGGGATTTATTCCAGGGCTGCAAGGTTGGTTCAACATCCGCAAATCAGTCAATGTGATACAACACATCAATAAAAGAAAGAACAAGAACCATATGATACTCTCAATAGATGCTGAAAAAGCATTTGACAAAGTACAGCATCCCTTCCTGATCAAAACTCTTCAAAGTGTAGGGATAGAGGGCACATACCTCAATATCATCAAAGCCATCTATGAAAAACCCACCGCAAATATCATTCTCAATGGAGAAAAACTGAAAGCTTTCCCGCTAAGGTCAGGAACACGGCAGGGATGTCCATTATCACCACTGCTATTCAACATAGTACTAGAGGTCCTAGCCTCAGCAATCAGACAACAAAAGGAAATTAAAGGCATCCAAATCGGCAAAGAAGAAGTCAAATTATCACTCTTCGCAGATGATATGATACTATATGTGGAAAACCCAAAAGACTCCACTCCAAAACTGCTAGAACTTATACAGGAATTCAGTAAAGTGTCAGGATATAAAATCAATGCACAGAAATCAGTTGCATTTCTCTACACCAACAGCAAGACGGAAGAAAGAGAAATTAAGGAGTCAATCCCGTTTACAATTGCACCCAAAACCATAAGATACCTAGGAATAAACCTAACCAAAGAGACACAGAATCTATACTCAGAAAACTATAAAGTACTCATGAAAGAAATTGAGGAAGACACAAAGAAATGGAAAAATGTTCCATGCTCCTGGATTGGAAGAATAAATATTGTGAAAATGTCTATGCTACCTAAAGCAATCTACACATTTAATGCAATTCCTATCAAAGTACCATCCATCTTTTTCAAAGAAATGGAACAAATAATGCTAAAATTTATATGGAACCAGAAAAGACCTCGAATAGCCAAAGGGATATTGAAAAAGAAAGCCAACGTTGGTGGCATCACAATTCCGGACTTCAAGCTCTATTACAAAGCTGTCGTCATCAAGACAGCATGGTACTGGCACAAAAACAGACACATAGATCAATGGAACAGAATAGAGAGCCCAGAAATAGACCCTCAACACTATGGTCAACTAATCTTCGACAAAGCAGGAAAGAATGTCCAATGGCAAAAAGACAGCCTCTTCAATAAATGGTGCTGGGAAAATTGGACAGCCACATGCAGAAAAATGAAATTGGACCATTTCCTTACACCACACACAAAAATAGACTCAAAATGGATGAAGGACCTCAATGTGCGAAAGGAATCCATCAAAATCCTTGAGGAGAACACGGGCAGCAACCTCTTTGACCTCAACCGCAGCAACATCTTCCTAGGAACAACGCAAAAGGCAAGGGAAGCAAGGGCAAAAATGAACTATTGGGATTTCATCAAGATCAAAAGCTTTTGCACAGCAAAGGAAACAGTTAACAAAATCAAAAGACAACTGACAGAATGGGAGAAGATATTTGCAAACGACATATCAGATAAAGGACTAGTGTCCAGAATCTATAAAGAACTTAGCAAACTCAACACCCAAAGAACAAATAATCCAATCAAGAAATGGGCAGAGGACATGAACAGACATTTCTGCAAAGAAGACATCCAGATGGCCAACAGACACATGAAAAAGTGCTCCATATCACTCGGCATCAGGGAAATACAAATCAAAACCACAATGAGATATCACCTCACACCAGTCAGAATGGCTAAAATAAACAAGTCAGGAAATGACAGATGCTGGCGAGGATGCGGAGAAAGGGGAACCCTCCTACACTGTTGGTGGGAATGCAAGCTGGTACAGCCACTCTGGAAAACAGCATGGAGGTTCCTCAAAATGTTGAAAATAGAACTGCCCTAAGACCCAGCAATTGCACTATTGGGTATTTACCCTAAGGATACAAACGTAGTGATCCAAAGGGGCACATGCACCCGAATGTTTATAGCAGCAATGTCCACAATAGCCAAACTATGGAAAGAACCTAGATGTCCATCAACAGATGAATGGATCAAGAAGATGTGGTATATATACACAATGGAATACTATGCAGCCATCAAAAGAAATGAAATCTTGCCATTTGCGACAACATGGATGGAACTAGAGCGTATCATGCTTAGCGAAATAAGTCAAGCAGAGAAAGACAACTATCATATGATCTCCCTGATATGAGGAAGTGGTGATGCAACATGGGGGCTTAAGTGGGTAGGAGAAGAATCAATGAAACAAGATGGGATTGGGAGGGAGACAAACCATAAGTGACTTTTAATCTCACAAAACAAACTGAGGGTTGCTGGGGGGAGGGGGTTTGGGAGAAGGGGGTGGGATTATGGACATTGGGGAGGGTATGTGCTTTGGTGAGTGCTGTGAAGTGTGTAAACCTGGTGATTCACAGACCTGTACCCCTGGGGATAGAGTATTACGCCTCCATCAGAAAGGATGAATACCCAACTTTTGTAGCATCATGGACGGGACTGGAAGAGATTATGCTGAGTGAAATAAGTCAAGCAGAGAGAGTCAACTATCATATGGTTTCACTTATTTGTGGAGCATAACAAATAGCATGGAGGACATGGGGACTTAGAGTGGAGAAGGGAGTTGGGGGAAATTGGAAGGGGAGGTGAACCATGAGAGACTATGGACTCTGAAAAACAATCTGAGGGTTTTGAAGGGACGGGGGGTGGGAGGTTGGGGTACCAGGTGGTGGGTATTATAGAGGGCACGGATTGCATGGAGCACGGGGTGTTGTGCAAAAATAATGAATACTGTTATGCTGGAAATAAAAATAAATAAATTAAAAAAAAAAAAAAAAAAAAAAAAATAATTACTATGGGGGCAAGAAGGATGTGGAAAGGGTGGCATGGCTTTCCACAGAGGAAAGTTCACAGGATTAAGTAAGTCAGTGGGATTCGTCTCTCCCGAGGCCCCATAACTCTGAGGTTACTTCATAATCTCAAAAGAAACATTTATTAATGTTTTTGAGTCCTCATCTATGAGGTAGTTAATTTACTATCAACAAGTGGTTTGAGCAGAATTTCATCCATGACCCAAACTTGTAGTCATCCATCTCTGAACTGATCTCTGAACAATTTAGTGCTCTTCTGTTAGGGAGAAAGCCTGGCTCCAAAATCCTGAGCACCGGGTAAATCCCTGTTTGCCTTGTAGAGAGAGAAATGGTAAGAAATAATGGAGAGATTAGATAAAGAGCAAGGGTCTTGGTAAAGTCAGAAATACCTCATTTTCTTAAAGATTCTGAAATGGAAAAACACTTTTCTGTTAATGAAACTTCTGCCCTAACTTCAAATATAAATTCTGGAGTTACTCTGAGCAGGAAAGTGGATAGGTGTGGTTTCTACATAAAAGCCAGGTCTCCACTTCTCTCTTTCCTGATCAATGTAAAAACAATGGGACTTAACCTTCTTTGATGATTCCAAAAACCACACAAGAACCAGGAGCATGACAAATGAGAATAAATTCAACAGGAATTGCCCAGTTGTTGTTGTTTTGTTTTGTTTTTTACCATTGCTAAGTTCTCTTCATTTAAGGGTAGGTAGGAAGCATTGCCATAAATTTATGTTGGTGTAAAATGTGGCATTTAAAAATGTTGTTCCACATAAACTGAAAGTACTGGATTCTTGTGGATGTAGCTTAATTACTCAGATTGTTATTACCAAACCATGAGCCAATGGTGGTGATCTTTCAGTTGATTTAGAAAAAAAAGAAGCCGCATACCTCACACTCTATACTTTGTGTTTGCTTATCCATCAAGCACAATGTGTCACAGCAGGCGTTCCATAGAACAGACCTTTTTACAGATGGAAGAGTGGGAGAATCCCCTATAAGTTTTCAACTTTCTTCAAAAAAAAAAAATCCTTAAACATGGGTGGGCTTTTGGGGGTGTGTTGTGGGTTTTTTTTTGGACACCATTTAACTTACTGCAGGTTGTCAGCAAATGTTTTTGAAATGATTTGTTATTGTGTTACATAAAGGGTCACTTAGTAATAATTATTTCAAGCTAATTAAAAAGTCTTAGCATAGATGCACACACAATTTACTGTGATGAAATAATCAGCCTCTGTTAGCACTGTTTATTTAGCAAATGTAGTTCTTTAGAAACACATTTCCTAAACTAAGAGTTTATGAAGAGGAGAGGGACAGAGAAATGGTTCCTGAATGCTAGGATCGTATTAAAAAAGAGACCAAGGAAAACTGGCCCAAATGAAGTGATATAGGAAGCTAAGGACCACGTCCCATTCATCTTGTACCTGCCATTGAACCTAGCACACTGCTGCGCACAGGTTGGCCTTTGATGAATTTTTTTTCTGATCACCCAAGTTTTATAAATCAAAGAATAGTTGCAAATTACAGACCTTTGGAGCTAGAAGAGTTCTTGTAATATAAGAAAAAGAGTACAAGCTTTTCTTAGAAATTAGAAATTAAAAAGATGCACTTTCAAATCCCACCTCTACCACTTAGCAATTGTGACGTTGGGGGGGGGGGTCACCTAGACAGTCTGAGAGTTAGTCTCTTCACCTGGAAAGTGATGATGTTATATTATGCAAGAACTAGGTGAGACGACATAATGTACATAGATTTGCACATTTCCTGGTTCAATAAATTTTATGTATTATTTCAGTAGTAGTATTTTTTAAGCATAGATGGTACAATGATTTGACAGATGGGAGGTAAAAATGATCATGGTTAATCTTTGTTGAGTATCTGTTATATGCGAGGTGTTGTGCTAAGTGATTTATGAGCCTTATTTCATCTCTTTACATTTTTTTAAATAACAGCCTATCAGGTAAATGAACTCAGGTAAATCAAGCCATCAGATATTTACTCAGACTCTATAGATAAGGCAACCAAGGCTAATAGAAGGTAAGTAATTCACCCAAATTCACACAGCTGGTGAGTGGCAGTCATCGGAAGTGTGTAGGAATAGGAGGCATTAATCGGAGACGCAATGTTGAAGAGACATGTTCAAGGTCATCCTGCTGGATAAAATCAGAACCAAAATTAACCTTCAGAGCTCCTGGTTATTTCTCTCTGAGCCTCGTTTTTCCATTTCCCTAATGGGGATAATGATCCTATCGTAAAGGATTAGGAAATAGTATGGGAATGGCACCTAAGCTGGAATTTTTGAGGACATAATGACACCAAGAAAAGGAGATAAGACAAAATCAAAGACAAAGACTTCTGACTTCAGAATTTGGCCTGGGGCCTGTCCTTCAGGCAGGCAGGAGGACTGCAAATAGCCCAAGAAAACAGAAGTTTCTTTTTATTCATTCATTCTTGCATGCATTTGTTCATTGGCTCATTCGTCCATCTTGTTATTTATTAACTACTTCCGATGTCCTCTCCTCATCTAGGTCTTCGTCAAAGAGCTCATTCTTCATTTGGCTGGATGCTGCCAGGATTTAGGCAACTTCACGGAGACTAAGATACCTGTTAGCTGCTGGACCTGTGCACCAGAAATAACAGCCTCCTGCTCTTCTTGCCTGCATCTTTTGCATTCCTGGCTGAATCCAAAGCAGTATTTTGGAATCACTGGTCTACTCGTATCAGTCTCATAATGCGTGGACTTCCTGAGGACCAATAGGGGCAGGTCCAGAAAGGAAAAGCTGCTGGTACAATGAAGGAGCAAAAACCTCATTCAGCTAACATTAGACAGGGATGTATGTATATTCAACACAGCTAATCACTCTGCTGTATTTGATAATTAGTCCACCCTGTAAGTTTATGCTAACAGCAAATGGCTTAATGCAAACAAGGTCAAGTTACTTTGCCAGTGGACAGCTTTGGTTTTCCAGTTCTCAGAGCATACTGACTCCATTTAAAACTGTTACAGACACTGTCACAGAACAGGGTAATTTTTCAGTTAACACTAACAGCTTGGTTTATTTGCCTCTTAAAAAATTTGTGACATTCCGTGAAATTGATTTGAATTTGCTACATGAGAAATAATATTACACATATTAAGTTTTCATTGCAGGGCTTATTTTCTTTTTTTTTAATTTTTAATTTTTTATAAACATATATTTTTATCTCCAGGGGTACAGGTCTGTGAATCACCAGGTTTACACACTTCACAGCACTCACCAAAGCACATACCCTCCCCAATGTCCATAATCACACCCCCTTCTCCCAACCCCCTCCCCCCAGCAACCCTCAGTTTGTTTTGTGAGATTAAGAGTCACTTATGGTTTGTCTCCCTCCCAATCCCATCTTGTTTCATTGATTCTTCTTCTACCCACTTAAGCCCCCATGTTGCATCACCACTTCCTCATATCAGGGAGATCATATGATAGTTGTCTTTCTCTGCTTGACTTATTTCGCTAAGCATGATGCGGTCTAGTTCCATCCATGTAGTCGCAAATGGCAAGATTTCATTTCTTTTGATGGCTGCATAGTATTCCATTGTGTATATATACCACATCTTCTTGATCCATTCATCTGTTGATGGACATCTAGGTTCTTTCCATAGTTTGGCTATTGTGGACATTGCTGCTATAAACATTCGGGTGTACGTGCCCCTTTGGATCACTACGTTTGTATCTTTAGGGTAAATACCCAGTAGTGCAATTGCTGGGTCATAGGGCAGTTCTATTTTCAACATTTTGAGGAACCTCCATGCTGTTTTCCAGAGCGGCTGCACCAGCTTGCATTCCCACCAACAGTGTAGGAGGGTTCCCCTTTCTCCGCATCCTCGCAGGGCTTATTTTCTGATAGGGATAAATATGATTCTCTTTTAAGGGAAAGTACCAGATTGTTCCCTTAAAAATAATAAATCTATATTCCATCATTAATATCCTGAAAAAGGGTAAAATACATATTATTAATGTTCAATAGTAACCACAGCTTTGGTTTAGACCTTAGATGTAGAATCCAAAATGGTAGCCATTAGCTAACTATATGTGGCTACTGAGCCCTTGATACATGGCCAGTTCAAATTGAGATGTGCAGTAAGGATAAAATACACACCATATTTCAAAGACTTAGTACAAGAAAAAGCATATGAAATTTCTCATTAATATTTTTATATTAACTACATGTTGAAATGACAATAATAATTAGGTTAAATGAATATATTACTCAAGTTAAATTCCCTTGTTTCTTTTTACTTTCTAAAATTATGACTGCACACAAACCATAAGAGACTCTTTTCAAAAAAAATATTTTAAAAATTTATTTATTTTGACAGAGAGAGAGAGACAGTGAGAGAGAGAACACAGCAGGGGAGTGGCAGGCAGAGGGAGAAGGAAAAGCAGACTTCTCACTGAGCAGGGAGCCTGATGTGGGGCTTGATCCCAGGACCCTGAGATCATGACCTGAGCCCAAGTCATCCTAACCATAAGAAACAAACTGAGTGTGGCTGGAGGGGAGGAAGGTGAGGGGATGGGATCACAGGGTAATGGGCATTAAGGAGGGCACGTGATGTGATGAGCACTGGGTGTTATATACAACTGATGAATCACTGAACTCTACGTGATGTGATGAGCACTGGGTGTTATATACAACTGATGAATCACTGAACTCTACCTCTGAAACTAATAATACACTATATGTTAATTAATTGAATTTAAATTTAAAAAACACAGATACCTTGAGTTTCACTCCTTCCCACCCGCAAAAGTGACAACACGAAATATTTAATTAATAACCTTCCAAAAAAGAAATCTCTGGGCCCACTATGGTTTTACCAGTGAATTCTACCAAACATTTAAGAAATGAATGATACCAGTTCTTCACAACCTCTTCCAAAAAATAGAAGAGGAAACATTTCCTAACACATTCTGTGAGACCAACATTTTCCTAATATCAAAGCCAGATAAAGACATTACAAAAAAATTATAGACCAATATTTCTCATGAACATAGAAACAAATTTCCTCAGTAAAATATTAACAAATGAAATCCAACAAAGTATATAAAGAATTATATGCTGCAATCAGGTGAGTTCTGTAACAGGCATGTAAGACTGGTTTAACATTCAAAATACAATTAATCTAATCGACATCAACAGTATAAAGAAGAAAAAGCATATGATCATATCAGTTGATGGAGAAAAAGCAGTTGACAAAATCCAATACCAATTCATGACAAAAATGCTTAAACTAAGAATAGAGGGAAATATCCTTAATTAGGGGTGCCTGGGTGGCTCAGTGGGTTAAGCCTCTGCCTTTGGCTCAGGTCATGGTCTCAGGGTCTTGGGATCGAGCCCCGCATCGGGCTCTCTGCTCAGCAGGGAGCCTGCTTCCCTTCCTTTCTCTCTCTCTGCCTGCCTCTCTGCCTACTTGTGGTCTCTGTCTGTCAAATAAATAAATAAAATCTTTAAAAAAAGGAAATACCCTTAATTAGATAAAGAACATCTACAATAAACCTACAGCTAACATCATAATCCTCAATGAGAAACTGGGCACTTTCCCCAATACTGGGATCAGGGCAAGGGTGTCTTCTCTAACTTCTCCTATTCAACATAGGTTATTGGTAATAGGGAATAGGGAATAAGGAACCTTATTTCAATAAAAGATGTACAGACTAAAAAGGAAGAAATAAAACTCTCTACTTATAGATGACAAGATTGTCTATGTAGAAAATCCAAAGAATCAACAAAAATCTCCTGGAATTAATAAATGAGTATAACAAAGGTGTAATATATAAAAGTCAATTGTTTTCCTTATATACCAGCAATGAACAAATAGAACTTGAAATTAAAAAAAAAATTCCACTTATAATAGCACTTAAAATTAACACTTAGGGATAAATATAATAAAATATGTACACGACCTATATGCAGATAACTACAAAACATTGATGAAAAAATGAAAGAAGAGCTAAATAAATGCAGAAATCACTCATGTTCATGGATTGGAAGACTCAATTATTAAGAAATGACTTCTTCCCAACTTGATCTGTATATTTCACACTATCCTAATCAAAACACTAGCAAGGTGTTTTGTGGATATCAACAAACTAATTCTAAAGTTTATATGGGAAGACAAAAGACCAAGAACAGCCAATACAATACTGAAAAAGAACAAAGTTGGAGAACTCATGGAACCCTACATAAGACTTATTATGTGTCTTTAGTAATTAAGACAGAATGATATTGGCAAAAGAGTAGACACATAGATAAATGTAACAGAATAGAAAGCCTAGAAATAGATCTATGCAAAAATAGTCAACTCATCTTTGACAAAGGAATAAAGGCAATTGGAATGAGAAAGGATAATCTTTTCAACAAATGGTGCTAGAACAAGTGGACATCCATATGCAAAAAAAAAAAAGGAACATAGGTATAGACTTTACAAAAAATAATTCAAAATGGATCATAGATTTAAATCTATTATACAAAGTTATAAAATTCTTAAAGAAAGCATAGGAATGAGTGCCTGGCTTGCTCAGAAGAGCCTGTGGCTCTTGATCTTGGGGTTGTGAGTTTGAGCCCCACACTGGGTGTGGAGATTACTTAAATAAATAAAACTTCTTAAAAAGGAAAGCATAGGAGAAAATTTATCATAGCCTTGGGTTTGTTGATGAATTTTAAAATACAACAATAAAGAAAAAATTGATAAGTTGGACTTTATTAAAATTAAAATTTTATGCTCTGCAAATGACAATGAAAAGACAAGCCACAGACTGGGGAAAATATTTGCAAAATATATCTGAGAGAGAAGGTCTATCCAAAATATACAAAGAACTCTTAAAAATCAACAACATGAGAAGAAACAACCAATAAAAAATTTGGCAGAAGATCTGAACAGACACTTCATCCAGAAGGATATCCATACAGCAAATAAGCATATGAAAAGATGCCCAACATCATTTGCCATTAGGGAATTATAAATTACACGATAATGGCATACAACTGCACATCTATTAGAAAAGCTTGAATCCAAAACAAAACAAAACAAAACAAAACAAAACTGACAATACCAATTGATGGTCAGGATGCAAAAACAGCAGGAAATTTCACTCATTGCTGGTGGGAGTGCAAAATGATACTGTCTCTTTGGAGACAGTTTGGCAGTTTCTCATGAAACTAAATCTAGTATTCCCATATGACTGGTTCTAGGTATTTACCCAACAAATTTGCAAATTTGTGTTACAAAAAAACTCGTGTGTGAATGCTTATAGCATCTTTATTTCATAATCACTGAAACTGGAAGCAACCGTCTTTCAATAGGCGAATGCATAAACAAACAGTGGCACATTTATACAATGAAATATTATTCAGTGATAAAACAAAATGAATTACCAAATCACAAACATTCATGGATGAATCTTAAATGCAAATTACTTAGTAAAAGAAGCCGGTTTGCAAAGTCCACATATTGTGTGATTCCAATTATATGATATTTTGGGAAAGGAAAAGCTATGAAGACAGTAAACAGATCAATGGTTGCTAGAGATAGGAGGTGTGGCAGAGAAGAGTGTAGAGTCCAAGTATGGAAGATTATTTAGGTCTGTAAGTCTATTCTGTATGATACTATAATGGCGAATATAAGACATTAAGTATTGGTCAAACCCCATAGAACTTTATAATATATATATGCTGCCAAAGCGAGCACTAGAACTTTACAATATAAAGAGTGAACCTTAATGTAGGCAAATTTTTAAAATCACTTAGAAAGTTAGGGGACTCCAAAGTGGAATGCATAATGTGACAAAACAACCTAACTGTGTTACAAATGTATGACACTGCATCACTGAAGGGAGTGGGGAATAAGATGCTGACCTAAGTAATTTTGAAAATAAGTGGAGTCTCTAAGGCTAAAGGCAAAAGGAGCTGCACATAAACACTACTCTAGTTGATAAAGTTTTTTCCCCCCAGGGAGTTAATGGGATAATAATTCTGAAACCATTATACATGCATATATACTGGAATTAAGTAACTAAGCAAATGGATGGTGAATGGTAAAAGGTAGGCTTCTCACTGAAGGAGAAAGTGGTTACAGATTATCAGGGGGAAGAGGCTAGAATGATCCGTGTGGTGATGAATTAATGTTGGAGATATCAGTATAAAGCCATGATTAGCTCAATATAGATATAAATAATTACATATAGAAATGTTGGTAGATATGTGTACATACATGTGCTTGTATGCACACATTTAACATCTTGCTCTGTGAACTGAGATGGCCTAGAAACAAGAACACCCCGGTAGCAATGAGTATACCTAGTACCCAGATCTTGATTTCTAATACTGTTCTGCAACAAAAGGAATCAAACCCCCTTGGAGAAATGGCAGATTCCCAAGAGTACATACAGTATGGAGAGAGAAGAATAAAAGAAACCTGACAAACACTGCTTCAGCCACATTATCAAGATTCACATCAACAGTGATCAGTCATGTTGATAGTATGAACTCTTGACAGGACGTGATGAGAATAGCATTTACCTCTGTGGTTTTCTTGCCCAGAGTCATGAACCCAGTCGTATAATGAGAAGAGTTTCTGACAAATCCCAGCTGGTGGATGTTCTACAAAATATCTGACCAATCCTCCTCGAAACTCTCAAGGTCATCAAAAATAAGGAAAGTCGGAGCAATTGTCACAGCAGAGAGGAGCTGAAGGAGACTTAATAATTAAATGTAATGGGGGCGCCTGGGTGGCTCAGTGGGTTAAGCCGCTGCCTTCGGCTCAGGTCATGATCTCAGGGTCCTGGGATCGAGTCTCGCATCGGGCTCTCTGCTCAGCAGGGAGCCTGCTTCCTCCTCTCTCTCTGCCTGCCTCTCTGCCTACTTGTGATCTCTCTCTGTCAAATAAATAAATAAAGTCTTTTAAAAAAAATAATAATTAAATGTAATGTAGTGCCCTAGATGAATCTTGGAACAGAAAAAGGAAACTGTGAAAAGCTAAAATAGCCTGAATTAAGTATTGGTTTTGATTGATCAATTGCGACAAATTCATCATACTAGTGTTGGATATTAGTAATAGGGAAACTGAGGTTGGAGGTGTGTGGCAACTGTCTGGACTCTGCAATAATTCTGTAAATCTAGAACTATTCCAAAATAAAAAAGTGTACTTTAAAAAAGAAATGTACGGTGATCCTGTCTATTCCCAGAGCAGTTACTTCTTAGAAGGAAGGAAGGATAGAAGGATGGATGAGCTAGAAAGATTTCATGATCTTGAGTAAGTACTAATTGCTATAATGCTAAGCATCTTAGACATACTTATCTGTGGATTATGGATTAAAATTACACTGCTTTATTTTCCTAGCAAGCACAGTGTTGCTAATAAGGTTCACAGAGTTTGTGTTGTTCTCTTAGGAAGTCAAAGGAACACAGAGCTCATTAACTAGTTGGATCTTTTAAACATAGTACTCAGAGGAGGTAAATGTAGGAGAGCAGTAGGGATTTGGGAAGGCGTTTACAATTTACAGCTCAATGAGATGCAAAAATATTCATTGTTAATAGCTTCTGCTGGGAGTTCAGCAACCCCAAAAAGAAAAGAAGTATTGACTTGTTGGTCCATGGAGGCCACCTGCCTGCTTCTTAATTGTTTGGCAGGGCCAGTAAGTGCCCTATGAATCCATCTTGGCACTGGCAATGATGATATCTTGGGTGAGCTATATTAAATAGAACATGAAAGTGGTCAGCGTCACATGTATTTTTTTAAAAGTTACATATGGTGGGTAAATGAAATAAAAGGGAGATCTGGGTGAAAGAAGAAAATTGAGGACTTTATTTCAACAGACTTTAGTCAACATAAGGTTCCTGTGAGACTAGGTCTTCAAAACTCAATTTAGCTCTTTGCCTCCCACTGCTTTCCTTCTCTTACCTTTTCCCTTCCTGACATCCACCACCAGCATCACAAATGTTCTAATCCAGAAGCTTCGTTAATGTGGTGCAAAGTCATGAAGTCATTGTGCATTATGGGGTCCTGGATGATTTTCCCCTGACCTGCTCCTAAATGACACTCTAGTCCTCCACAAAGGCCACTGGGGCTGCCTTTAGAAGGAACATAATTAAATGAGGGTTAGTGACAGAATGATAACAGCAAATATCTGTAGCATTTACTATGGACCAGGCTCTCCTCTGAGTGTTCGTCATTGTGATCATGTTCATAACTCTATGGGATACAAGTGGTTTTATTACCCCATTGTATAGATGAGGAAACTGAGGCACGAAGGCTGTTGAGATTTCTACAGGTTGACTCCTCACCTGAGCCATACAAGCTCCCACAAGCCTTGGATGTGTCCTTACAGAAGGTAATTTGGTTTGTTTCTGTGTGTTGGTCTCATTCTCCAATGCTTCTCTTTCTACACCTGTAAAGGCTTGGTATGCCTGCAGTCCATTCCCTTTCCATATAATAACGATGGGTCCCTTTTGGCACAAGCTATGCTGGTATTTTCTCCCATCCGGCACAGATCTTGCTGGCGCAGATCTGCCAGTGCCTTGATCTTTCCCTTCAGCACCACCTGACTTCCCTCTCCTGACAGGCTCACTCTGCCTTCACCCTGTCTGTTTCTAGATGATTCACATCATCACACTTAGCACCAGGATCACAGGATTCCAGATCTTTGGAAATGATAATTTAGCACAGTAGACACCCTTCTCCCTATCTGGTCTTCCCACTTAGATGGGGAGCCAGTCTTTTTTATATCCTTAATCTTGCTTTTTTCTGGCCTCTGATGAACCTCGATATTTGGTGAAACCGTGCTGAAACATCACTTAAATTGCTCTTATTTATTGATTGCTTTTCTTCTTATTTAGGGATCCCGCACTGTATTTTTGTTTAGGTTCAATAGCACATTTGGATAACACAGATCCAAATGAGCCTAAATTACAGACATTACAAATAAGAATGTGCCACCTTTTAGTTCCTATTCTTATTATTCTACTATAAATTTGAAACTTCAATATATTCTATTATATTGCTTATTTTTAAAAAATGTTCTGACAGAACATACTGTGTTCAAAAATTTTACAACTCTTGGGACAAGTAATGCAGGAGGCATGAAGATGTATTTAACAGCATCAGTGAGGACTATAATTCATATTAAAGTAAAATGAATAATTTTATTTTTAAATTTTAAATAATACATAAGTAACTCAATACTAATTGCTACTATGTAAAGTGTTCTGGAAAATATAAAATATTGGTCCTGGGTGGTGAAATGGACAAAATCATCCTAACCTGAAATTCCTGTAACTGAGACTAGTTTTTTATTCTACATAAACAATACGACTTTTTATTTGAGAATGCTGTTTGCAAGCAGCAAATCCATCAAAACTTGTAAATAATTTCCTGTTTTGACAGCAGGAAGGGTTTTTTTTTTAACAAGGAAAGGAGAAGAAATGAAGAGCAGAAATGTATATATTGAATATTGGGAGTTACTGAGAAGGACGTAAGGGCATCACCAAGAGGGAAAAAAGGGAGGAAAAAATGTACTTAGATTTTTCAGTGTTCCTCAAGCATGTCCTGAATCTGCTGGATCACTGAAGCAACTACACTTTACCAAAATTCTTGCTGTATGCTACGTATTTTGTTATATTTTCAAAAATTTAACAACAACCCCTATATTATAGGTGGGAATGCCAGGGTCCAAAGAGGTTAAGTAACCTGTCAGGGGACACAAAGGTAGCAAGAGACAGAGCTGGGAGTAGATTGTAAGCCCAGCTCACTCCCAGACCCTCCTCTCTTTCCTACTCACACCTACCTGTGTGTACTATTTGGCAGCACATGCCAGCTGTGGGGAGGGGATTTGGGTGACATGTGGTTGTGCATTTGAGCATGTATTCTCTGATTTACAAAGATGAATTTTTATTGAAAAATAACATTTGTGTTATGAGAGTAATGCATGTTTGATATTTAAAAATCAGGAACACTCAAAGAAACAGAAAACAAGGAGATGTAAACCTTTCCATAAATCTTTCTACCTATAGCCAGCCAATCTTGGCATTGTCATACCTATTCTTGTCATCATTATAACTATTCTTTAGCCTTTAAGTATATATAAATCAAAGGGCATAGGCATTTCTAAGGATGGATTTATGGAATATTGCCAGAACAATTGTTTTAGTGTAATATGTTATATTACAATGAAACTTCATTATTGGAAATTTGTAAATGAAAGTATCACTGAATTATAGTCAAGCTCCTGCAATATCTCTGAAATTTCTATCTGTAGAAAGTCATAAGGCCTTTTCATACAATTTCTTTTGTTTCAGTAACAACTAGATAGAACTTATAATGAAGGAAAGGACCACCTTTATGATAGTGACAATCACATTTAAAAAGCATAGTACTGTATTTACCAAGAAATACCAAAAACTTATGTGAAGAATAATTTAAATCACTTTTGAAGTACACAAAAGACACAATTAGAACAATAACTCATATTCTTGGATGGGAAGACTCAATTTGCAAAAGATATAAATTCTCTCTAAGTTTATTCATAAATTCAATGTGATAGTTATTTGAATTGCAGATTTTATTTACTTTTTAAATTGTGATGATGTGCATAGGAGTAAGATAAGGTCACTATGAAGCTCATATGGAAAAATAAAAAAGAGCCACCAGGAAAATTTAGAAAAGGGGGTAAAGTAAGGAAGACTATCTCTACCAATCATAAAAACATTTTCTAGGACCTCCACAATATGATATTAGTACATAAATATGAAGACAGACAAATGGAATAGAAAATACAGAATAGAGAGAGAAAAATACAGAAAATACAGAAATAGAGAAATAAATAATAAAAAATAGAAAACAGAAAAATAGAAAAAAATAGAGAAAATACAGAAGTAGACTGAAATACACCTAATAATTTGATATATGATATAGATAGCTTCTCAGATCAATGCTAAAAAGATAAATATTTGACAAATTGGTTTGGGAACATTAAGTAACTCTGGAAAACAATAAATTTGCATCTGTACCTCATACCATCCACTAGCAAAAATTGCAAATAGATCAAAGACATAAATGAAATCTTACAAGTGCTAAAAACAAAAATGAAATTATTTGATAGCCTCAAATTTAGGAGGGGCTTTTAAATTTCAGAATCCTGAAATTTTCAGCATTAAAAATTTATAAACTTGGGGCACCTGGATAGCTCAGTCGGTTAAGTGTTTGCATTCAGCTCAGGTCATGATCCCAGGATTCTGGGACAGAGCTCCACATCAGGCTCCCTGCTCAGCAGGAAACCTGCCTCTACCTCTCTCTCTGCCTACTCATGCCTGCTCTCTCTCTCTCTATTTCTCAAATAAATAACAAATAAAATCTTTTTTAAAAAATTGATAGGGGCGCCTGGGTGGCTCAGTGGGTTAAACCCTCTGCCTTTGGTTCAGGTCATGATCTCAGGGTCCTGGGATCAAGCCCCGCATCAGGCTCTCTGCTCAGCAGGGAGCCTGCTTCCTCCCTGTCTCTCTGCCTTCCTCTCTGCCTGCCTCTCTGCCTACTTGTGATCTCTAACTGTCAAATTAAAAAATTGATAAACTTGATTACTTAAAGTAAATTTCTGTCTTAAAAATATCATCAAGTCAAAAGACACATTTAAAAAAACTAGGAAAAGGTGCGATTATATATCAAACAAAAGGTTAACTCCTCATTTTGATTGTTCATGTTAATCCCTGAAACAATTCCTACTCCTTGAGGATCAGGTATATAAAGCAAATATAGAAGCAGCAAAACAAAATTTTTTGGCTATTTTAGAAAACAAAATAACATATTGTTATGCAATCATTTGGCAGACAAACCCAGTATTTCATCCAAATAAAGAACTCATATTAACCAAACCAACAACTTTGAAGACCACTTAACAGGGACACAAAATAGCCTCACTCTTTCTATAAACATTAAATATTTCAACTCTAAATAACTCTGTTTTTACTGGGGTTGTGGTTTTCCTTTATCCTGGCTCCCTCACCTAGAATTATGGTGAACATGAAAGCCCTTCGGACATACTCAGAACTTGGCTAAAATTCTAGGCTACAATTTATTCTTGTGGACAGAGCCTGAAACTGACTGTACCACCCCATTTCACTGCCATAAGTCCCTTTTCTGTACCTCAAACAGTCTTGAACATTCCAGAGTGACCTGTGTGGGCCTGGAGCTAGGTTTAGACTGGTCTAAGGGCAGTAACAGCCACAGCCTCCCCAGGGGACCCCTGGCCTTCACACTGCTGCAGCCTGGTTAAGTTTTCCCAAATCACTTGGAAATGGGTCATGAAACAAGAACGCTTAACTAGTCCCAAATGGTAAAGGACCACAGGTTTCAGGCTATTATATGAAAAACCTTACCCCAGCTAGGATTATAAGTCAATTCAACTGCCAAGTGAGGAAAAATTCCTTAAATTGTGTCCACCAGAATATGTACATATTACTTGACTTAGTGTGATTTGCTTTGCTTTTCAGTATATTTAAATTCATTTGCCAGAGAATGTTCAGCTGTTGTCTAAATATATTTTGATTAAACTTGTAGTTAAATTGACACTAATTCAACAAGCATTAGAGGTTTTATTTTGGGGGACATAATCTATGTATACAAGTAGCCTTTAGTTGACAAGAAGGAAGGAAAGAAGAAGGTAGAAAGGATGGATGGAAGGAAGGAAGGAAGAAGGAGTGAGAGAGGGAAGGAAGGAAAGAAAACAAAAAAGGAAGGATGAGAAAGAAAAGGAAGAAATAAAAACAGGAGAAACATGCAACCAAGTGATGCGTTCAGCACAAGGAGGAGATTTTTCTAATAAATTACCACAGTAAACTTGCTTCTGCCTCTGGCAAAATTTATTGATCAAAACTTTGGTTTGTCACTGTTGATTTAGAAATCAAATACAATAGTGTTGCTGCTTCCAGACTAAGGTGAAACGGATACTCAAAATAATACTGTTCAGTCTTGTGAGCTATAGGTAGGAGTGACTGCTGGGACATAGTGCCAAAGAATGCTGTCCTTCTGGGCATCTGGGAACATTTGGTTTTCTACGTAAAGACGTATCTAAGAATTCATTCATGTTTACCCCAATAATTATTTTTTCTTAGGGAGAGGGAGAGAGAGAGAAAGAGAGAAGGGGGAAGAGGGGCAGACAGAGAATCTTAAGCAATGTGGGGCTTAATCTCACAACCCTGAGATCACAACCTGAGCCAAAATCAAGAGTTGGAGGCTTAACCAACTGAGCTACTGATAATTAAAAAAAAATTCTTTTAGAGAGAGAGACAGCAAGGAGGGGAGGGACTGATGAAGAGGGGGAGAGAGAATCCCAAGCAGACTCCATGCCCAGGGCAGAGCACCATGTGGGTCTTGACCTCACAACCCCGAAATCACAACCCAAGCTGAAAACAAGAGTCAGATGCCCAATAGACTGAGCACCCAGGAATGCACCGTGATGATTTTTAATAGATGTAATTTAAAGGATACAAATGATGGGGACAAAACAGGTAGATGGCAAAATAGGACCTTGATAATTTCAGTCTCCTGGATCGTTCCCTTTCCCCCTTGGGAGTTTCCCGAGTTCTCATGACATCTCCCATCACTTGCATTCTTCTCCTCAATTAATACATGAGATTATTTGCTTCAAGAATGTGAAGATGCAAATAACCAAGGATGAAATAGGTTGTTAGATCTCTGGGGAACTAGATTCCATGTGGAATTATATAGCCTGTAAGTAGACAAAACTGGTCAACTCCTTACGAAAAAAAAAAGAACCATTTTGATCAAGAGACCTGAAATCTCAATTTACAGTTGACCTTATTCACTTGTTTATTCTTAGATTCATTCATTCATTTGATAAATACATAGTGAGCATAAATAATGTATGAGGCATTGTAGTATGTTCTGAGATTCAAAGACAAACCAGTAGGCAAAGCCTTCTTAGATATGACAGAATATGAAATAATGGTTGAAAACAGCCCAAATTTGGCAAAAGACATGAAGAAGTTGAGCAAATCCCAAAGAAATCTGTGCCTTGAGACGTTATCATTAAACTTTCAAAAATCAAAGCATGGAGCACGGGGTGTGGTGCAAAAATAATGAATACTGTTATGCTGGAAATAAAAAAAAAAAAAAAAAAAAAGAAGAAAAAAAAAAAAAAAAAAAAATCAAAGACAGAGAAAAAAGGTATTGAAAGAAGCCAGAGAAAAAGGATGCATTACCTGTACAGAAACACCAATTCAAATGACATGGAGGCCAGAAAGCCTTGCTTAAAGAAAGAACTGTTGGGGGTGCCTGGGTGGCTCAGTTAGTTAGGCATCTGCGTTCAGCTCAGATCATGATCCTGAGGTCCAGGGATCAAGTCCCACATCAGGATCCTTGCTCAGCAAGGAGCCTGCTTTTCCCTCTACCTGCTGCTCCCCAGGCTTGCGTGCTCAGTCTCTCTCCAACAAATAAATAAATAAAATCTTAAAAAAAAAAAAAGAAAGAAAAGAAAAAAACTGTCAACCATAAATTCTACATCTGGTAAAACGATCTTTCAGTAATGAAGGGAAATAAAAACAATCTCAGGTAACAAACACTGAAAAAGTTTGTGGCTAGAAGACCTACCCTTAAAGATCGGATGAAGGAAGTCATTCAAAAAGAAAGGAAATGATAAAAAAGAAATCTTAGAGCATCAGGAAAGACAGAAGAACAAGAATATGGGTGATACAAGGGAGGATGATTTCCTTCATGAGTTTTATGAATCATGTTTGATGATTAAAATAAAAATGATAGCATCAGATGATACTTAAGACAATGATATAGTTAAGAGTAGTGAAGGTAAGGGGACCTAAAATTAAGTGAGGTTTCCACACTTCATTCAAAGTGGTAAATTTTAATATGAGTAGACTGTTACAAGTCACATATGTATATTGTAATACCCACGGGAATCACTACAAACACTATGAAGAGAGATATACCTTAAAACATCATAAATAAATCAAGATGGAATCCTAAAAATTATTCAAGTAACCCACACACACAAAAAGCATAACTAATAAGTAAATGAAAAAAACCTGGTGGAAACAAATAGAAAACAAATAATAAAATGACAAACTTAATTAAGCACTAACATATCAATAATTACCTTGCATATAAATTGTAGAATATACCAATCAAAGAACAAAGATTGGGGATTAAAAAGAAGAAAATACAGGCAGTGATTTCTTTGACAGTGGGTATAGAAACATTTTTCTGGATAAGTCTTCTCTGGCAAAGAAAACAAAAGCAAAATTAAGCTCTTAGGACTACACCAAAATAAAAAGCTTCTACACAGTGAAGGAAACCATCAACAAAACAAAAAGACAACCTACTGAATGGGAGAAGATGTTTGTAAATAATATAACTGATAAGGGGTTAATATCCAAAATATATAAAGAACTTATACAACTCAACACACACAGAAAAGCAAATAATCCAATTAAAAATGAGCAGAGGACATACAGATGACCAACAGACACATGAAAGATGCTCAGCATCACTAATCATCTGGGAAATGCAAACTAAAAACACAATGAAATATCACTTTATACCTGTCAGAATGGCAAAAATTAAAAACACAAGAAATAGCAAGTGTTGGTATGGGTGTGGAGAAAAAAGGAAACTTTGTGCACTGTTGGTTGGAATACGAGTTGGTGCAACTTCTGTGGGAAACAGTACGCAGTTTCCTCAAAAAATTAAGAATAGAATTACCATATAATCCATTAATTCCACTACTGGGTATTTACCCAAAGAAAAGGAATGCACTAAATTGAAAAGATATATGTACCTGTATGTTATTGCAACATTATTTACAATAGGCAAGCAACCCAGGAGTCCATCAATAGATAAATGGATAAAGAAGATGTGATTTTTTATACTTATATATTTATTTATATATACATATATATTCATATATTTTAAAATATAAATTTTTAAAAGATTTTATTTATTTGACAGAAAGAGAGCACAAGCAGGGGGAGCAGCAGGCAGAGGGGGAGGGAGAAGCAGACTCCCCACTGAGCAGGGGGCCTGATGCAGGGCTTTATCCCAGGACCCCAGGATCATGATCTGAGCCAAAGGCAGATGCTTAACCGACTGAGCCACCCAGGTGCCACTATATATAATATAAATATTACTCAAGCATAAAAAAGAATGAAATCTTGCCATTTGCAACCATATGGGTGGACCTAGAGGATATAATGCTAAGTGACATAAACCAGTCAGAGAAAGACAAATATCAGATGATTCCACTCATATGTGGAATTTAAGAAACAAAACAATTGAACAAAGAGAAAAAGAGACAAACAAAAAAACAGGCTCTTAAATACAAAGAATGAACTGGTGGTTGCCAGAGAGGAAATGGGTGGGGGAATGGATGAAATAGATAAAGGCGATGAAGAGTACACTTACCTTGATGAGCACTGAAAAATGTATAGAATTGTTGAATCATTATATTGTACATATGAAACTAATATAACACTGCCTTTTAATTATACTTGAATAAAAAATGGAAAAGAGATAGAGGCAATTAAAAAGAAACACAACCCAACTATATGTTGTTTTCAAGAAACTCACTTCAAATTCAGTGACATAGGTAGGCTGAAAGTAAAATTATACAGAAAGATAAGCCACACAAACACTAATGTGAGAAAACAGAAAGGTTTATATGAATATCTGATAAAGTGACTTCAGATCAAATAAAAATCATTAGAGACAGGGGCACCTGGCTGACTGGGTCAGTGGAGCATATGACTCTTGATCTGGTATTGTGCGTTCAAGCCCCATGTTGGGTGTGGAGCTTACTTAAAATATTTCTAAAAGTTACTAGAGACAAAAAGTGACATTACTTAATAATAAAAGGATCAATCCACTAGGAAGTTAACAAATCTGAATTTGTATGCACCCAACAAGAGGGTTTCAAAATATATAAAGCAAAAAGTGATAGAGCTGAAAGAAATAGACAAACTCACAATTATTATTGGAGATGTCAGCACCTTATCTCAATAACTGATAGAACAACTATACAGAAAATCAGCATAGATGTAAAATAACTCAACAACATTATCAATCAACAGACTTTAGTGGACATTTATAGAACACCCCACCCAACAGCAGCAGAAAACAGTCTTTTTAAGTGCCCATGGAATATATACCAAAAATGACCACATCCTGGGTTATAAAACAAACATCAACAAATTAAAAAAAATTGAAATCACTTAGTGTTTTCTCTAAACATGATGGAATTAAACTAGAATTAACAGAAAGATAAACACCTCCAAACACTCAGAAATTAAATAACATACTTCTAAATAATCCATGGACCAAAGAGGAAGTCACGAGGGAAATTGGAAAGTATATTTAACTGAATAAAAATACAAATACAGCATGACAGAATTTGTGAGGCACACTTAAAACAGTGGGAAGGGAGATTTATAGCACTAAATGCTTGCATTAGAAAACAAGGCAAGTCTTTTTTTTTTTTTTAAAGATTTTATTTATTTATTTGACAAACAGAGATCACCGGCAGGCAGAGAGGCAGGCAGAGAGAGAGGAGGAAGCAGGCTCCCTGCTGAGCAGAGAGCCCAATGCGGGGCTCGAGCCCAGGACTTTGGGATCATGACCTGAACCGAAGGCAGAGGCTTTAACCCACTGAGCCACCCAGGCGCCCTGAAAACAAGGCAAGTCTTAAACCAAAAATCTAAGCCTCCATCTAGAAAAACAACAGGAAAATAATCCCAAAGCAAGCAGAGGGAAGGAAATAATAAATATAAGAACAGAAATCAATAAGATTGAGAATAGTAGAGAAAACAAAACAAAGAACTTATTCTTTGAAAAAGTCAATAAAATTAGCAAACATCTAGCAAGACTCACAAAGAAAAAAAGAGAGAAGATACCTATTACTAATTTCAGGAATGAAACAAGGGTTATAGCTATAGACCCCATAGACATCAAAAGGATAACATGAAAACATTATGAACAACTTTATAAGCATAAATTTGATAATTAAATGAACAGACCAATTTCTCAAAAAACACAAACTATTACAACTAACCTGTATGGAAAAAAAAATCTGGGGTGCCTGGGTGGCTCAGTGGGTTAAGCCGCTGCCTTCGGCTCAGGTCATGATCCCAGGGTCCTGGGATTGAGTCCCACATCGGGCTCTCTGCTCAGCGGGGAGCCTGCTTCCCTCCCTCTCTCTGCCTGCTTCTCTGTCTACTTGTGATCTCTCTCTGTAAAATAAATAAATAAAATCTTTAAAAAAAAAAAATCTGGATGCCCCTATAACTATTTAAGAAATTAGATCTATACTATTAAAATTCCCTTCAATAAATGTTCAAGTCCAGATGCTTTCACTGGAGAATTCTACCAAATATTTAAAGAAAAATTAATATCAATTCTACATAGTTTCTTCTAAAAAATGAAAGAGAAGGAAACATTTTCAATTCATTTTATGTAGCTAGTATTACCATGATACCAAAACTAGAGAATGACTTAAGAAATAAAACTAAGGACTAATATCTCTCATAAATATAGATATAAATATCAACACAATATTAGCAAATAGATTTCAGCATTATATAGAAAGAATTACACCATTACAAAGTGCAGTTTGTTTCAGGTATGTCAGGTAGGTTCAAATATCAAGGTAATCATCGTAATCTGCCATATCAACAAGATGCAGAAGAAAAATGATATGATCATATCAATTGATGCAGAAAACATGTTTGAAAAAATTCACCACACATTAACAATAAAAAAATTCTTAGAAAAATAAGAATAGAGGGATCTTCCTCAATGTAAGAAACAAGTACAAAAACAGTTTACTTAAAGGCGAAAGACTGATTGCATTTCTCCTGAGATCAGGAACAAGGTGAGGATATCTGCTCACACCACTGTTATTTAACAGAGTGCTGGAAGTTTCAGCTAATTCAGTAAGGCACGGAAAGGCAGTAAAAATCATACAAATCGGGGCGCCTGGGTGGCTCAGTGGGTTAAGCCGCTGCCTTCGGCTCGGGTCATGATCTCAGGGTCCTGGGATCGAGCCCCGCATCGGGCTCTCTGCTCGGCGGGGATCCTGCTTCCTCCTCTCTCTGCCTGCCTCTCTGCCTACTTGTGATCTCTGTCTGTTAAATAAATAAAATCTTTAAAAAAAAATCATACAAATCATAAAGGGTAGAAAGAAAATGGTTCCTATTTGTAAATTGCATGATCCATGTAGAATCAAGAAAGAAAGAAAAAGAAAGGAAGGAAGGAAGGAAGGAAGGAAGAAAAAAGAAGGAAGGAAAGAAGGGAAGAAGGAAGAAAGACTCCTACAACCAGCGAGTCGGTAAGATTGCAGAATACAAGGTAATGTGCCTTTATATGCTGCTACCAATGAAGATATGAAGCCTGAAATTAAAAATATAATACCATGTACATGGCTCAAAATAAAATTAAGTATTTATTTATTTATTGACAAGCTTCAGATTTTATTGATAATTTCTACTTGAATGAGATCCGTCTCCCCAAGTCTAGCTTAATGCTCCTTAGCTATAAATGATTACTTCATGTCCTTGGCCTGGGGGTCAGGAGAAATCAGTAAAAAAAAAAAAAAGAGCCATGACGATGATTATTTTGTCCCAATGCATAAGAGATCTTTTCTCCTTGAAAGAAAGACCCCAAGGCCTCCTTTGCACTTTTATGTGAGTGTAGTATTTGGGACAACTATGCCAAAGGGCTGCAATTTAGTCTGAGGTCATAATAAAAACAAGCAACAAAATGGTTTTTAGGATTTAAGTTTCTCACCCTTATCATCAAGACTCACTGCCTCCCATCATCAATGTTTATTGAGCATTTACAGTGTACTAGGCACACTTGGAGCCTCGCTGGAAGGGATCGGTTTGTTGTCATCCTGACCACCCCCACGGCGGTGAAAGTAGACAGCGTCAGGGCCTGGATTCACGCGAGTCACGTCAAACGAGCCGAAGACGAGGATGCCCCCCAGAGATGGATGCCGCTACCAGTGGACCCCACCGATCGGGGACTGAAGCTAAGACTCAGAAACAATGAACTCATTGCGTTCATTGTTGCTTCTATTGTTAAAGTATAGGTGGGAAATATATGCCCTTAATTTCTAGAAAAGAGGGGCCTCTGCGTAGCCCTAGGAGAGAAATGCCGTTTCTGGGTATATCACTCTGGAGTCATTAAAACAGTCCAGCAGCCATTAAAAAGGGACATAGAACTGGTTGAAAAGTCAAAGATTTGACTAATCTCCAAGAAAAGGGTGGGTCAGGCCAGGTGGAGATGTTCAATCAGTGGGGGTGCAAACTGTCTCCTAGCTACCAAGGAGTATGGGTCCCCGCCCTTTGGGAGCCTTTTGGTGCCAATCCTAACCAAGGTGTGATAGGCTAAATCAAATGTCTACTAGGGTAAATTGTAACTCAATTGGTCATTTAGTATTACTGTAGAATTTCCTGTGTGTGTTACAATCTCATTGGCCACCTGTGTGTGGCCAGGCCCAACCACATGGCCTTTGGTCTGTAAAAGTTAGTCTGGAAAGCAGGGAGGGGTCGTCCTCTGTAAGGGGCGGCCCGACTGGTCTGTTTGACGTCAGTCTGATTCTTGATGCTTGGCGCGAAATAAAGCTTTGCTTGACCTTCGCTTTGTATCAGTCTCACTCCTTTAATCACGTACCCATTATTGGGGTACCCATTTTGGGGGGACCCAAAAGGCACAATAGAACGTACAGAAAACGTGATCCCTGCCCTTGAGGAGATTGCGTTCTATTTTTTAAAAGATTTTATTTATTTGACACAGAGAGAGAGAGAGCACAAGCAGGGGGAGTGGAAGAGGAAGAAGCAGGCTCCCTGCTGAGCAGGGAGCCCGATACAGGGCTCGATCCCAAGACCTTGGGATCATGACTTGAGCCCAAGGCAGATGCTTAATGGACTGAGCCACCCAGGAGCCCCAGGAGTTTGCATTCTAAAAGAAAAAAAAATACACCTCTTTTAAAATGGTATTTTTGTTTGGTGTTTTCTGCAAGGTACTGAGGAAATAGTCTTTACGGTGAGCTTTGGATGTAACTTAGCTCCATCATTATTGAAAGAGAGGAATAGGGAGGATTTTAAAGGCAGACAATGACAGATCATTCAGGATGGGTAGGGTTTACAAGGAGATAAACACAATCTCAACAACTAAGGAGAGATTTGCTGCAGTAAATAAGATGAGGGAAATCGTTTGTGAGATGCAAACAAAGGAAGCAAAATTTTCTTAGACATTGAGTGGAGCTAGAAAGATCATGCAGACTTTTTTCCAAGTACACAGCCACCAAGTAAGAATGGTTGGTGACAAGGCAGAAGGCTAAAAAAGGTAATCCTGTGCACCTGACAAATGGAAAGAATAAAGGATCAAAATTAAAGGCAGGCTATAACAATATCAAGAAATTCTTAAAAACAAAAGTGATTTGGAAGCACAAAACTTAGTTAATGCTACCCAGTGTCATAATGGGCCAAGAACACTGTGGTTTCCTAAGTTAGAAAATGCCATATACCAACATTTTAAGTGAAACATATTACTTTAAGAAAATTAAATATTTAGGTATGACTCTAAAAAACATGCACAGGAATTATATTCTGAAAAATACAAAATGCTGATGAAAGAAATGAAAGAAGACCTAAATAAATGGAGAGTCTTGCCTTGTTCATGGATTAGAAAACTTACCATAGTAAAGATGGCAGTTCTCCCCCAGACTGATACACAAGGGTGATACAGTTTATATAAAAATCCCAGTTAGATTTTTTGGGGCACCTGGGTGGCTCAGTCGGTTAAGCATTTGCCTTCAGATCAGGTCATGATCCCAGGGTCCTGGCCCTCTCTCTCTGCCTGCCACTTGCCCTGCTTGTGCTCTCTCTCTTTGTCAGATAAATTAATAAAAGCTTTAAAAATAAATAAATAGAAATAAAAATAAAAATCGCAGTTAGATTTTTTTTCTAGATACAGACAAGACTATTCTAAAATTTATATGGCATTGCAAAGGAACCAGAAAGGTTAAATCAATTTTGAAAAAGAAGAATAAAATGAGAAGAAGCTATCTACCTTATTTCAAGACCTATTATATAGTTAAAGTAATCAAGATGGTGTGGTCTTCAATCAATTCAATTCAATCTTGCCATTCACAACAACCTGGATAGACCTACAGGGTATTTTATTAAGTGACACAAGTCAGAGAAAGACAAATACCATATGATTTCATTTATATGTGGACTCTAAAAAACAAGACAAATGAACAAACAAACAACAACAGAACAGAAACAGATTCACAGAGAAAAACCTGGTGGTTGCCAGAGGGGAAGGGGTGGTGCATGGGTTAAATAGGTAAAGGGGACTGAGAGTTACAGATTCCCAGTTATAAAATAAGTAAGTCATGCTGATGAAAAGTACAGCATTGGGAATATAGTCAATAATACTGTAATGACGTTGTATGGTGACAGATGGTAACTACACTTATTCTGGTGAGCATTTTTTAATGTTTATAATTGTTGAATCACTGTACTGTACACCTGAAATGGTGTAATAGTATATGTCAACTATATTCCAATTAAAAAAAAGAACTGTGTGGTATTAGCAGAGGGATGGATACACAGAACAGAATAGAATAGAGATTCCAGAAATAGACCCACAAAAATGTGTCAAACTGACTTTTGACAACAGGGCAAAAGTAATTCAGTGGAGAAATGATAGCCTTTTCAGCAAATGGTATGGAAGTAATTGGACATCCCTTGGCAAAAAATAGAACTTTAACTACATTTTACACCCCTTCCACAAAAATTAAGTCAAAATGGATACAGACTTAAAGTGTAAAAATACAGGTTTTGGAGAAAAAACAGGAGACAATCGTTGGAATCTGCAAAGCTATTCCCAAGCTAGACAAAGAGTTCTTAGAGTGGTATCAAATGAATGACCCATAGAAGGAAAAACTGACAAATTGGACTTGAACAAAATTAAAAATTTTGCCCTGCAAAAGACCCTGATAAGAAGATGAAAAGACAACTAAGAGAAAATATATGCAGGTTACGTATCTGATAGAGGACTTGTATCTAAAATATATAAAGAACCATCAAAACTCAACAGTATGAAACAACAATCCAGGTTTGCCCAAAAATGGGCAAAAACATGACTAGACGTTTCATCAAAGACGATATATACACAGCTAATAAGCACATGAAAAGATGTTCAACATTATTGGTCATCAGGGAAATGAAAATGAAATATCCCTATACAACTGTCCAAAAAACAACAGTGACAACACTAAACACTGATAAGGTTGTGGAGAAACTGGATCACTCATATGTTACTGGGGGTAATGTTAAATGGTACAGTCCTTTCAAAAATAGTTGGGAAGTTTCTTAAAAACACCTAAACAGGATGCCTGGGTGGCTCAGTGGGTTAAAGTCTCTGCCTTCGGCTCAGGTCATGATCCCGGGGTCCGGGAATAGAGCCCTGAATCAGGCTCCCTGCTCAGCAGGGACCCTGCTTCCCCGCCCCCCCTCCCCGCCTGCCTCTCTGCCTACTTGTGATCTGTCAAATAAATAAATAAAATCTTAAAAAAAAAACCCACCTAAACATGTAGTTATCATATTTCCTAGCAGTTGCACTATTAGGAGTTTATCCCAGAGAAATAACAATGTATATTCACACAAAACCTGTACATGAATGTCCATAGTATTTATCAGCCCGTATGTTCTTCAGGTGAATAGTTCAATAAACTGTGGCATATTCATACCATGGAAGACTACTTAGCCATACAAAGGAAAGAGCTATTGATACATATGACTTTGATGAATCTTCAAGAAATGGTGCTGAGTGAAAAAAAAATCAGATCCCAAAAGATTACATACTATATTATTCCACTTATATAACTTTTTGAAATGACAACATGTTAAAACGAAGGACAGATTAGTGATTACCAAAAGTTAGAAACATGAAGGGAAGGGGAAGAATGGGTGTGGTTACAAAAGTACAACATGAGAGATCTTTGTAGTGTTGGAAATGTTCAGCATCTTGACTGTGGTGGTAGAGATCTGAAACTACATGCATGATACAATTGTGTGAGATGTAATATATAGGCACACACATGCACACACAGATATACAAACACAAATGAGTAGGGGTATGAGTAAAACTGAGAAAATCTGAATAAGGTGATTACATTGTATCAATGTCAATATCCTGGTTGGGATATATTATGGTTTTGCAAAATATTATCTTTGAATGAAACTGGGTAACGTGCACAAGGGAGCTCTTTATTTTTTTCTTACAACTGCATGTGAATCTATAAATATCTCAATAAAAATTTCAAATAAACAAGAATAGGATCCCGGCTTTATTTAAAACATACACAGAGAAAAACTAGAGGATGATTCAATGACCTGCTAAGAATGTTTCAGAGATGCAGAATTATGAATGATGTTTATTCCTTCTATATATGACTCTGAGCTTTTGATAATATTCACGATGAACATCCAGAGATGGATGTTCAAATGAACAATTTGATCTGAACATCAATATAACAGTGTTTTTAAGAAATCTACAAAAAGAAAGGCTATAGCCAGGGAGACAAATTCATTCTAGTAATATTTTCATTTTGGCAAAGATGAAATGGAGAGAATTCTAGAGTTCCAATATCATTTCTGCCACACTGTAGGTCTGGGGTTTTTTTCTTGGCTTTCCGTTTCTAAAGACACTTTCTCTACTGAGTAGAAGACACAATTCACCAGGTCATAATGTTAAAAGGTCTGGTTTTTAAAGCAAGATGATTGATGGACTTACATTTCTGAAAGTCCTTCTTGTTTGAAGTATAGGAGAAGAAACTAAAGAGAGGGAGCCTACTTATGTAAATTAAGAAAGAGGAGGAGAGGTGGCCGAGTGGAGTTTGAAAAGTGAGGCTAATCGCCCTGGTGAAAAGTAGTGAGAACCTGATATGTGTAAGGCAGTTGTTGTAAGAAGTGAACAGAAGTGAGAGGCCACAAAGTCTGTTGAGGAATAGGAATTTGGTTGTATCACTTGAGGAATTCAATGCAGAGAGTTTAATGCAAATGAGAGAGAAACTAAGAGCCAAACAGCACAGTGAGGGGCCCCAGAGAATGCCAGTAGTAAGAAGCTCCTACCACCCGTCTGCCTGAAAGACAAAGAATAAAGCCATGTTACTGACACTCGGGAGCAAGCATTGCCTGAGGAAGCTGGACGGTAGCTTGTCTGGCAGGAACTGAAGCCACAGACATAGCCACAGCTGGAAAATCTGCCCACATCAGAAAGGGTGAAAACACCCTAGCTTCTTTCTCATTCCCACCCTCCAATCTCCTACCAATGCCAAGCCCAGTCGCAAGCCAGATGACTTGCGAGCCTGGGGAATGAATGTAGGCCATAAGAGTCAACTCTCTAGGATACAGATCAGGTCTGGGGAAGGGCACGAAACAAATTTCAGAACCAACAGGCCTAGGACTAGCACAGTCAGTCCCAATTAAGTTACTCCACATTCATTCTCACCTCATTTCTTCTTCTGCCAGAATATGAGACAACTACCACTCTACTGCTCTACTCTACTGCTCATGCTTCTGCCAGATATGAGACAACCACCACTCTACTGCTCTACGATATAACTCACCAGCTCTCTCCAACAGCAGGAAGAAGAAAGTTTCATTAGTCATTTTCCTGTCTCAAGTTTGAGATTTCCAAGCACTATGGAATCTCTCCCATAAATAGTAGATGTGGCTCTTTGTAGTCTTGTGACCTATAAGTCAAATTACCATGTGCTTACCAATGATCCTCACATAAAGTAGTAGGGAGAGAGACATAGAATAAAATGAGAAGTTGTTGGTTATGACATGCGTAATGATGTATGCCTGGCTGTTATAATCCTTGTTCTGATAACTGGTCATATGGCCCTAGCTGATCTTTATCACTTTCTTCTTCCACCACACATTTTATGTTCCTCTTGCTCTTCAGCTAGCACATTGACTGGTTGCAGTTCTTTCCTCAGAGGGGTGATCCAATCCTTCATTCCTGAAAGTTCTGAATCCTTGGCGGTCCTGTGTTTATTAGGTTGCTCTAAACTTTGATTGACTTTTACTATCAGAAAAAGTACTGAAAGAAGGCTTCATGATTCTCCTGTTTCAGATATAGTCCCCACTGCTCCACCATACCACTGTATAGCAGCAAACCAATTTCCCGCCGTTTTTTAAAATGATTTTATTTATTTATCAGAGAGAGAGCACAGGCAGAGGGAGAAGCAGACTCCCCACTGAGCAAAGAGCTCCACACAGGACTGGATCCCAGGACCCTGGGATCATGACGTGAGCCGAAGGCAAATGCTGAATGGACTGAGCCACCCAAGCATCCCCCAATTTCCTATTGTTAATCATGATCAATCAGCTCAGCCCATATAATCATCCCTTCTCTACTTGTTGGCTCAGTGGTATGAGGAGCTCCAAATGCCCAGTGAGTCTCTACTTCTACTAATAATGAGACTGGATAGAAGCAGTTTCTTCCTTGAGAAATTTCTAGACCAGCAGAGTTTAAGGCTGTGGACAGGAAGCAAAAATGTTATAAGCAGATTATTAGATATAATAGTGAAAACAAGGGCATTCCCACCTCATCCCCTTAATCCCTGGTCCCATGTATTTTGTGTAAGGGAGAAAGAAATATACCATATGTTGGTCAGTGGTTCAAAGAATATGCCACATGCTGAGGGACAGCATGCCAGCACACAGAATGTGACCTTCTATTTATGATAGCATAACTGAATCTTAATTAAACCATTCCACAATTTTATCAGGCCAGCAGCTCCTCAGTGATGGGGTACATGCCAAGATCAGCAAATTGAGTGTTATTATTTATTACTGAACTTTCCTTGCAGTGGAATATGTCCATAACAAGTATTGTTGTGTGTGATAACATGATGGTGAATTAGGTATTCTATAAGCCCATAGATGGTGGTGTTGAGAAGGCAAATCCATACTCATAATAGTAAGAACAAAGTATGGTCCTTCCATGATAGGAAAGAATCAAATGTAATGAACTTGTTACCAACTGGCAGGCTGATCCCCCAGACAATGGTGTCAGATTGGGAGCTCAATGGTGCCAAAATGACCTCAGATTTGGTCGACTAGGCACTCAGCAGCAGTAGTGACAGATCAACTGTGGTAGGAAAATTTCACATTATTGAATCTTACGAGTTTCTCATTGGATAACAACCCAATCTGATCAGAAGCTGATTGATATAAGAGCCTGACAGATGCCACCTGCAAGGTATCAATCTTCCTGAGTAGAGAGGAAAAGGGCCAGGAGTAATTCTAAAAGAAAATAGGCTCAGCTTATTAAAGACAGAAAGTGGTTTCCAAGTTTTCTAGCTCGGGCAACTGGGTAGATAACAATTCACTGAGCTTAGGGTACAGGAGTTCGGGAACGTGTTAAGTTTAGATGCCTAAAGGGTGTCACAGTAAAGCTGCCAAAGATGTAGTCTGAAGTTCAAGAGAAAAGTTTGTGATGGATATATGTAATTGGGAGTCAACAGAACATAAAGAGTCTTTGAAATTATGGGAGTGGGTGACCCTTCACTCAGGGTCTAGGTAGGATGATCAGAGAAGAGGACCAGAGACAAAGCTTAGACATCACCAGCATTCAAGTGACTGGCCAAGGAAGAGAAGGTTGTGAAGAAGTCAGAGTGGTGTCTTAGAAGCCAAGGGAGAAAGAACTACCAAGAAAAAGAGAGTGGTCAAAGAGATCTAACTCACCTGAGAGGTCAAACAGGATAAACCTGAAAAGACTGAAAAAACCTGAGCAATGGAGGGTCAATAATGTCCTCGCTAAAAGTGAAAATGGATGACCCCTTAACCAAATCCTTGCTTGCTTGCTTTCTCAAAACATCTGTCCCCCAAATTTGATCAATTTGAGGGAAAATGACTTTCAACCTGAAGTTTAAGTGTATAAGCAAGAAAAATCATGCTCTTGATGGAGAATCTGGGCAGAGTATGTGACAGAGAGAGAAGGGCATGGGAGACAAGGATCTCTCTCACCATTCTCTCTATTACCTAGAGAATGGAAAAGGTTAAACCAGCAATTAATTTCTTGTTGCTGCTGGGAACTCTGAAAATTGTGGTCCTCTTGGCCTGGCAAAATTTTTCCTATTAGAAATAGTGTATAGGAAGTGTTTATTCTTTCTTACTGAAGAGTCAATAAAGTAACAAAATCTTAAAATCTGTTAAAATAATTTTTAAAAACCATAATCCTACCATTAATTTTTAAGTATGTTCTTTTATAAGTATACATGGTTGTTATCATAGCATATGATTTTTTTTCCAAATTAGAATCATAAAGTTTTCAAAAAGCTTAGAATTTTGCTTCATCCCCTTGAAATCCTTAGGGAAACCTTGCCTTTAAAAGCCGAAGGGGAAAAAAGATTGAGAAAGACCAGTCTTTAGCAATCCAGAAGAGACTTTGGAGATCATCTTATCAAACCCCTCATTTTAGAGTAAACTAAATTGAAGCCCAGAGAAGTAGAGTGGATTTATTTAAAGTCAGGAAGTAATACATGGCAGGACCTTCTCTAGAACTCTGGTCTTTGGGGTCTAGTTTCCAGCACTCTTGAGACCATTATACCTCTGTCTCTAGCAGTAGTTTTGCTTAGCATAATTGTGATTAGAGTGCCATGTGTTGTATGTACACACCATCTGGGAGATTGCAAAAATAACCACAATAGTCTGCAGCTCCTACCCTCATGAGATAGAGTTTATTTATCCATCATTTGAATCTTATGACTTTCTTTGACCACAGAATGCAGTGGAAGTGATGCTGTATGATTATCAGCCTAAGCCTTAAGAAATCTCAGAGCTTCTCCTTTTACATTTTTAGAACTCTGAGACTACCACGTGTAGAACCTGTGGCAAGCCTGCTGAATGACAAGAAACAAAGGACTCAGTCATCATCACTGCCCCGAAAAACACCAGATACAGAAATGAGGTTGAATTACATCATCCAGCCTTTAGCCATCCTGCCAGCAGAGCCTGCTCAGACCAGAAGACTGCCCACCCAAACCACAGAATCAAAAGTGAAAGGATTGTTTGCATTAAGACACTAAGTGTGGGGACTTTTTTTTAACACTGAAAAGGTAACGATGCATACATTTTTTCATTGTGTTGATAACCTACTCCATTAGAGTAAATCATGCTTCATGTCTTTCAGCTTCTTGAATCAGAAGGCTAGGATGGATTTTTTTTCCTGCCTTAATTTTTGTTTTATTATTTTCTTTTAGATATCTAAGCTTTAAGAGTCAATTTATAGAACAAATTTTTGTACATGCAAGTCTATGTACAGCTTTTTGCAGGCCATCTGCTTTGAAAAGAACTGTTGGTAGAGCCCTTTATTTTTACCAACAAACTCCACCTCCCCTGCCCACATCTCAAGGCATTCAACAAGGATCTGTACATATGGATCAAGGTGGTACTAAAGTGATGGGGGTTGGGGGAGGGCGAGGAAACAATTCCACCGTAAGTTAGGACACAGCAGTGACTTGTTTTCTTAGTTTGACTCCAGCCTGGGGCTTTCTAAATAAGCACTGCAGAAGCATCTCCCCAAGTGACGCACTGAAGAAAATGAAGCAGAATGAATATATTCCTGATCTGGAGCATGGCAGATGAACAGGCTGAGAACTCCTACTCCTGTCAAAGGCTCTAGGGATTTATTACTCATAGCTATTCATTTCCATGGAATCTTTAATTTGATACACAATGACTCTTAATGAGCATGAGCTTGTAGAAGACATCCATATTTGATTGATTAACTCCTGAAGTCACATGGACTTAAAGCATCTAATGACCCAATCTTGTAATCAAGTTCGATATTTAGTTCAATAAGATTGTACCAAACACTGAGTCTGGGCTCTGCAGTACAGCAAAATACTGAGCTGGACAATATTCAAGTGTTGCCATTACATGCCTCTACTATCTCTCAGAAAGGAGAAGGTAAAGGGGATTATTGTCTTTTATAGATTTAGTCCCTGTAATTATATCCTGATCAGTCAAGATCTTTTTTTTTGTCCTTTAAGTATACTTCAAGGGTAAGTCAAATGTTTTTAGACTATAAAGTTTGCAGTAAGATGTTTCACTTTTATTGTGTTCCAAGCCCACTTACTTTTTCTCCATTGAAGTCCTCTAACAAGAGATAAGAAATAAAAGTAGTCATACTCAATGATACAGACTCTAATTAACAATAACCATCAACTAAGAAGCTCTCTTCCAAACTCAAAATCTGAGAAGGATAAAAAATAAGAAGAAAATGTAATAATCAATAAATAGTCATCTTTCAGGAACCACTATTTATCCAACAGAAGCTTATTGGGTGCCAATCTTGTGCCAGGCATGATGCAAGAGTCCAAAGATTCAGAGGTAAACAGGAAAGATCTTGGTCTCACCCCTAGGGAATAGTCAGGTTGCCCTGGCCTCAGCCTGAGGTCTATGCAGTTGACCCTTGAACAACATGGGGGTGAGGGGCACCCACTCCCTGGGCAATTGAAAATCCATGTATAACTTTTGTATACCCCCCAAATTTAACTCTGAATAGTCTACTGTCAACTGGAAGCCTTACCAAGAACATAAACTGTTGGTTAACACATATTTCATATCTTATATGTATTACATAATAGACTCTTACAATAAAGTAAGTTAGAGAAAAAATGTTATTAAGAAAATCACAAGGAAGAGTAAATACATGTACAGTAGGTAATTCAAAGTGATGTAGTTCAAGGGTCAACTGTATTTCTTCCAGTTGCATCTTTCACCTCAACGATCTGTCTGTACTATAAGAAAAGGTACCTGGTGATGTGGTTTCTTTAAGATAATAATAATAATGGTAACAGCAGCAGCAGCAGCAGCAGCAGCAGTAACAACAACAATAATAAATAATACATAAAGTGCTTACTATTTGCCAAAAACAATTCTATGCAATTTCATACACTAGGTGACTTAATCTTGAACAATTTTTTGAGGTAGCATTATTATTTCTTTTATTTTACAGATGAGAAAACTGAGGCAGAGGGAAGTTAAGTAATTACACAGATTCAAACTATTCACTACATGGTTATTACTAAGACAAAACACTGTAGAGAATTGTTATTTTTTAACAACAAGGGTTGAAAAAAATGTGATGTTATTGACACTGAGTTAATTAATGAATTTGGATGTCAATATATATCATTCTCTAAGCATTCAGCCTAATTGAGATTTAATAATCTGGTCTGAATGTTTTCCACCTAATGAGATGTCCACATCTAAAGGAAAATACATTGGAGTTTGTGTTTAATTTTCTTAAAAACTGCTGCTGATTTATAATCAGCCTGTCCGTTCTCTTCTCCGGCTTTTAGCTTATAAGCTAGTACGTCTGTTTCTGTATTAAAGTGGGATATCAGGTCCTACATATTCCCAGAGGAAGCCAGGGGAATTTGGCCATGCTTACTAGAATTTTTTGGTGGGCACCTTTCTCTACATATATAAAGATCCCGAATCTAGGGTTTTGCAAAAGCCCAGTTTCGATGATTTACTCCATTGCCAAAGTATATATCAGATGAAACTTTATGTTCTGTCTCGTGTGTGTGTGTGTGTGTGTGTGTGTGTGTGTGTGTGTGTGTGTGTACCTGAGCCAGGTGGGTAAACTCTCTGAAGAATGCTTTGCCTAAACTTACCCTGGTCTCCTGGAGATAGCTGCAAGCCTTCACCTGATGCCTGGGGCAAGAGCATTCCAAAGCAAAGGCCACAGCTGCCTATTTGTTTTAACAGACAAACTAGCACACTAACAACCCTTGTTTGACCCCAAAGACACATGAGTAAGATACCTATCAAAATTAAAGATAACTTTTACAAATAGCAATGATGATGTTGACAATTATAGTAGTAGCTGACATTAATTGCCCTTTTATAATGTGCTGGTCTCCATGCTAAATGCTTTATAGCATTTACAGTCTATTCATTTAAATCTCATAATAATCCTCATTCCAAAAAAAATTTTAAAAACCATTGTTGCAAAATTTTCAAACTCTGGTATGTGTAGAAATTATCTGGAAAGCTTATTGAAAATGTAGCTTCCCGGGGCACTAGGGTGGCTCAGTCGGTTAGGCATCTGCCTTTGGCTTGGGTCATGATCTCAGGGTCCTGGGATTGAGTCTCACATTGGGCTCTCTGCTCTGCGGGGAATCTGCTTCTCCCTCTGCCTCTGCTCCCTCCTCCACTCTTGCTCTTTCTCACTATCAAATAAATAAATTTTTAAAAGTAGCTTCCCAAGCCCCACTCTGGAACATTTGATTCAATAGATCTGAAGAGTACTCCTAACACCTTTTACTTAAAATAACAGAACACTGGTTAAAATGACTGCTATCAATTAATCCAATTAAATAAAGTTATTATAGACTGGTTGTGCCCTCCCCAAATTTATATGTTGAAATCCTAATTCTCAATGTGATGATATTTGGATGTGGGACTTTGGGAAGTGATTAAGTCATGAGGTTGGAACCCTCCTGAATGGGATGAATGCCTTTATTAAAAAAAAA
This sequence comes from Mustela erminea, assembly GCF_009829155.1. Lineage (NCBI taxonomy): Eukaryota > Metazoa > Chordata > Mammalia > Carnivora > Mustelidae > Mustela > Mustela erminea. The sequence continues at coordinate 40,355,872 of NC_045635.1, read as the reverse complement.
TAGCCCAGAAATTTCCCTTGCCCCTTCTTCCATGCAAGGGCACAGTGAAAAGATGGCCAACTATGAACCAGGAAGTGAGCTCTCACCAGACATCAAATCTCCTGGTACCTTGCTCTGGGATTTTCCAGCCTCCAGAACCACGAGAAAAAAATTCCTGTTGTTTTTAAGCTACCCAGTCTATGGTATTTTACTGCTGCTCAGATGGACTAAGACAAAAATTTACTATGCTTTTACTCAGAAATGAACAAGATAAGATACCCTGTTATTCATCATCTCCTTCATCAAGGAGTAAAAAGTATATGTTGATTGGGTGATGGATTTGGGGGAAAGCAAGTGAAATTATCAGGGAGGAAAAGGAGAGGGAAAGGAGGGTTCAAAGAAGGGGGATGTTCTGATTATCCATCACTTCATATCAAACCATGCTGAGACTTAATATCTTAAAAGAACGACAATCATTTAGTTTGTTTATGAATTTGGAATTTGGGTAAGGGTCAGTAGGAGTGGCTTGTTTTTGCTCCATGTGGTACCAGCTGAGGTGGCTTGACCTCTGTTTCCAGGGGCTGAGCATCTATTTCCAAGATGGCTCACTCACATGTCTGGTGAGTTGGTACTACTGGCTATTGATTCCTCTCCATGTTGGCCTCTTCTATAGGGTGACTTGGGCTTCCTCATAGCATAGCGGCTGGGTTACAAGAGTGATCATCACAAGGGACAAGAAATGGGAGCTGACAATTTCTTAAGGCCTGGGTTCAGAAACTAGCACAATATTATTTCTGTAACATTCAAATGGTCAAGTGGACACAAAGCTCAGATTTGAGAGGAAGGGACATGGCTTTGCTCTTCATTTGCAGGAGTGTCAGAGAACATCGGGGTAATGTTCTCAAAATTGCAACAGGGACAGAGAAAAGGAAGCTTGAAAACGTAAAAGAAAGTTTGCCTGTTTTGCTAAGGCCAGTTCTTTTTTTAAGAAAATTTAATCGAGGGCAGTTGAACCTGGATTTTTCTTACAAATTGCTGCTGACTTTCAGTCATCCTGTCCAAATCTCTTCTTAGGTAAAGTCATTCAACCTATAAGCCTCAGTTTTATCATCTATAAATTAGGGATAACAATTAGGGATAATTTCCCTTCCAATGAAGATTGGAAGTGACTTCATTATTCATTGGAAGTTTGGAAGCGACCGCAGTCACTGAGCATGTCTCTTTTCAGGCATGCCTTTCCAATTTGAGGTAAGCTGGCTATCTGGGAAAGTTGGTCACATGAGAATTAGAAACAAGGGTTAAGATAGCGGTATCTCTCCATCACAACTAATGCTAATAAAGATGATTTTGCCAATTCTAAGTGGCTTGCTCAAGTTGAACCACTTAGAAACATATTCAATAATTTTATTCTATCACTTCAAGACTGGGGCCATAGTTTTCCATTGAGAATAAGATATTAGGATGTCTTAAAAAAGAACTGTGATATAAAATTCTCAATCACCAAGATTTAACACTTTCTAAACACTAGATGATTTTCTTAGCTCTTTAAAAAATAAGCCATTGGTAGGGTGCCTGGGTGGCGCGGTCAGTTAAGTGTCCAACTCTTGATTTTGGCTCACATCATGATTTCAGGGTCCTGAGATTGAGCCCCCCATTGGGCTCTATGCTCAGAGTAGAATCTGCTTAAGATTCTCTCTCTCCCTTTCCCACTGCCTCTCCCATTCATGCTCTCTCTCAAATAAATAAAAAAATAAATCTTAAAAAATAAGCCACTGGTGGGACGCCTGGGTGACTCAGTGGGTTAAGCTGCTGCCTTCGGCTCAGGTCATGATCCCAGGGTCCTGGGATCGAGTCCCGCATCGGGCTCCTTGCTCAGCAGGGAGCCTGCCTCTCTCTCTGCCTCTGCCTGCCTCTCTGCCTGCTTGGGTGCTTTCTCTCTCTCTCTTTCTGACAAATAAATAAATAAAATCTTAAAAAAAAAATAAGCCATTGGTGTATCATGGAGCATATTTAAAAATCACCTTCAAGCATTAGAATATGAAGAAAATATTTTCATAATAGAATATAACCAAAGAATAGATCAACAATCTGTTTGCTGCTGTTTCCTAATTTAAAACATTCATCCTTCTAGGGTGTTTTTTTTTTTTTTTCTGTGATACGTTATTCAGTTTAACATCTGAAAAAACATTAGTTTTTAGTTAGAATTGTCTTCATAATTTCCAGTTCTATGCTTAATCCAATACTTAAAAACTTCTGATAAATGAAGCAAATTTTTTTTTCAGATTTTATTTTTTTTAAGATTTTATTTATTTATTTATTTGATAGACAGAGATCACAAGTAGGCAGAGAGGCAGGCAGAGAGAGGGGAGGGGGAGAAGCAGGCTCCCTGGTGATCAGAGAGCCCCATGCCGGGCTCGATCCCAAGACCCTGGGATCATGACCTGAGCCAAAGGCAGAGGCTTTAACCTACTGAGCCACCCAGGCACCCCTCAGATTTTATTTGTTTATTTGACAGAGAAAGACACAGCGAGAGAGGGAGCACAAGCAGAGGGAGTGTCAGAGGGAGAAGCAGGCTCCCCACAGAGCAGGAAGCCCAATATGGGGCTCAATCCCAGGACCCTAGGATTCTGACCTGAGCTGAAGGCAGATGCTTACTGACAGAGTCACCCAGTGCCCTGAAGCAAATTCTTGATATCATTTCATACAACACAAAATTGTGAGTTAGGACTCTCTAAATTAGTATGAATAAAGAGGAGAAACAGGAAACAGATAAATATTGAACTTGACCTAAAAGCCAAGCTATTCTACATGAAGCCAGATATACAGTGAAGAAATAATACAAATAGTGTCTTTACTTCTCTTTTGTGCCTAGTGTCATATTTCATTAGGAATATTCATTTATTTTTCATTTTACAAATAGAAATGAATCTTTTAGTTAAAAAAATTGCTCATCCTTGTATGTGTCATTATTTCATTAGACTCCAAATGTTTGAGAAAAACTATACAGATGGTGATGACATAGGCAGTGGGCTGGATTGCTCCAAGAGAGTGTAAATGAGAAGAGAGCCAAAGACAGATCTCAGGGAACACCCACATGAAAGAGACAAGGAAGAGTCAAAGAAAGAGACTGAAGAAGGAGAAGCAAAAATATGTAGGAAGAATACAAGAGAAAGTGTTTTCATGGGATTAAAAGGAAGCTGGAGTTTGAAGAAGTTTTGCTGATTACAGAAAGGGATCAAGAATGTCAAATTCTTCCCAAGTCACATGGGAGAAGAATTAAGAAGACTTTATTAAAAAGATAGAATCAGTGAACTCAATGAGAGCATTTTCAGCGAAGTGGTGTGGCTAGAAACCCTTAACAGGACTGAGGTGTGGGAGGGAATAGAGCAATAGAAACAGTGAGTACAGAGTACTCTCTCCAGAATCTTGGCAGAAAACAAAAGGTGAAAAATAGGATGTTAGCTATAGTGTCAAGAAATGTGTGTGTGTGTGTGTGTGTGTGCGTGCATGTGTGTGATTCTTAACATGAAAATAATTGTTTAAATACTGGAATCAGCTAGTATAAAGGGAATGTTTTAAAGGGGTATAAAAGGGGTACCTGGGTGGCTCAGTGGGTTAAGCATCTGCCTTTGGTTCAGGTCATGATCCTGGAGTACCAAGATTGAGCCCTGCATTAGCCTCCCTGCTCAGCAGAGAGTCTGCTTCTCCCTCTGCCTCTCAACCCACTGGGCTCGCTCGCTCTCTCTCAAATAAACAAAATATTTTTTTTAAAAAGGAAGGAATTCTATGAAAGGGGCATAAAAAATGGAGTCTTAAATACAGAGAACAAACTGGTGGTTGCCAGACAGGAAGTTGAAGGGATGGGTGGAATAAAGGAGATTAAAAGTACACTTACCTTTTTTCTTAAGATTTTATTTATTTATTATTTGTTTGTTCATTTGTTTGTTTTAGAGAAAGAGAACAAGCAAGTGCATGAGTTGGAGGGGTCAGAGGGAGAGGGAAAAGGAGAGGGGAAAGAATCTTAAGCAGACTCCCCACTGAGCGTGGAGCATGGAGCCCAACTTGGGGTTCAGTCTCACAACCCTAAGATCATGACCTGAATAGAAACCAAGAGTCAGATGCCACCCAGGCACCCCAAGAGTGTACCTATCTTGATTAGCACTGAGAAATGTTGAGTCATTATACCGTATACTTGAAACTAATATAACCTTATGTTAATTATACTTCCTTTCATTTAAAGATTTATTTATCTGTGTGTGAGATAGAATATGTGTGAGCAGGGGGGAAGGGCAGAAGGAAAAGGAGAGAGAATCCCCAGCCGGCTCCCCACTGAGCACAGAGCCCAATGTGGCGCTTGATCTCATAACCCTGAGATCATGACCTGAGCCAAAATAAAGAATCAGATGCTTAATAGACTGAGCCCTCCACCTGCCCCTCCACTTCAATTTTTTAAAAAAAGGGTTTGAAGATGCTGGTAGGGATACGATCTCAGATCTTGATGCAGAGAAAAGCCTCAGATAGAAGGGAAAATTGTTTCAGAGTGATGTGGGGAAAGTAAGAAAGAAAGATTAGAAATACAACTTTTAAAAGGTGTAGTCAATGAAACAATATTGGCTATGAGTCAATCATTCTTGAAGTTGGCTGATATGTACCTGAGGGTTCATTTTATATTCTGTACAGTTTTTAAATATGTTTTAAATTTTTCATGATGAATAGCTGAAAAAATATCAACAAAGAAATTATGAGTAGAGTATTGCTATGTTTCTTGGAAGATGGCTTCAGTTTCTCTGCAACAAGTATGACAAAAGGGTGATATTAAAAATTAAGGTTGTGGGTAAAGTAAGAGTGGTAAAGGTTTCAAATGACTGTTCTAAGAATGGGAGAGTGAGTACACTGGGGATCAAATTCTTGATGAACCAGTTGAGGTTGGAAGTCTTGCATTTCCAGCGGCAAATATTTGTGTGTTTTAAGATTTTCTCTAATAGCTCTCTGGAGCCTAAGTGTAGGAGCCACTGGGAAGATCATAACTGATTTTTAATGGGCTGGTGAAACTGAAGAGTAAGAGAAGCATCAATAAAAAAAAGATTTAACATGATGGCACAGATTCTTTCCCCCTCATGAAAAAGCTACTGTGGTTAGAAGTATGGGGGGCACCTGGGTGGCTCAGTGGGTTAAAGCCTCTGCCTTCGGTTCAGGTCATGATCCCAGGGTCCTGGGATTGAGCCCCACATCGGGCTCTCTGCTCAGCAGGGAGCCTGCTTCCTCTTCTCTCTCTGCCTGCCTCTCTGCCTACTTGTGATCTCTGTCTGTCAAATAAATAAATAAAATCTTTTAAAAAAAATCCTCTTATGTAATATCATATAATATGAATTGTGTTTACAAGGAAATTGAATGATAGTCACATAAAATAAAACAAAAGTACTTTCAAAAGTATTTTTAGATTTTAAACCAAATGCACTTTTAAGTATTTACAAATTATTTATACGAATTAACTAATAACAATCTAGAGGCAAATTCACTTCAGATATTGATCTCCAAAGTTAGCAACCTTTCTGCTATCTCCACTGATGGCTTTATTTCCCATTCTAGGCTTCCAACTGTTATGCTTATTCAGATCTAAATGTACTTTTAATGGAGATTAACTGTTGTATATTTTCCACCTTCTTTACCAATATTTTCATAGCCTAAGAGTTTCCTGTACCAGAATACCTATAGTCCATTTGGGACTAGTGACCACTGACAAAAATCTTCTCAATTTGCCATATACCCATCCCCCAAATATGTTTATATTTTGCAACCTGGACCCTGGGGTTTAAATATTATGGACAGTTCGTTACCAGTAACCAACACTTAGGTTGCAAAATAGTACTTCACTAACCAATTGCACTGTCAATTTTAAGAGGATGAGAGACATCTGTCAAATTCCCTATGAATGAAAGGCAATAGGTCATGGGAATGATACAATGCCATTGCCAATTCACGTAAACAGACTGGAGAAGTCAAAGCAACCCTTGCATTGATAACAACTGTGAACGCCAGACAAAATACAAAAACCATCTCTATAAAGGTGTCAGAAAACTGAAAAGAGAGCAAAAAAATTATAGAGCCAGAATAAAGTCAGTGTAGAGATCCCAGAATTTAAGACCATCACTTGGACCTTGTTTTCTCTGGGGCTATTTTCTCATTTCAGAGGAGGATACTAAGGAATTGAGATGTTAAGTGGCATGTTTAACAGCTTTGTAGGGCTGGGTAGACAGGGCTTGGAGTCCTGAAACTGCCAAAGGCGGGATGAGAGATTCACACTTAGGGATGGGACTCCGAAAGCATGTACTCTAGTAGAAGAGTGAACCAGAAGAAAGTGTTCATCATCAAGACTCCAGCTCAGCTTTGAAACATTATTTCAGTTCCTGTACTTGGATTGAAATGGCCCCTATTGCTAGTGACACAAACATTTAATGAAATCAAATATAAATCCCCTCTGGAGGAAGAGAAGATTAATTTAGGCATCAAAAAACTTCACGGGGTGCCTGGGTGGCTCAGTCATTAAGCGTCTGCCTTTGGCTCAGGTTATGATCCCAGAGTCCTGGGATCAAGGCCCACATCGGGCTTTCTGCTCAGTGGGGAACCTGCTTCTCCCCTCCTCTCTCTCCCTTCGCCACTCCTCTCCGTGCGTCTTTCTATATATAGTTCATTTAAAAAATAAATAAATAAAAATAAAAAGCAAGAGAAACAATAGACAGTAAAAGTATCTGTACAGAGACTCCATTATTGGGGTTGTCAGTCAACAACTTCAGAATAATTGTGTTTACTACTAACAAAAGACATAATTAAGAGGAGAAATTCTAGAATTTAGAAACAAAAAAAATCTAGAACTTGGTAGGTAGATTTAACAGCAGACTGATACAGATGAAGGGAGATTTAATAAACTAGAAAACAGGTCAAATGAAAATATCTAGACTGAGATATGGAGAAAACAAAGAATGAGAAAGACGGAAGGAAAAATAAATGACATAGATGACTCAATAATAAGATCTTGCTTACATTTAATTTGAGTTCCAGGAGGAAAAAGTAATAACAGTATAAGAGCAATATTAAAGATATAATGGCCGAGAATTCTCCAAAATTGATTTTTAAAAATCATCTAAAAAGGCCCATAAACCCTAAGGAGGAAGTTGGAGGTGAAGCTGGAAAAGCACTTTGGAATCAGAGTATCGAATACGGTCTCAGTCTAAGGGGTTAAAACCTAAGGAAGTATGAAGGGCCATTTCCTTAAAATAAAAAAAAAAGAAAGAAAAGAAACAAGAACAAGAAAGGGCAAAGTATGAATACTTAAAGGAAGTCAAGAGTCAAATCTGAGAAAATTGATCGTAAGGATCAAGTCCAAGCAGAGAGGAGGGAGACCAAAAGCAAAAGAAAAACATCCCATAGGTTGGGAACTTAGGCAGAGCTGAAATGGAATAAGAAAGTAGAGCCAAGCACCGTGGTGAATACCCATCCTTTTCATGTGGACAGTCTGACTACATAATGCACATGGTTTAATTTCACTTAAAGGCACAGCACTGGGGTGGATGGCTGAAGGCTTTAGGAGGTGAGTAACTCAGTACTATCTGTGTTTTACAAAGATAATTCTGTAGTCTGTGTGACAGATGGACCGAAGAACTTGTGATGTTTAATGCATGCCATGTGCTTGAGCTGATGCCCGGCATGCAGTGAGCACTCCATGAGCAGAGAGTGAACAGTAATAGGGCTTTTTAAAAAAAAAAAAGATTTTATTTATTTATTTGACAGACAGAGATCACAAGCAGGCAGAGAAGCAGGTAGAGAGAGAGGAAGGGAAGCAGGCTCCCCACCGAGCAGAGAGCCCGAGGTGGGGCTCGATCTCAGGACCCTGAGACCATGACTCAAGCTGAAGGCAGAGACCTCAACCCACTGAGCCATCCAGATGCCCCAGTAATAGGGCTTTTTGAAGAGAAACCTGAGGCAGCAAGATCCATCAGGATTGTACTGAGATCATCTAAGGGAGCCAAGAGAGGTTCAGGTACCCCCCTGTCAACAGCTGGGAGAATGAAAAGGGGGTAAGATGTAGCAGGGCTTGAGGTCAGGGACTGAGTAGGTATGAGAGAGCCTGTGTGGGCAAGGAGGACAGGGGTAATGACATAAGGCAGAGAGCCAACATTAGCAGTTCGCCCCTATACTTATCTAGGATACATGCTCTGTGTTCAAGTGTGTGAAGCTCACTAAATCCTATGCCCAGATAACATTGACAGTGATGGGCCCGATTAAACAAATTCATGTATGCTCCCATGGATAAAAAAAAGTCCCATTAGATTTTCAGAACTGAAGGGGCCCACTGTAGTCCAATATTCTGCAAGAATGCACAAGCCCAGTGCCAACTTTGATGAGAGGCAAATGCTTTAGTGATCAATTTCAGCCATTCCAGGCTCCCAAAAATTTGTACAAACCCGGCCCGCTGCTAATTTCTCATACAGCTGAAGAAGTAATTCAGAAATATTAAAAGAAAACTTACTTGTTTAGGTAATCTACTCCCCCTTTCCACATGGCCACCCCTCCACCAAACCCATTGCTTATGAGTAACAGCTCAGAACAGACACTGCTTGTCTTCTCAGCCCAAGCAAGCTGTCTTGCAAGAGAAGTTAAGAATAGATTGCAGTTCCCAATAAGATCTCTGCTTCTTCCCTTTATTGCTCTCTCAATTAAACGAAAGGAAATCGGTTTGTCAAAGGAATTTATAAGGCTCAAATTCTTGATGTGACTAGGTAAGGCATGAAGGCCAGATGGCTCACTATGGAAGTTTTCAATCTGTGGGCATCTCCAGTGGGTGGTTTACCTTGATTATTTTGGGTAACTCCACTTCTGCCCCGAGAGAAGCAGGTGGAGGGAAATAAGAGGTGGTTGATAATGGTGCGGTAAAGAGGTAAGGAGGAGGAAAACGTTCTTACTGTTCTAGTATCTTCTGGAGTCTCATGACAAAACCCAATTTCTCCCAAGGTAACCTCTACACTGCCAACTTCACTATCAGCCAGCCCTAGGAAAGACAGAGTCATGAGTGACATGACCTTGGCTCCTTTCCTCCCCATCTCTGTATGCCTCTCCTACCCATCATTACCCACTTTCCCAATGTTGAACCCCAATTGCTTTCAAGCTGTGCCTCTCCCTTTGCCGCCTGCTAAGATGTAATCCTGTCCTGTGATCTGGACCTCTCTTTCCCTTATTCAGCTTTGCCCCACAGACCCTGAGCTCATGTGTGTGTTTGCTCTACCAATGCTGAAAAGGAGGTCCTCCACATGGGCATGTTAAGGAAAGTGGGAGCCTTGTTAGAGTCACTTACAAGCAATGGTATCTGGACTCTGCCAGAAAGAATGGCATCTTGAAAGAGTTGCAACAATGTGAACAGACATAGTACTTTGACCTTTTTGCTCACCTCAACTATGGTTTAAATTTAGTGCTAAGTTAGGTTACTTTCAGTTTGTTTCCGTGTATGGACAATGACTTTGGGAGAGATACCATGCCCATCTGGCTCATCTTCATGCCTACCCACACATGGTCCCCCCTCCAACACCCATGTCTGGCACACCGGGTTCTACAATTGTTCCCCAGACTTGCTGGGAATGAGCACATAATCACTGATTTTTCTCATTCTGAATCTAGCGATATCAAGAAATATTTTTCCATTTTAACAGCAGCTCTTGAAATACCAGTTTTAATATTTGCTAACGGTTATGTAATCATTCAATAATTAATTCTCGCAATATCTTGTGGAATATCTTATGAAAGTTTGATGGATAAGGAAATTGCATAGAAATTTTGCTTTAAGAATAAGGGAGAGGCCAACTTTAGATTTGAACTTCAGATGGAGATTACTGAAAGCTAGATTCAGGCCAGTTTATGCTTAAAGATATTAATCAGTAACAGTGATGGTAAATATTCTGAGATGGCTATTTTCTTTTTGGGGGTGGTGAGAGGGGCAGAGGAAGACGGAGAGAAAGAATCTTTAGCAGGCTCCACACCCAGCATAAAGCCTGACATGGGGCTCAATCTCAGGACCCTGAGATCATGACCTGAGCTGAAATCAACAGTTGGGCGCTTAACCAACAGCCACCCAGGAGCCCATGAGAAGACTATTTGCTAATTACAAGTCCTTAACTATCTACCTTACACATTCGTCTTTCTCCTAATGAGACATATTTTGATGAAAGGGAAAAAAACCGTTATCTTTTTAATGGTCTATCAAATCTGTTCTTAAGTGTCTCCCCCATCCCAATTAAGGGTAACATTATCCCCACAATGGGTCAAAGCCATTATGGCTTCTCTCCCCATCCCATCTGCAGTCATCCATCAACAAGTACAATCCTTGAGACCTCTTAGATCTGTTTTAATATTTTCATTTGACTGCTTTGATTCAAGCCCCAGCCCTTGCCTGAAAAAGCAAAATGCCCTTTAAATGTTCACTCTGCAGCCATTCTTAGTTTCTTACAACCTATACTCCTCAGATCAGTATACTTAGATACTCTTTTACAAACACAAATCAGTTCAGGTGACATTTCTGCCTTCTACCACATTTCAAATAAAATTGAAACTCCTTTCCAAGGCCTACGAGGCTTCAAGGGATGTAGTAGTCACTCTTCTACTTTAAATTCTTTCACTCTTCCCCTTGCTTTCTACATTCCTACCATTACAGCCGCAGCCATTCTAAACATGTTATTATTCCTTAAACGTGGTGAGCTTATTTCTACCTCTGAGTCCTTGTACCTGCTGTTTACTGGCCATATTCTTGTAATACAAGCATTGTTGTGAATACAACAGATTCTCTGGTTCATTTCCATGCCTACCGACACATGACCTCCCATCCCCAACATCACCAAACAGAAATCAAGTTTATTTTTTCTTACTACTGCTTTTTTTGCCAAATTTTCTTCCTCAGCTCTGAATGAAATCATGGACAGATCCCATAGCTTATTTAATGCTTTTCATATAGGAAAATGTCCAGTAAAATCTAAAGCTGTGGTTCTCAACAGATGAGGCACCTCTCAGTGGGGGGGGAGAGGGTATTGTAAATTCTGGTTGTTTTTTGGTGGGCGATGAGATTGAATGGCATTGGACTACATAAGGGCCAGAGAGACTAAGGTTCCTTGTTCTTAGTGAACCCTTGTTCTTAGTAACACATGGCTTTTTCATACCCTTCTGTATATTCATTTACATGGAAAACATAGGTACGAAGTATTTTTTGCATTAATTTCCCCAAATTGCAAACACTAAAAAAGTCAAAAGACTACTGGACATTGTTCCGTTCCAAACTTTACAAAGAACTGTTCACCATTTCAGAAAATCATTTTACTAACAGATGCACCATTTGTGGTATATAAATAACCAATACAACACACTCATATCAGACTATTAGTAGCTGTTGCATTCACAGATATGAATACACATACTTAGTCCTTACTTTGAATGGTTAAATATAAAGAAGCGACATTAATTTACTCAATGGAACACTGTTACTTCCCTTCAACCCAGACTTACTATAAATTGTTGCAAAAACTTGGTTTATGCTGTCATCATCTAGTGTAATCACGCCAAAGCATTTATATATAGAAATGTATATTATTTTATTGTAAAGTACTTTTCTTATTTCTTCTTTGTACGACAGTTACAGCTTTCCCCTTCTTTCTTTATTTTTTAAATCATGTGTGTAGGTAGCTTGTATTATTTATAAATTTCATTTCAGAATATTAAAGAGGAACATTATAAAATATTAATTATCAGAAGAGGGCATTGAGTCGAATAAGATTGAGGACGAGACCAGATTCTCAAGAAATGCGATATCATTATGCCCCAAGCCTCCGCCACCAGCTCACTTCTACAGTAGCCTCTCTCCCTGCTTTGCCCTCAGGGAAGCCCGTGAGCCCAGTTCCTTTCCAATCCCTGCAGCTTCCAAACTCCAAAAGACAGAGCTGTTCTGGTGGTTTTCTTAGACCACTCAATTAAGGAAGGCAGAAAAGAGAGAATCATGACAGTACTTCAGCGAATCCTTCTCCAACAAATTTTCTCCAACAACACAATTTCTCTTCACCAATCTTGTATGCCCTGTGCATGTGATGACTTGGGGAGAGGACACCAGCCTTTTGCCACATCTTCTGCAAGTCCTTCATAGATTATCTGGCCTTGTTTTAGAATTTGACACAGTTTGAGGACTCCTGCCAAAACCCCAAGACAAGAAGGCCTACATTTTAACACTCAAGAGGATGAGGATTCCTCTAGGAATGAATACGAGTATTGAGTGAGAATGTCATTTTCTAAATGGTTAGCTCACTGTTGAATGTTTTTACTCCAGTGTGAGTATCTGTGGCAAAGCTAGCACATTTGATACCCAGAGTGGATAATTTTTTAACATCTCACTTCTCTATATGAGAAAATTATATGTAATCCCCATGGTAACCACAAAGAAAATATCTATAGAATATATGCAAATGTAAGTCAAGATGTACTTAATTCCCCTAACTAACTGTATACTTAAAAATGGTTAAGATGGTAAGTTTTAACTTCTGTATATTTTACCACAATTAAAAAAAAACCTCATCAATAGTTACAGTAATTGTTTAGAATTTAGACAAACGAAAGATTGGGAGATGGAGAACTATGTTATCCCTGATAGTGTTTAGAATTGCTAGTACATGGTAATAATAAAAATAAGATTGCTTCAGTTGATTTTATTTTTTATTTTTTTCATATTCTCTGCAGATAACATCCCCCTTCTTGCTTGCATCCAGGGTATATCATTTCCCACTACCCCACCCTTTGTACCCCTTGTAATGGTTAATTTTATATGTCATCTCAACTGGGCCATGGGGTGTCCACATATTTGGTTAAGTCTTATTCTGGGTGTGTCTGTGAAGATGTTTCTAGGTGAGATGAACATTTGAATTGGTAGACTGAGTAATGTAGATTGTCCTCCTTAATGTCAGTGGGTCTCATCCAATCAGTTAAAGGCCTGAATAAAACAAGATGGATGAATAAAGGATAATTCACTTTTTCGGCCTGATAGTCTCTGCTCTGAGACACTGATCTTCTGCTGCCTTCAGACATGGACTAAACTGGAATTTATACCATCAGCTCTCCTGTGTCTCTAGTTTGCTAAATACAGATCTTAGGACTTCCCAGCCAACATATATATACACACACACACTATTGGTTTTATATATTTTAAATATTATAAACACTATTATGTATTTATATGCATATATATTTATATATTATAAAAACTATTAAATATTTATATATTTATATGCATTTATAATATATATAATATATATTTGTATTATATACAAAACCAACAGTACACACTGTTGGTTTTATATATATACGATTTTTATATGATTTATTATACATATTGATTTCTCTGGAGAATCCTGACCAATACAACCACTGTTTGATACAATCATTTTATTTGGACTGAAGAAGATATCCTGAGGGTATAGTAAAATGAATCCCCTAAATAAGGGATTCTCAACTGTTATATTTGAGCAGATACCTCTTTGTTTTATAAATTCATACAAAGTCCCTGGCCAAAGACTCTTCTAGCCTCTGGAATACCTTTGTTGAACAAGATAGACAAGGCTCTTATTCTTGTGGAGCTGCTATGGGGGAGAGGCAAGCCTCGTAGATCACCAGACCAGGAGTGGGGCAGGATGCTAAGGGGGAATGAAGAAATTTATGGAAACCTCTGGGGGAAGAATCATACCGGTGGTCTCCTCCTGCCTCCTCTCGCATTTGGAAGGGCTAAAGACAATGGGGTATGAATATGCCTCACACGACATCTCATCTTTGGTAGAGTTGGAAGGTGGATAGAGTTACACAAAGTCGTAGATTGGGGATCTTCCTCCTCTGATTTAGACATGGTGCAAGTAAATAATACTGCACTGAACTAGAATCAGCTCTGCATATTTCCCCTAATTTTGCTTTTGGTGTGTTTCTGTTTCTGTTATTAGCATTTAAAAAACCTGCAAATCTTTTTGTGGATTGAATTATCAAATAGACCCATGTCAAAACCAAAATGAACAATGGCTTCCCATCTCATTCAGTATAAATGCCTACAAAGCCTTATACCATCTACACCCCCTTTTCCCAACACACAGTGTGCACACGTGCGCGCACACACACACACACACACACACACACACACACAAACTTTTCTGACTTCATCTCTCACCTTCTCTTCCTTCTACTCTTACTACATTGTTTCTATGCTCAAACATCTTGACATAAACTGGTCCCAGGGCCTTTGCACTGGCTGTTCTCGCTGCTTAGAACATTCTTGTTTCATATATCTGAATGAATCACTACTTCAGGTTTTTGTTAAACTATCACCTTTTCAATGAGGTCATCTCTTTATAGTTATAACTCCCCTCCTCCACCCTGCATACATACTTCCTACTCTCTTCCCTATTTAATTTACCTCCATGGTAGGTATCATCATCTAATAAACTCTTTCTCTCCCCTCACTGCAATGTAAGCTGCCTGAGTGCTGGAATTTTTGTCTGCTTTGTTTACTGATACATCCTTAGCAGAGATAAAAGTACCTGGCAAAATAAAGTGCTCATCATGTATCTTTTGAATTAATGAATAAATTAAAAGAAAGGAAAAGGTAAACAAAGAAAAGAAAAAAAAATCAGAAAATACTACAGTCTCAAGAAGATATAGCCGAATTAGGGCCAACACACCAGTTTTCTTCTTACTCTCAGTTTTGCTTCCTCTGATGAAGTAGGTAAGGAAGATAAAAATAAATAATACATTTGTTAGAGAACTTAAATCTTTCAAAATGTTTCTATATACAATGTCTTATTTGATCAAAATGTTAGACTACATTTTGAGAAAAGGGGTCTTCTGGTAGAATGGGGCAATTTCATATTTGCATTTTATTTCTCATAAAAAGTTAAAGTTATACAGAAAGCAGCCCATTTCTGTTTCAGATCATTGAGAACTTCAAGTTATTTTGTTTTTTAGAAATTCTGGATTTCTCACTGTTTTCTATTTAATTATGCCTCTATGCCTTTACTCATGCTATTCCCCTCATCATACTGACTTTCCTTGTCTATCTATCTAAATGCCATGAATTCTTTAAGGCCCAGTGTCATAAGCATGACAGGGAAGCAGCATACTAGTGCACATTAGTAAGTGATTTTCACTATTCTTCAGGTACAAATTTTACCTATGAAATACTGCTTCTTGGTACTGTGAAGAGAACTTCAGTTTTTTTTTTTTTTTTAGAAGATTTACTTATTTATTTTAAAGAGAGAGAGTACACTAACAGGGAAGGAGCCAAGGAAGACAGAGAGGCTGAAAGCAAACTCCCCACCGAGGAGGGAACCTGACAGGCCTCGATCTCAAGAACCTCAGATCATGACCTGAGCCAAAACCAAGAAGTGGACGGTCAACCAACTGAGACCCCCAGGTGCCTCTGTGAAGAAAACTTCAAAGTCTTCACTGGGAAGGAAGTGCTTTGTAGCTTTGCTTCCCCAGTGCCTGTGGTTTTTCCCTAAACCATTCCTGGCACATGGTGGGTACTCAATTAATATTTGATACTTGAATAAAAGACTGGCTGAGAGTCTCTGTATAGTCAGAATTCAGCTTAATTATGTCTTGAAGCATTAAAGAATGAGACCCTAGCAGAGCTTATATCCTGAGTTAGAGAACCATGACTGACTATTCCATGACAGGGCATATTTTCATATTCCCACAACTTCTAAACATACGGCCTCCCAATTGCTTCCTGCACTACCCACAGTATGTGAATAACACTGCGCAATGGACTCGCTTTGTGCAGCGCTCCTTTATGCGTAACCATGGCAATGCTGTCTACTTCATACTTGAAGTGTCTGGAGGACTACGGCTGTGAATGTTAACTCACTGAATGATGACTTGATGACTTGCTTTGCATGCAGGCGGACTCTGTACATTTTGTTTCTTTAATCATTATAATCAGATCATTCTCTCTGTCTTTTCTACAAATTAAAACACCTATTTACGGAACAAATTAGAATAAAATTTCTAGACCTCCAGCTAATATCTGAAGGCACTGTATGCCTCTGAAATCTAAGGATAAAAGACTGAGGGATCGTCGTCAGAGCTTCTCTTCTCATCTGAAATCTAGATATTGGCAACAAATTCGTACCACCATTTTGCACAGAAAGAATCATGTTTCGGAGGGTGCTGAAAGGACAGAGAATGGAAATAGAGTGCATCCTGCACATTTTGCCTCTGCACAGTTTCCAACTATGACACGTAGCCAAGTCCTCCATGCAAGGAGGCATTTTTTGCTCCAGGGTTTGCATTCATTTTTCATGTGAATATTTGAATGTTGCCAGAATCCCACCCACATGCCACTAATCTGATCAACTTTGGGCCAACTCTTCCTTTACTGTTAATTGGCAATACAAGACATGCTCAAAAATCGAATAAGGCAGCTGATTTTTTAACACACACACACACACACACTTCCAAATTTTGACAGAAAATGTACGAAAGATTTTGAAGTCAAATCCACATCCTACTTTAGACCTGTTAATAATGATGTCATACATTCTGTGAGAAATTCACAGATAGTTTACATTTAAAATTACTCAAATTTTAATTGCTTTTCAATTAATGTCATTATTGATCTAGCGCAGGTAAATTTTCACTGAAGTTTTTATCATTTCCTTTAGGAAGAATGTATAAAATTTGGAAATAGCTTAAAACTCAGTTCCAGATAATGAAACTAGGATGTTTCAGATTAGCTTCTTAAAGTAACAAAGAAGTCCAAGTTAAGGCAAGTTGACACTTTATTCTAAACTTATACCATCTTCAAAGAAAGATGAAATAGAATGTGGTTCATTGCTGTGTCAGTCTTAATTTTGACTTGGAATAGCTTATGTGTTGCAATCTCAGCATTATACAGAATCTAAAGTCTTCTAGGCAGAGATTGCTTTTTGTTTTTTTGCTTGCTTCTATATAATTTATCATCTTTAAAATGTGTTTTTTGTATCTATGGTTCTGAAAATGTTGATTCAGACTTTTAAACTTGATTTTTAAATTTTGTTTCTTTTTCAGTGAGAATGTCTAGAGAAATAATAATACAGTGTATTAAGTTTGATTTCAAACGTAGATTTTCATTAACAATGTCATTTTAGCCACAGTTGGATTAACAAAACAAACATTAAAAGTTCAGAAGGTAACATTGTCACTGTTTCTTTAAAGATGGATGATTTTCCATCACAAGATGAATTGTCCAAAAAAAAAAAAAAAAGAGAGAGAGAGAGAGACATCAGGAAATGTCAGAGTGAGGAACTCTGAAATTTTGCTCTTTCATAAAAGTAATGAGAAATTATCAAAACTAACTTTTCAGTACTCTGTTGCTTGTAGCAACACGGGGAAGTGTTTAGTCAAGAAACATGACTTCATCCTGATAAGAAAAGCAAGATTTGTGGCATTTTAACTAATTCTAGTTGCATCCAGTTCTTCCCAGCTCCACAGCAGTGTTGAAAAATAATAACCTTCATTCTCAGTACTGGAGAAAGCAGAGGAGGGCTGAAGATCTTTCAGAAATTTAGCCCCAGATAGGAATCATTACCATGTCATTTCCTGGAAGGCGCTGCTTGAAAGGCTTTGGAGCTCACTAGTGATAAACATTTCTCCCTGGGTGATGGAGGGGAATTTCTCAAATGTTTGAACATCACATCTGACTGAAGTGACAGATAGCAATTGAGGCGAACAATAAACTAGCCAGGGAACTGAAAATGAAAAGCTGAGGAATGAGATATCCACAGAGACTCTGAAAAGCTCCAATATATTTTTGAGTATTTAGAAGGTCAAAAACATGCATAGAGCTTTTAACATGCTCATGAAAGACAAACAGCGTTATAGTCTCTCATCTCTGAACATGAGAGTCTGTACAAGCAGGAATTGAAGGCGAAGGTGGGATTATAAACTGCCTGATAGAATGTTGAAAGCATCCCCCAACTCTCTCTCTCTCTCTCTCTGTCTCTCTCTCTCTCTCACACACACACACACACACACACAACCGCTAAGCAAAGACTGGGAGATTTATTGCTTCTAGACATCTAAGGAAAATGCTTTCCAATCATTAGCTGACTACTAAGCTTAACTAAGTAGAGACTTTCAGCGACGACACATGATTAAGATACAGACTACAAAATTAGTTCAGAAAAGTCACAAAACAAACAACTACTAGAAGCAGCAGCAACAACAAACTCTGGTCAAGAGATTTCCAGAGTTGCCACATTAGATTTTTGAAATGTATACATTTCAAAAATATAATTAGGAGGTATGCAAGGCAACAACAAAGTATGACCCATGCACAAGAAAATAAGCAATTAATAGCAACTGTCACTGAGGAAATCCAAATACTCTCAGGACTGAGAATATTAGATTTACTAGGCAGACTTTAGAGAAGCTATTTTAAATATGTTTAAAGAACTAAATGAAACCATGCCTAAAGAACTAAAAGGCAATATAAGAACGGTCTCACCAACTAGAGAATATCAACTTATTGAATAATATTAAGGAGATAGAAATAATAAAAAGAAACCAAATAAAAATTCAAGAACTTAAAAGTACATCTAAAATGAAAATTTGATTAGGCACTCAGTGGTAGATTTGAGTAGGCAGAAGAAAAAAATTAGAGAATCCAAAGAAAGGTCAATTGAGATTATCAAGTCTGAATAACAGAAAGAAAAGAGAATAAAGAAAAATGAGCCAAGTCTCAGAGAACTGTGGGACATCATGAAGCATAACACACTATACATAATGGGAGCTCTCAGAGGGGAAGAGAAAGGGGGAAGAGTAGAACCATACCAGAATAAAAAATGGCCAAAAACTTCAAAAATTTTGATTAAAAATATTACTCTGCTCCAAGTTAATTAATTGCATTTAAATGGAAAAAATTAAAAAAAATTAATCTGCACACGCAAGAATACAATGAATTCCAAATAGGGTAAGCTCAAAAAGACCTGTACCAAGAAACATAATAATCAAACTGTTGAAAACTAGAAAAAAAACAGAATTTTTTTATTATTATTAAAATTTTTTTATTTTTTATAAACATATAATGTATTATTAGCCCCAGGCGTACAAGTCTGTGAATTGGCAGGTTTACACACTTCACAGCACTCATCACCATAGCACATACCCTCCCCAGTGTCCATAACCCCACCGCCCTCTCCTTACTGCCCTCCTCCCAGCCACCCTCAGTTTGTTCTGTGACATTAAGAGTCTCTTCTGGTTTGTCTCCCTCCCGATCCCATCTTGTTTCATTTATTCTTTTCTAATCCCCCAAGCCCCCCATGTTGCATCTCCACTTCCTCATATCAGGGAGATCATATGATAGCTGTCTTTCTCTGATTGACTAATTTCGCTAAGCATAATACCCTCTAGTTCCATCCACATCGTTGCAAATGGCAAGATTTCATTTCTTTTGATGGCTACATAGTATTCCATTGTATATATATACCACCTCTTCTTTATCCATTCATCTGTTGATGGATATCTAGGTTCTTTCCATAGTTTGGCTATTGTGGACATTGCTGCTATAAACATTCGGGTGCATGTGCCCCTTCGGATCACTACGTTTGTATCTTTAGGGTAAATACCCAGTAGTGCAATTGCTGGGTTGTAAGGTAGCACTATTTGCAACTTTTTGAGGAACCTCCATGCTATTTTCCAGAGTGGTTGCATCAGCTTGCATTCCCACCAACAGTTTAGGAGGGTTCCCCTTAAAAAGAGAGAATCTCAAAAGGAGCAAAAGGATAACAAACTTATCTTATAAAAGTAATCCTCAATAAGATTAACAGCTGATAACTCATCAAAAAGCACAGATCAGAAAGCAGTGTAATGACATATTCAAAGTGCTGAAAGAAATTATAAACCAGTTTCTATTTGTAGAAAAAATATTATTCAAAAATGTAGAAGTTAAGACATCCCCAGATAAACAAAAACTGAGAGATTTTGTCACCAGCAGACTTACACTGTGAGAAATGTTATAGGGAATTCTTCGGATGAAGAGAAAAGGCATTAGGCAGTACAGGAATACCTTCTTTTATTGCACTCTGCTTTATTGCACTCTGTAGATATTGAATTTTTTACAAATTGAAGGTTTGTTGCAACCCTGTGTTGAGCAAGTCTATTGGCACCATTTTTTTCCAATAGCATTTGCTCACTTCATGACTCTATGTCACGTTTGGTAATTCTCACGATATTTTTAACTTTTTCATCATTATTCTATTTCTTATGGTGATCTGTGATCAGTGATTATGACTCACTGAAAGCTCAGATGATGTCTAGCATATTTAAGCCATAAAGTATTTTATATTAAGGTATGTTCATTGGGTATTTTTTTTAAACATAATGCTATTGCACACTTCATGGACTAGATTATAATATAAACATAACTTTATGTACACTGGGAAACCAAAAAATTCATTCGACTCTTTTGTGATATTTCCCCTACTGAAGTGGTCTGGAACCAAATCCACAATATCCCCAAGGCATGCCTGTACTTAGAATTCACATGAAGAAGTAAAGAACTGTTTAGAGGGGCACCTGGGTGGCTCAGTGGGTTAAAGCCTCTGCCTTCGGCTCAGGTCATGATGCCGGCCGGGGTCCTGGGATTGAGCCCCGCATCTGGCTCTCTGCTTGGTAGGGAGCCTGCTTCCTCCCCTTCTGCCTATTTGAGATCTCTCTCTCTCTCTCAAATAAATAAATAAAATCTAAAAAAAAAAAGAACTGTTTAGAAAGATAAAGTAAATCTAAAAGATGACATGAATGTTCTATTTGTTGTAATTCCTTTTTGTTTCCCCATATGACTTAAAAGACAATTCATAGCACAATACATATAAATCTAAGTTGGTGGACACACAATCTATAAAAATAGAGTTTATGACAATAACAAAATAAAGTAGTAAAGAAAATGTTGCTATGTAGGAGCAAGGTTTTTATGTACTATTGAAATTAAGTTGATTTTAACCTAAAGTAGATTATAATGAGTTAGGATGTTATTAATAATCCCCAGGATAACAACTAAAACATTACTCAAAAAGTACATAGGATCAAAAATGACAAGTGAATTAAAATGCTACAATATAATACATATATTTAACACAAAATAAACAGTAATGGAGGAACTAAGGAACAAGACAAAAGCATAAGATATACAGAAAACAGCAGAATGACAAACAGACTACTTTATCAATAATTATGTTAGGTATAAATGGATTAAATTCTCCAACTAAAGACAGAAATTGGCAGAATTGACTTTTTAAAAAACATAGGTAAATTAAACTCTGCATACAAGAGACACACTTTAGATTCAAAGGCATGGATAGGTTGAAAGTAAAAGGTAAAAGGATGGAACTGGATAGTACATGCAGATGGTAAGTAAGAGAGAGCTGAAGTGGCTATATTAATAGCAAGTAAAATAGACTTTAAGGCAAAAAAAAATTTTTTTTAAGTATACGTAAATGATGGGGTGCCTGGGTGGCTCAGTGGTTAAAGCCTCGGCCTTCGGCTCAGGTCATGATCTCAGGGTCCTGGGATCGAGCCCCGCATCAGGCTCTCTGCTCAGCAGGAAGCCTGCTTCCCTTCCTCTCTCTCTGCCTGCCTCTCTGCCTGCTTGTAATCTCTGTCAAATGAATAAATAAAATCTTAAAAAAAAAAGTATACACAAGTGAAAAGTTTTAAAAAGTAGACTTTAAATAAAATTGTTACTAGAGAAAATAAAGGACATAATGTAGTGGTTAAAGTGTCAGTCTATCACGAAGATATAATAATAACCATAAATATATGCACCCAACAACAGAGCTCTCAAAATACATGAAGTAAAAAGTGATGGAAATGATGAAAGAAATAGACAATCAAAAATGAAAACTGGAAACTCCAATAACCCATTTTCAATGATGGCTAGAACAAATACATAAAAGACCAGCAAGAAAATACAAGACTTAACAACACTAGAAACCAACTGGGTCCAATGGATATCCTAGAACATGTACCCAATATTAGCAGAGTACATATTCTCAAATATGCATAGAACATTCTCCAACATAGGTCATGTTAGGCCATCAAACAAGTATTAATAATTTTAAAAGGATTTGAATCACACAAAATATGTTCTCTGACAATAAAGGAATGAAATTGGAAATCAATAACAAAAAATTAGGGAAATTCACAAATATGTGGAAATGAAATCATTCCTTTATAACCAACAAGTCAAAGAAATCACAAGGAAAATGAGAAAATACATAAAAGAAGTAAAAATGGAAACACAAAAAAATCCAGAAAATTCATGGGCAGCGAAAATATATACAGAGAAATTCATAGCTGTAAATACCTGCATTAAAAAAACAAAAAGATTTCAATTCAATAACCTAAACTTCTGCTTTAAGAAGTTCATTGAAGGGGGCGCCTGGGAGGCTTAGTCATTAAGCGTCTGCCTTCCACTCAGATCATGAACACAGGGTCCTGGGATGTAGTCCCACATCGAGCCCCACATCGAGCCCCACATCAAGCCCTGTATTGGGCTCCCTGTCCAGTGGGAAGCCTGCTTTTTCCTCTCCCACTCACCCTGCTTGACTTCCCTCTCTGCTGTGTCTCTGTCTGTCAAATAAATAAATAAAATCTTAAAAAAAAAAAAAAAGAAGTTCACTGGATGTCTAAGACGGTGGCATAGTAGGAGGACAATAGGTTCCTCTCATCCATCAAAAGAACTGGATAACTAGGAAGCTCTGTGAAAGGTGTTTTTTTGTTTTGTTTTGGTTTTTGGTTTTTTTAATCATATATGAATGTTGGTCTTCATCCATACTTTTTGTGCATCGGCTGATATCATCAAATAATTTTTCTTCTTCAGCCAATTGCTGTGCTAGATCATATTAATTTTTAAATGTAGAATCAGCCTTGTATACCTGGAATAAATCCCATTTGGTTATGTTTAAGTGGCAGGTCTTAAAATACTCCTTTCGAGGCACCTGGGTGGCTCAGTGGGTCGGGCCTCTGTCTTCGGCTCCGGTCGTGATCCCGGGGTCCTGGGATGGAGACCTGCATCAGGCTCTCTGCTCGGCGGGGAGCCTGCTTCCTCCTCTCTCTCTGCCTGCCTCTCTGCCTACTTGTGATCTCTCTCTCTGTCAAATAAATAAATTAAATATTTTTTAAATAAATACTCCTTTTGACTGGATATGGCTGATTCTTTGCATAGATTGTTGGTTCTCAAAATGTAATCCTCAGACCAGCAGAAACAGCATTATGTGGGGATTTGTTAGATATGCAAATTCTTGGGCCCCACTCAAAACCTACTGAATCAGAAACTCTGGGGATAGGGGTTCAGAAATGTTTTAACAAGCCCTCCAGGCCTCTATTCTGGTAGGGAATAAAGACAGCCTGTGGCATAGATGGAGTAAACTGTGTGAGATGATTGTCCCCGTATAAATGCTACTCTCTCCCACTTGACTTGTAACTCTCAGTACCTGTTTCCAAAGACCATTGCAGAATCCAGTGGTTCGCAATCCTGGCTGCCCATTGAAAGCATGTAAGAACCCTCAGGGACTCATTTAATTGTCCTGGAGTATAGCCCTTCCTCATTAGCACTACAACAAGGGTTAGTTTCTCCAATTAGGTGAAGATACTTTGAATCATTGTTCAACTGAATTCTTTAAAAGGTTTGAGATGAAGCCCAGTTTGTTTTACAAAAGCATTCCAGAAACTTTGATGAAAATTATTCTAGATCAAAGATTTTCAGGCTTTTTGACCATGATTCATAGGAAGCGATACATTAAATGTATGGTAATATAGCAGACACATTCTTGCATGTATGTTTGTATGTATGTATGTGTGTGTGTGTACATAGAAAGTTTTGCCTGTATATATATATATATATATATATATATATATATATATATATAACCTTCTTGAAATGATATTTATCCTTACTACATGCTATGTACTCTAGCATTTTCTATCGTACCTCACCTTTTTGTGCATTGTTGAGACAACTGTATTTTCAGATATGCTCTATATTGTAAAAATCTGAAAACTTTCCCACTAAGCTGATAACCAGTGTGATCCCAACTCTAATTCTGGTGTATGGATGTGTATGGAGCAGAAATTATGGGACTGTTTATTTATCCCTACATTTGGGTTTTTGTTGTTGTTAGTAGACTTTATTTTTTTAGAACAGGTTTAGATTTACAACAAAATTGAGAGAGAGCAGTACAGAGACTTCCCCTGTATCCCCTGATCCATACATGCATAGCTTCCCTCATTATCAACATCACTTACCAGAATGGTCTCTTTTTACCAAGGAGGAACCTACAATGGCACACCATAATCACTCAGAATCCTTGGTTTACCTTAGGATCCATGGATGTTATTGTACATTTGATGGGTTTCAACAAATATATGATGACATCCATCATTATAGTATCATACAGAATATTTTCACTGCCTTAAAATCCCCTGTGCTCTGACTATTCATCACTCCCTACCACTGTCAACCCTAGAAACCACTGATCTTTTTGGTGTCTCCATAGTTTTGCCTCTTCCAGAATGTCATATGGTTGAAATCATACATTACCGAGATTTATCGGATTGGCTTCTCTCACTCAGGAAAATGCATTTAAATTTGGTCTATATATTTTCATGGCTTGATAGTACATTTATTTTTAGTGCTAAATAATATAATATTACCTCGTCTGGATATATCATAGTTTATTTACCCATTTACCTAGTGAAGGACATTTGGCTGCTTCCAAATTTTAGCAATTAATAGTAAAGCTGCTGTAAACATCTGTGTGCAGGTTTTTTGTTTTTTTTTTTTTAAAGACTTTATTTATTTGACAGACAGAGATCACAAGTAGGCAGAGAGGCAGGCAGAGAGAGAGGAGGAAGCAGGCTCCCTGCAGAGCGGAAAACCCAATGTAGGGCTTGATTCCAGGACCCTGGGATCATGACCTGAGCTGAAGGCAGAGGCTTTAACCCACTGAGCCAGCCAGGTGCCCTGTGTAGCGGTTTTTGTGTGAACAAGTTTTCAACTACTTTGTGTAAATACCAAGGAGCGTGATTGCTGGATTGTTAGGCAAGAGTATGTTTAGTTCTGTAAGAAGCTGCCAAACTGTCTTCTAAGGTGGCCGTATCATTTTGCATTCTCACCAGCAATGAATGAGAGTTCCTCTTACTCCACATTCTCACCAGTGTTTGGTGTTGCAGTGTTCCAGATTTTGGCTATTCTAATAGGTGGCAGTGAGATCTCATTGTTTTCTTAATTTGCATTTCTCTGATGACATAAAATGTGAAGCATTTCTTCATATGTTTATTTGCCATCTGTATTTCGTCTTTGGCGAGGAGTTTGTAAAGGTCTTTGCCCATTTTTAAATCACATTATATGTTTTCTTGCTGTTGAGTTTTCAGAGTTCTTTGTGTATTATAGATATAGTCCTTTATCAGATGTCTTTTGCAAATATCTTCTCCCAGTCTGCAGCTTGTATTCTAATTCTCTTGATGTCTTTTGCAGAGCAAAAATTTTTAATTGTAATTAAGTTTACCTTATCAATGTTCTTTCATGAATGCCTTTGCTTTTAAAGAGGCATCGCTATATGCAGTATCATCTAGGTTTTCTCCTATGTTATCTTCTAAGGAGTTTTCTCGTTTTGCATTTTGCATTTAGGCTTATGATCTACTTCTAGTTAATTTTTGTGAAGGGTGTAAGGTCTATGTCTAGATTCATTTTTGTTTTGTTTTGTTTTGCATATGGATACCCAACTGTTCCAGCAGTGTTTGCTGAATAGACTATCTTTGCTCTATTGTATTGCCTTTGTTCCTTTGTCAAAGATCAGTTGACTATATGTATATCTGTTTCTAGGCTCTGTGTTCTGTTTCATTGACCTATATGTCTATTCTTTTACCAATACAAATTATCTTGATTACTTCTGCTTTACAGTAAGTCATGAAATTGAGTAGTATCGATATTCAGACTTTGTTCTTTAATATTGTGTTGGCTATTCTGGGTCTTTTGCCTCTCCAAATAAACTTCAAGTAGTTTATCAGTATCTACAAAAAAAAATCACTGAAATCTTGATTGAGAGTGTACTGAAGCTATAGATCAAGTTGAAAGAATTGATCTTGACAATATCGAGTCTTCCTATTCATGAAAGTGTAATACCCTTCCATTTATTTTTAGTTCTTTTAAAATTTTATTCATCAGACTACTGTAGTTTTCTTTTTTGATTTTGTACATATTTTGTTAAGACATATAGGAAAGTGATTAACTATTGTATATTAACTTTGTATCCTGCAACCTTACTATAATAGCTTATCAGTTCTGGGAGCATTTTTTGGTCAATTCTTTCAGAATTTTTACCTAGACAATGATATCATCTGTGAACGAAGACATTTTTTTATCTTCCTTCCTAATCTATATAATTCTTATTTCCTTTTCTT
This sequence comes from Mustela erminea, assembly GCF_009829155.1. Classification (NCBI taxonomy): domain Eukaryota; kingdom Metazoa; phylum Chordata; class Mammalia; order Carnivora; family Mustelidae; genus Mustela; species Mustela erminea. Next base: position 40,329,397 of record NC_045635.1, on the reverse strand, counting down.
GTCTTATTACATTAGCAAGGACTTCCAGTATAATGTTGGAAAGGAGTGGTGAGAATGGACATCCTTGCTTTATACCCAGTTCTATTGAGAAATCTTCAAGTTGCTCATCATTAAGTATGATATTATTTGTAGGTTTTTGTAAATAGTCTTTATCAAGTTGAGACAGTTCCCCTCTGTTTCTAGCTTACTGAGTTTTTATCATGAATGAAGGCTAGGTTTCATCAAATGCTTTTTTTTGCATTTATTGATATGATCATGTAATTTTTATTTAGTCTCTTGGTGTGATGGATTACATTGATCTTTGAAAGTTGAACCAGCCTTATGTACATGGGATAAATACTACTTGATTGTTGTATATAATTCTTTTAATAATTTTTTTGATTTGATTTGCTAATATATTGGTGAGAATTTTTGCATCTCTATTTATGAAATATTTTGGTCAGTAGTTTTCTTTTTTTTTTGTAATGTCTTTGTCTGGTTTTGGTATTAGGATAATGCTGGCCTCATGGAGTAATTTAGAAAGTATTTATGCTGCTTCTATTCTCTGAAGGAGATAGTAGAGAATTAATATAAAATCTTCCTTAAATGTTTGATAGAATTCATCAGTGAACCCATCTGGGCCTGGTGCTTTCTGTTTTGGATAGTAATTAATTATTGTTTCTATTTCTTTAATACATATAGATCTATTCAGATCATCTTTTTCTTCTCATGTGAGTTTTGGCAGATTATATCTTTCAAAGAATTAATCCATTTCATCTGGGTTACCAAATTTGTGGGCATGGTTATTCATAGTATTATTTTATTATCCCTTAAATTTCCATCACATCTGTAGTGATGTCCCTTCTTTCATTTCTAATATTAGTAGTTTGTGTTCTCTGTCTTTTTTTTTCTTAGTCCAACTAGAGGCTTATTAGGTTTATTGATTTGGAGAAAAAACCCTACTTTTGGTTTTGTTAATTTTCTCTACTTATATCCTGTGTTCAATTTTATTAATTCAGTCCTAATTCTTATAATTTCCTTTAATTTGCTTACTTTGGATTTAATTTACTCTTCTTTTTCTATTTCCCTAAGGTGAAAACTTAAATTATTGATTTTAGACTTTTAAAAAAGATTTTTATTTATTTATTTATTTGAGTGAGAGAGAGCATGAGAGGGGAGAAGGTCAGAGGGAGAAGCAGACTCCCCATGGAGCTGGGAGCCCAATGTGGGACTCAGTCCTTGGGACTCCGGGATCATGACCTGAACGGAAGGCAGTCACTTAACCAACTGAGACACCCAGGCGCCCTAGATTTTTTTTTTTTTTAAGAGAGAGGATGTGCAGGGGGAAGGCCAGAGAGAGAGAGGGTGAGAGAGAATCCCAAGCAGGCTCCATCCCCAGCACAGAGCCCAATGTGGCTTGATCTCACAACCCTGAGATCATGACCTGGGCTGAAATTGAGAGTCAGATGCTTAACTGACTGAACCACCCAGGCACCCCCAATCTTTCTTCTTTTCTAGTATATGCATTCAATGCTACAAATTTCCCTTTAACCACTGTTTTCACCACATCCCGCAAATGTGATAAGTTGTATTTTCAATTTCCTTTATTTCAAAATACTTTTTTAAAGATTCTTTTAAAATTTGTAAGAGAGAGAGAGAGAGCATGTAAGCGAGCATGTGGACAAGTCGGGGAGGGAGAAGCAGGCTCCCTGCTGAGCAAGGACCACCCCCCCCATGTGGGACTTGATTCCAGAACTCTGGGATCATAAATTGGGCTGAAGGCAAATACCCAGCAGAGCCACCAAGCCACCTAGACATCCTTCAAAATACTTTTTAAAACAGATTTTATTTTTTAAGTAATCCCTACACCCAAGGTGGGACTCAAACCTACAACCCCAAGATCATGAGACACATGCTTCACCAACTGAGCCAACTAGGTTCCCCCCCAAATCCTTTTAATTTCTCTTTATGTTTCTTCTTCTTTGACCCATGTGCTATTTATAGGTGTGTGTCCCCACATATTTTGTGATTTTCCTGCTATCTTTCCGTTATTGATTTCTAGTTTAATTCCCCTGTGGTCTGAATAGACATATTCTATGATTTCTATTCTTTAAAATTTGTTAAGGTGATATTATGGCTCAGTATGTGGTCTTTTTTGGTAGATGTTCCATGTGAGCTTGAAAAAAAAATGTGTGTTCTGCCATTACTGGATGAAGTAGTCTATAGTTATCAGCTATACCCAGCTGATTAATGGTGTTGTTGAATTCACCTTTATCCTTACTGATTTCCTGCTTGTCCACTCTCCATGGTAGAGTAATGTTGTCTTTAATCATGATAGTGGATTCAACTATTTCTCCTTGCAGTTCTATCAGTTTTTTGCCTCATGTAGTTTAATGCTCTGTTGTTAGGCACATACACATTAAGAACTGTTATGTCATCTTGGAGAACTGACTCCTCACCATTGTGTAATATGCCCTTCTTTATCCCTGATAACATTCCTTACTTTGTAGTATACTCTGTTGATATTAACATAGCTACTTCTGCTTTCTTTTGAATAGTATTAGTATGGTATATTTTTCTCCATCCATTTGTTTTTAATTTATTTGTGTCTTTATATTTAAGATAAGTTTCTTGTAGACAGCATATATTTATGTCATGCTTTTTGATCCATCTGACAATCTTTGTCTTTAATTAGTATACTTAAACTATTGATCTTCAAAATGAATACTGATACACTTGGATTATCTACCATATTCTGTACTATTTTCTATTTGGTGCCCTTGATTTCTGTGCCTGTTTTTGTCTTCCACTCTTTTTCTGCATTTTTTGTTTTAACTGAGCATTTTATATGTTTCCATCCTCTCACTTCTTATCATTTTAGTTATACTTTTTTTAACCCTTTCTAGTCCTTACTGTAGAGTTTGCAATATATACATCTATAAGTAATACAAATCCACTTTCAATCAACACTACGCCACTTCACAAGTAGCGTCAGTACTTTGTAATAACAAAATTATCTTAATTCTTTCCCCTCATTCTTTACATTATTGCTATTATTCACTTATATATAATAATCCCTAAGCATACATAATTGAATACACTGTTCCTATTATGTTTATGAACAAACTGTTATCTTTTGAATCAGTTAAGAATAAGAAAAATGTTAGGGTGCCTGGGTGGCTCAGTCATTAAGTGTCTGCCATTGACTTAGGTCATGATCTTAGGGTTCTGGGATCAAGCCCCTCATTGGGCTCCCTGCTCAACGGGAAGCCTGCTTTTCCCTGTCCCACCCTCCCTGATTGTGTTCCCTCTCTCACTATCTGTCTCTCTGTCAAATAAATAAATAAAATCTTTAAAAATAAATTTTTATTTTAGCTTCACTTATTCCTTCTTTGAAGCTCTTCCTTTCTTTATGTAGATCTGAATTTCTTACCTATACTGTTTTCTCTCTCTCTATGAATTTCTTTTAACATGTTTCACAAGGCAGATCTACTAAAAAAAATTCTCTTAATTTCAAAAAATTAAGATGTAATTGACATATAACATTGCGTATGTTTAAGGTTATTTTGACACATTTATATACTGTAATATGATTATCACCATGGTGTTATCTAATACCTCTAACACATCATATTATTATCATTTTCTTTTTTGTGGCAAGAACAATTAAGATTTAGTCTCTCAGAAACTTGAAGTTTATAATAGAGTATTATTGACTATAATCTCTATGATGTGTATTAGATCCTCAGAATTTATTCATCTTTAGTTGCAATTTTTACCGTCAAACAACATCTCTCCAATTCTCCCACACTCCAACTCCTGGAAACCACCCCACTATTCTACTCTGTTTCTGTGAGTATGGCTTTCCTAGGTTCCACATATAAGTGATATCATACAATATTTTTCTTTCTCCTCAATTTTTGTTTGCCTGAGATAGTCTTCATTTCTCCTTCCCTTTTTTTTTTTTAGATTTTATTTATTATTTGACAGAGATCACAAGTAGGCAGAGAGGCAGGCAGAGAGAAAGGAAGGGAAGCAGGCTCCCCGTCAATCAGAGAGCCCGACGCAGGACTCAATCCCAGAACCCTGAGATCATGACCTGAGCCGGAGGCAGAGGCCCAACCCACTGAGCCACCCAGGCGCCCCTCTCCTTTACTTTTTTTTTTTTTTAAGATTTTATTTATTTGACAGAGAGAGATCACAAGTAGAGAGAGAGAGGAAGGAGCAGACTCCCTGCCTAGCAGAGAGGCTGATATGGAACTCAATTCCAGGACCCTGAGATCATGACCTGAGCCGAAGGCAGAGGCTTAACCCACTGAGCCACCCAGGCAGCCCTCTCCTTCACTTTTGAAGCAAAATTTTGAAGGGTACAAAATTCTAAGTTGGTGATTTATTTTTCTCTCAACATTTCAAATATTTCACTCTACTCTCATCTTCCATTGATCATGAGAAGATGTCAGATGTAATTCTTTTTTTTAAGATTTTGTTTATTTATTTTACAGAGAGAGGGAGAGATCACAAGCAAGCAGAGCAGCAGGCAGAGAGCCCGATGTAGGGCTCAATCCCAGGACCCTGAGATCATGACCTGAGCCGAAGGCAGAGGCTTTAACCCACTGAGCCACCCAGGCGCCCTCAGATGTAATTCTTAATCTTTGTTCCTCTATAGGTAAGATTTTTTTCCTGTTTTCTGCAATGATTTTTTTCTTTATTTTTGATTTTCCATAGTTGGAAGATGATATGCCTAGATGTTGTTTTTGTTTTTGTTTTTGTTTTTCATTTATCTTGCTTGGTGTTCTCTGAGCCTCCTGGATTTGTAGTTTGATGTCTGACATTAATTTGAGGGAAACTCTCAGTCATTATTGTTTTAAATATTTCTTCTATTCCTTTCTCTTTTTCTTCTTCTGATATTCCCATTATATGTGTGTCATACCTTCTGTGGTTGTCCCACAGTCTTTGCACATTTTGTTCCCTTTTTTTAGTCTTTGTTTTCTTTGATTTTCAGTTTTGGGGTTTTCTGTTGATATCTCCTCTAGCTCAGAGATTCTTTCTTTAGCCATGTCCAGCCCCTTAATAAGTCCTTTAAAGGCATCCTTCATTTCTGTTATAGTGTTTTTTACCTCTAGCAATTTTTTTTGGCTCTTTCTCAGGATTTCCATCTCTTCACTTACATTGTTTATCTGTTCTTTATGCTACTTTATCCATTAGAACCCTTAACATATTTATCATAGTTGTTTTAAATTACTGGTGTGATAATTCTAACATCCCAGCCATATCTGAGTCTGGCTCTGATTCTTGCTCTGTTCCTTCAAGACATCCTTTTGGCCTTTTGGTATGCCTTGTAATTTTTTCTTGAAAGCTGGACATGATATCCTAGGTAAAAGGAATGGCTATAAATGGACTTTTAGTAATGTGGTGGTGAGGTGTGAGTGAAGGGGAAGCTTTCAATAGTTCTGTGATCAGGTCTCAGTCTTTTAGTCAGCTGGTACCTCTGAAATGTAAACTTCACAGGTGTTTTTCAGTTTTTTCTCTCCCCTTATTTGGAATAGGATGGTGAGAATGGACTGGAGTTTGGGATTTCCTTTCCCCCAGGTTAGTTAGGTTCTGATGATAACAGCACGTAAGACCCTAGTTTCTTCTCAGGGCAGACCTTGTTAAGAAGAGAATGCTCTTGAATGTTTCAGAATGGTTCCTTTTCCCCTGAAATCACCTGAAGGTGATTTTTCTTCAGTATTTGTTGTGGGAATCTGGTAGAGATCATGCAGTTAAATCTCACAATATTGTGCTTCCACCCCCAAAACTGAGTCCTCCTGGAGTTTATAAATCTGAGTTGTCTGGACTGAGCCTACAGCAATTTGTCATTTACAATTCAGATTTTCCTACCCTCGCACTGGTTTCTGTGGCAGTTTCTGCTTGTGAGTCTCTGCTTGGGTGAGCTGTGGCTCCCTTATTCACTTGTCTTCTCTCCAATCTTGAGGGCAGCAGTTTGCCTTGTGTACTCTCCTTGCTTAATATCCAAGAAGAACTGTTCATTTTTCAGTCTCTTCACCTCTTTACATATTGTTAGGAGTAATGACTCCCAAGATCCTTATGTGTAGAACTAAAAATGAGAAGTTCCTTATTGCACTTTTTAATTGATAATTTATTTTTTTTAAAGATTCTATTTATTCATTTGAAAAAGAGAGAGATGGAGAGCACAAGTTGGAAAGAGAGGGAGAAGCAGACTTCCCACCAAGCAGGGAACCCAATGTGGGACATGATCCCAGGACCCTGGGACCACAACCTGAGCCGAAGGCAGAAGCTTATTGGACTGAGCCACCCAGGTGCCCTTAATTGACGATTTAATGACTATTGTTAGTTTTGTGATGCAGTAAATAGGTAAAGTGAGTACTTCAGAAATAATTGTACAAGATTCATCTAAAATATTCCAGTCTATCTCTGTGATGTTAAATAACCTCAGGGTTGAAACCAGTAAAATTCAATGAATGGGAGAAGAAGAGATGCTAGTGATCTTTCCTGTGTGGTCAAGGGCTATACAAATGTTCATTGAAAGAGAGGTCAAATTTGGAGATATGGATCCTCCAACTCAAAAGGAGAGCAATGTGGGGAAATACACTAAGAAGCCAGTTTTTACTTTCTGGCAATTTTCCCAAGGGAAAATTCTATTTGTTTCTTAGGATCTTTTCACTGCTAAATTTCAGATGTTCTGAGAAACCAGTAATTCAGGCTTCGTGATGACCAAACCCTAACTTAGAAATGTGAAATCATCAGTAGTTCTACTTTTATGGATACCATTTTATTACCACTCAATTTCTTTTCAATTTGGACTAAAAATAGTCAATTGAAATTAAGAAAACACACAGCATGTATTTATTAGTAAGAAACTGAGAAGAATTATATTTAAAAAAAAAGAAACTGAGAAAAATTATTCCAAAGCTTGTACATCTGGTAGTAACTTAAAGGATTTAAAATATTTCTAGGCTTCATTGGCGATCCAGTATCACAATTACCCATGAAAAGGTAAGTTAGTGCTTTATTGCATGAGCTAATTACCAACCCCATGAGACAACACCTGCAGTTCTTATTTAATGCTTCTCTGTTCCCATTAACAATGTTGGTGCAAACAGGGTATGCAGGGAGTAAGCTCACAGAGTTATTTTTTATTGTACAAGTTATTGTGGTTTTCAGTGTTTTCTTTAAATAGAGACATTGAAGTGCTACACTTACAGTTTGCTTTTGTAGCATTACAACAGGGTCAGTCAATAAGAATACGCAAATCTTAAAGTGAATCAGTCTCCTGGATATCCACACCTTTATATCATTCCTGCCATTGATCTAGTCCGGTAAGAAATGGAGGAAAGCCCTTTTCATGTATGCTGATACATAGATCTGCAGCCACTGAAACATCTTGGGGAAGCAACATAGGATTTTTTTTTTTTAAATCCCCTCAAGTTTCCTTGGTATGATATCCTCCTTAGTACCAGCTCTTCTGACGATTTGGTTAGATCAGCTTTAAAATACAAAAGATCTTGACTCTTGTCAGCAGAGTAAAGAATGTGTGGCTACCTTTCACATCCCTCCAAGTGTTCTGATCAAGACTTCGAAAAAATAATTTACCTGAATTTTCCCCTCTCTCCTTTACCTCCTCTTCTTTGGGGAAAAAGAGCTGTCAAAACTGATTTGTTAGTAAACCACACAATAAGGAATATAGTATATGGCCAAGAATTTACCTTTGGAATTTTCTGGCCTTAGGAATCCAGCAGTGTTATTTTTTTTCCCCCAAAGATTTATTTATTGGGACATTTGGTGGCTCAGTGGGTTAAGCAGCTGCCTTTTGCTCAGGTCATGATCCCAGGGGCCTGGGATCGAGACGCATATCAGCTTTCCTGCTCAGTGGGGAGCCCGCCTCTCCCTCTCCATCAAAAAAAAAAAAAAAAAAAGATTAATTTTAGCGAGAGAGGAAGAGAGAAAGAGAGCACACATGTGTGGGTGGGCAGAGGGGCAGAGGGGCAGAGGGAGCGAATCTTAAGCAGACTTAATTAACACTTGATCTCACGACCCATGAGATCATGACCTGAGCAAGAAACAAGAGGCAGGCTGAGCTGAAAACTGAGTGAGCAACTCAGGGCCCTCCAGGCAGTGTTTCTTAACAAAGCCTGTTACTGACATTCCTTTTAGTTGCCCTCTTGTTGGGCAGAAGCCTGGATTATGTGGGATGGAAAAGGACTGCAGAAGCCCATTACTACTCTATTTTTTTTCCATCAGTCAGTAACATATAGAAGATCACCTGAAGAGAAATGAAGCTTCATGGTAGACGCTGGTAGGTATTATACAAAGAAAATAGAGTCCAGAATATGCTTATGTGGGCCCGAGGTGAATTCTATTAGGTAGGAATCATTACATCTGGAATAAATCATTGAATAAATGTTTTCCAAAGCCTTACAATGCACCAGGTATGGTCCTAAAAGAAACCATAGAGAGTAAATCAAAGTCCCTACCTTCGTAGAACTGACATTCTCGTTAGGAAAGAAAGACAATAAGCAAAAAACAAGGATTAAGTATATAGCCCAGCAGTGGCAAGTACAGCAATGCAGATATAGAGTAAAATTGATGAGGATATAAAGAATACTCTTTTGTTGTCAAAAAGGAAAGACTTCACGGGGCGCCTGGGTGGCTCAGTGGGTTAAAGCCTCTGCCTTCAGCTCAGGTCATGATCCCAGGGTCCTGGGATTGAGCCCCACATTGGGCTCTCTGTTCAGCAGGAAGCCTGCTTCCTCCTCTTTCTCTCTGCCTGCCTCTCTGTCTACTTGTGATATCTCTCTCTGTCAAATAAATAAATAAAATCTTTAAAAAAAAAAAAAAGGACAGACCTCTTCGAGAAAGTAACCTCTGAGCAGACATCAAAACGCAATGAAAAATGAAACAAGTCGGCATTTGAAGGAAGAGTTTTCCTGGTAGAGGGAACTGCAAATGTAAAGTCCCTGAGATAGGAGTGTGTATGATGAGTTTGAGAAATAGGAAAAAAAAATGCCTGTAAGCCTATAATGAAGGGTTTGAATCATGAGAGATAAGGTCAAAGAGTTATCAGGGGATTAAATCATGTAGGGCTTCAAGGACCATAATGGAAACTTGGATTTTACTCTGAGTAAGATGGAAAACCACTGGAGAGTTTTGAGTGGAATGACATTATCAGATCATCTGGATTCTGTGTAGAGAATAAACTGTAGGGGCAGGGTGGGGAGAAAAGGTGGAATCAGCATGAATTCAAGCAAGAGATGATTGTAGCTCAGATCTGGGTAGTGGTCATGAAGGAGCTATGGAGTTACAGATCCTGGATTGAATATTAAGATAAACCAATTTTTAAAAAATAAAATTGAGACAGCTCCTTCCTGGTGGGTTGGGAATGGGCTAGATGGGTGATGGGCGTCAGAGGGCACTTGTTATGATGAGCACTGGGCACTGTATATAAGTGATGAATCACTGAATTCTACTCCTGAAACCAATATTGCACTGTATGTTAATTAAGTAGAATTTAAACAAAACAAAAGAAAAAAAAAAGAAGACTCCCCTATGCTATGTTCATCCATTCCCCCATGAACATTTTCAGATTTTCCTGGACTATCTAGCATAAGAGATTATTTCTTCCTAGTGATGTCACACACTTAAATGCACCAAGCTAAGTGATGCTATGATGCTTTTCAAGGTAATCAAAGTAAAGGGTAACTTGGATTCAACAGAAATCCAAGATTTATAACATGATTTGTAACTCAATTTTGGAAAACAGAAATCTCAGAAAATTACCACTAGTTGATAATGCTGAACCATCCGTTGCTGGCTTAATCTGGTAACAAATTTTGTTGAGCAGTTGTAAGGGGAAAAAACGTGGGGGGAAAGCCAGCACCCCACTCTATAAAAGGGTCTTGACATTTTATATCTTTTATTTTCCATATTTAAAATAATACTAGGGGCACCTGGGTGGCTCAGTCTGTTAGGCATCAGCCTTCAACTCAGGTCATGATCTCAGGGTCCTCGGATCCAGCCCTGCATTGGGCTTCCTGCTCAGAGGGAATTCTGCTTCTCCCTCTCTCTCAGCTCATGCTCTTTCTATCTCCTCTCAAATAAATATCTTTTTTTTAAAGATTTTATTTATTTATGACAAAGAGATGGCAAGAGAGGGAACACAAGCACGGGGGAGCTGGAGAGGGAGAAGCAGGCTCCCCACCAAGCAGGAAGCCCAATATGGAACTGCCAGGATGCTGAGATCATGACCTGAGCCAAAGGAAGATGCCCAACGAATAAGCCACCCAGGTTCCCCAATAAATAAGATCTTTAAAAAATAAAAGAGGGTGCCTGCGTGGCTCAGTGGGTTAAGCCACTGCCTTCGGCTCAGATCATGATCTCAGGGTCCTGGGATCGAGCCCCACATCGAGCTCTCTGCTCAGCAAGGAGCCTGCTTTCCCCTCTCTCTCTGCCTGCTTCGCTGCCTACTTGTGATCTTTGTTTGTGTATATGTCAAATAAACAAATAAAATCCTTAAAAATAAATAAATAAATAAATAAATAAATAAAATAATATTATAACTCTGTTGTAATAAAGTAACAAATACTTCTCTTCATGACCAGATCAGCATCCTAATCTTAAAAGGGACAGTCTCACAAAGTGACCATATTCAGCAAACGTTTCTAGTGTTCACACTGTGTGAAAGGCACTAACCAACACAGTGTAAAAATCAGTGATAAGAAGAGAGTACAAAGTGCTGAGTATTAAAGCAGAGATGAAAAACAAAGTCAAGCCATCCCAGACCCTTTGCAGTATTCACTGCTGAGGTTTTCACCCCCCTCCCCAGGTTTTCCAGATTGCAGGCATCGGCTGCCTGAGTCCTTCCCTACTCCCTCTGCTGTACCCTCACCACTACTCACACTTGAAATTTACACTGACAGCCAGCTCCAGTCTCTGCAGCCCCATAAGTTCACACTAACAGCTAAGACCTGCCTGGCTATTTGTGGACTTGAATCCAGCCCTGATAACTGTCATTGAGCTCTAACTCGGTGTGTGCCTACATCTAGTCCCTGCATCTGTGCACCCACATGCCACCAGCCAAATATTTGGGTGAGTCCACAAATGACCCCCAGTAGCCAAAGCAATCCTGAGAAATAGCAAATGTGGAGGCATAACAGGCCCCAGTTTCAAAGCAACAGTCATCAAAACAGTATGGTGTTGGGGCACCTGGGCAGTTCAGTCTGTTAAGCAACCAACTCTTGATTTCAGCTCAGGTTATGAGCTGAGGGTTGTGAGATCGAGCCCCGCATTGGGCTCCACGTTGGGCATGGAGCCTGCTTGAGATTCTCTCTCCTTCTTCATCTGCCCAGCCCCACCCTCCCTCTCTCTTAAAAACAAAAACAAAAAAACAGTATGTTCCTGACATAAAGATGGACACATAGAGCAATGGAACAGAACTGAGGGTCTTAAAATCAGCCCATGCATATGTGTTGAATAACTTTTGCTGAAGGCACCAAGAAGACACAATAGAGAAGACAGAGGGCCATGAAGAGAGAAGAAAAAACCATCACCATATATATCCATGTATTTATGGATATTTAGGCTTTCAATATACTGTGATACTGCATGAGTTCACCTATAATACTGGATCTTCCAGGTAATTTCTGCTGGCTTCAGTTCAGTAAAATACTTTTTGAATTAATAAACTCAATTTAAAGCATCTTGCCCAGGGGCACCTGGGTGGCTCAGTGGGTTAAGCCGCTGCCTTTGGCTCAGGTCATGATCTCAGGGTCCTGGGATCGAGCCCCACATTGGGCTCTGTGCTCAGCAGGGAGCCTGCTTCCTCCTCTCTCTCTCTGCCTGCTCTCTGCCTACTTGTGATCTCTCTCTGTCAAATAAATAAATAAAATCTTTAAAAAAATAAAATAAAATAAAATAAAGCATCTTGCCCATTAGCAAGACAAGGAAAGAGTGTGTGTTTTGTTTCCCTGGTGTCAATTTAAAACATTTCGTCTGCTAAAATACAGATATAGATTATATAGAGTAAAATACAAAATTCATTTAGAATTTTTAGATTAGCTATGAAATTTTATTTACTGCCATTAATTTATCTCATAGTGAATAGGCTTCTGCTATGCACTCCCCTTCTCCCACAGTCCTAGGGATTTTCTGAGAGACTGTTCAGAAAAGTGCCGTCCAATAGGGCATTTAGCTGGCTCAGTCTATAGAGCTTGTGACTCTTGATCTTGGGGTCATGGGTTTGAGTCCAACATTAGGAGTTGAGTTCTCTTACAAAAAGAAGGTGCTGTCCAATAGAAATAAAATGCAAGTCCCATATGAATTTCAAAATTTTCTAAGAGCCACACTTAAAAAACTAAGAAGGAACAGGTAAAATTAATGATAATGTAGTTTCTTTTTTTAAAAGATTTTATTTATTTATTTGACAGAGGTCACACGTAGGCAGAGAGGCAGGCAGAGAGTGAGGGGGAAGCAGGCTCCCTGCTGAGCACAGAGGCCAATGTGGGGCTCGATCCCAGGACCCTGGGATCATGACCTGAGCCGAAGGCAGAGGCTTTAACCCACCGAGCCACCCAGGTGCCCCAATAATATAGTTTCTTTATCACAATGTATCCAAAATATTATCATTTCAACGTGTACTAAACATAAAAATATCATTGCCATATTTTACATTCTTTTGTCATATTAAGCCTCTGGTATCTTTTTTGTAATAGAAGATTTTATTTTATTTTTCAGTTATTTGTTTCTTTGCTTCATATATTTACTATTTTCTGATTTTAATTTCAGTATAGTTGACATACAGTGATATTAGTTTCGGGTGTACAGTATAGTGATTCAACACTTCCCATTCATCACCCAGTGCCCATCACAACAAGTGTTAATTAATTAATTAATTAATTAATCCCCATCATCTATTTAACCCCTTCCCCCCCACACCTCCCTTCTGGGAACCATCAGTTCGTTCTTTATAATCAAAGGTTTGTTTCTCGGTTTTTCTGTCTTTTTTTTCCTTTGCTTATTTGTCTTATTTCTTATTTTTATGTATGTTTTATTTTTAAGTAATCTCTACACCCAGCATGGGGTTCAAATTCACAGCCCCAAGATCAAGAGTGCTCTACCGACTGAGCCAGTCAGGCACCTCTGCTTTGTTTCTTAAATTTCATGTATGAGTGAAATCTTGTGGTGTTTGTCTTTCTCTAACTGACTTATTCACTTGGCATTATACTCTCTAGCTCCAACCATGTCATCTTTCTCTACAAACATATATGAAAATTTCAGTTCTGTCTTATATCTGTTTGGAATTCTCATTTAACGCTTTATATTTCTCTTTCCTTGTTCCCACAAGTTTCCATTATCTCTCTCCTATCTACTTGCCAAGGGAAAAGAGGTAAATTGAAAGTCTCTCAAGTATTTTATATTGTAGAGACATGTAATTTTACATGAGGTTTTCCAAATAGAACACCTCCACCATGGTTTGTGATCTTCCTCTCACCAAGTGAGAGCCAATTAAGTTGTCCCTGGCCCTGACAGCCACTCAGTAGAGCCCAGAGAAAATTAAAAAGAAAGATGCAGTGGATAATCTGGTGCAAAATCCAGATCTTTATGCCCGAGCCACTAAGTTCCCCAGCTGTTGAGTGTTGGCTGCTGATGACTCACAGCTGAGTCTCTCCCCAGGCACATCCTTCAGCGGATGGTTGATGCCTCCCCAAAGATTCACACCTTCTGCAGGTGTAACCTAAATGTAAAGATTGGTCGGAAGTGGAGAGGGTGAAGAGGGTTCCTTTAAAGGCTTTCAATCACGACAATTCTGAAGGGCCCTCTCAGCTCCTGAGCTTCCCATGGGATCAGCAGAGAACTGCTGTTGTGACTACATTGGTGTTCAGTGAACTCCCTCTGCCCATTCCTGCTCCGTTACTCCCTCACAGGGGTTGTTCCTAGAGCATTCCCCAGTATACCTGCTGTGAACAGATTTGAGTCCCAAAATGTTTCCTGGGGAACCCAGTCGGTGGCAGGAGGGGACTTCACCAACTTCTCCATGCATTCGAGTGCTAATTTAACCAAAGCTGTGCAAAGTTAGAGGACAATTCCCAAAACCACCCTCACTTCTGACACGAACTGCAAGTTTAAGGGTCTCCAAGACTACCCTCAGTTTTGAGAGCTTGCTAATAGGATTCACAGAACTCACTGAAAGCTGTTATACTCACAGTTTATCACAGTGAAAGGTTAAAGAAGAAAATCAGCCAAAGAAGAGACACAAGAGGCAGAGTCCAGGAGAGTTCTACAGGTGGAGCTTCTGGCTATCCTCTCCCAGTGGAGTTGTAGGAAATGCTAACTTTCCTGATAACCACATGTGGCAATATGCAGAGACTATTGCAACCAGGGAAGTTTGCCTGAGTCTTTGTGTTCAGAGTTTTTACTGGAGCTCAGTCATGTGGGTCTTGTTGTCCACCCATGTAGCCGACCCCAGTCTCCAACTCTCTCCGTCAACTAATACTGCATGACCCAAACCCCCAGATAATCACACTGTTAGATTATCTGTGTGATCCCAAAGCCCCCAGATAAACAAAGACACTTATATAGGGCAAGACATTCCAGGGCTTTAGAAATTACTGAGGAGCACAGAACAAAGGCCAGACCCTCTGGAAAGGGTTAAATTATTTTCTAGACACACTGGAAGGCAACATTTGAGGGGGAAATAGAGTTTTAAATTCCAGGACAGATAGATAGATGGATATTAGAGATATATCTGGAAATACCTGTCTTAGTGTAAAGAAAGTTATTACAGATACTGTATAATATGCAGGCTCCCATTTTCTTAATATTAATGTTTTATAAATATTTCCATTACGGTGATAAAGGGAAATGAATTTGAATTTCACTTTGAAAGGAGCAATGGTTTCCTCTTCCACCTCTTACACTAAACATTAAATGAGTTTTGCTTGGAGAGGGAATGAGTTTTCAGGAAAGCAAGTAACTGAATTTCTGCTTTATTAAGATACATTCATCAACTTTCATTCACTCGTTATGGAAACCCTTCCCCCGACTCCATTGTGTATGCTGCCTGCAAATTTCTCTGGTGTGCTCATTTGGTATCTGAGTTATGTGTCCACCTCAAATCAGATTCAGCATGAAATGATACAGTTAGACACACAGACATGAAAGACACAAAGATTCTAAACATATACCACAGGGGGTCCAGGCCATTGGGCTAACTGTACCCTCCTCACCTTCTACCCTAAGACCTTTCATACTATGAGTAAGATCTGCATAACAAGCCAAGCAGCCCTCATATTTATGATGTCTAAAAACAACAATACAAACTCTGAAGTCACCATGGAAACTGCCTCCCACTAGCATTTGCCTTTCAGAGATTTTTAGAAGCATTTATCCACAACAAATCAGCAGAGAAAAAAATTTGAGACAGATGATCCTAATTATGAATGCCTATGCTTACTAGAAGGAGATTTACCAAGAAATAAAAAAGAAAAGGGGGCTTTAATCTAAACTTCATTAAACATTTATTTTGAAAACTTTAACTTACCTATCTCCCTGGAAAAAAATCCCCTACAGGAGCACTTAAAGTAGCTTTTATAAGTCCTTGGTTTCACATATTTCAGAAATATTTATATTTTAAAGTAACATGTATTTGTGTTTTCTTTTTGAAATTTGTTTTATTGATATATTTGATATTTTTTATGAGGCAAAATAGGTTGTCAGAAATAAAGAGCCAGGGGCACCGGGATGGTTCAGTCTGTTAAGCATCTGTCTTCAGCTCAGGTCATGACCCCAGGGTCCTGGGATCGAGTCCCACGTTGGGCTACCTGCTCAGTAGGGAGTCTGCTTGTCCCTCTGCCTCTGGCTCACTGCCTGCTTGTGCTCTCCCGCTCTCAAATAAATAAATAAAATTTCGAAAGAAAGAAAGAAAGAGAAAAAGTTACAGAAAGCCGGTCCACAACTTTCACCCTCAGAAAATACAAACATGGGGCGCCTGTGTGGCTCAGTGGATTAAAGCCTCTGCCTTCGGCTCAGGTCGTGAACCCAGGGTCCTCGGATAGAGTCCCGCATAGGGCTCTCTACTCAGCGGGGAGCCCGCTTCCCCCCCCCCCCCCCCCCGCCACCTGCCTCTCTGCCTGCTTGTGATCTCTCTCTCTGTCAAATAAATGAGTAAAATCTTTAAAAAGAAGGCTGGTACATTTTCGGATGGTCTCCTGAAGACTGCCAGCTTGTGGAAGGGAGGTAATGAGGAAGCTTAAGGAAGAAACTGCTGAAGTTGTTATGTCAAAGCTGGGGGGATCAGCCTTGTTTGCAAAGTCACAAAAGTAGGGATAATTCCACCAAAGGTGAACATAAGATTTAGACAAAGCTTAATACTTTCAGTAGCCTATGGAGTTTTTGAGCTTCAGAGCTTATGGAGATCTCAGGTCATATCAGAAATTGAAGTTAGGTCCCATTTCCTCCCAGAGTTTTCAGTTTCTCCAACAAAAATCAATCTCTTCATCTTTCATGAAGGCAGCACATTGGGCCTCTCTTAAGCCACTTAACAATATTCTACCTTATGCTGTAGCTATTTTTGTACCCCTCTCTGGCACAAAACACTTTGAAAATAGAGAATATCTCTAATATTCCTTTTTTACCCCGTAGCCCCCAGCACAATTCCTTGTACAGTGTGGGAGCTTACACATGTTTATGAAATGAATTAAGAAAGCCCAGCTCTAATTAGTACACGATGAAGCCTAGGATATTTTTTAGTTAGAGGGAGAACTTTTTTCCAAGTCAAATGTTCCCCGACAAAATAACCAGAAAGTGATCTCCTTAATAGGAAAAGTCACTATAAACTTTGTAATTTGCTGTTTTTCTCAAGAACACCTAATATGAAAAGCAATACACTTTCCAGTATAGAGTATTTGCCATAAGATAACATATATACAGTATAGTGAAGATCAAGGAAGAAATTTATATCAGTTCCTGCTGGAATTGACTGCTACAATATTCATCAGTGAGAGTGAAGACAATGACCTTTCAGTTCATTTGAATTCATGAATCTTTTCCAGATCGTAGATGGGTTCTGAAAATATAACAACCCACAAATTGTCCACTGATTTACTTCACCTGGATGATCACCATGAGGTTATATATTACAACAGTGAATAAAACAGCCTGAAGGAGAAAACATAGAACAAATGCTAATTTTTCAGTTCAATAAACATTTGCTGATCTACATTTTTCTGTACAGATCACTAAGTTAGGTGCTATGGTATGGAGAAAACAAAGATGTATCAAATAATCATTACTAATATTAAGTACCACGTAGAGGCCATGGACTTTTTATTTACTTTCTATAACAACCGTGTAACATAGATATTGTTGCCCCTATTTCATCAGTAAGACAATGAAGGCTCAGGGAAGGTAACTTTTCCAAGGCTACATAGTTAATAAGTGATAGAATCAGGATTTCAATTCTGATCTGACCCTAGAATCCATGTTATTACCATCAGCCAAGGTCCTTTTTTTTTTTTAAAGAGTGCTGAGTTGCTTTTATTCTGATTTACATAATTAGATGCTAAATTATGTAATATCAATTATAAAGGTTATATTCTCCAATCATCTATGAGTTTAACTTTTGTCCTCAGGTTATAGGCTTATAACCTCAAGTTATAGGTCCTCTGGTCCTAGTTTATAAGCTTCCAAAGGGCAGAGACCACAGCATGATTTGGCAACTTTCCTCAAAATGCCTAGTGCCATGCTGAATACATAAATACTCGTGGTTTGATCAATTTTCCCTCAGCTCTCAGGAGTATGAACTGGAAAATACTTGTTATCCATGGGTGAAAGAGGAAAGAAAAATGAGTATATCATAATAGCTTTTATTAAATTGACCATTCACTCCTTTTTGATATATATTATCTCATTAATTCTCAAAACCTACAAAGTAGGTATTATTGTCCCCATTTTGCAAATAAAGAAGCTCGGGTTTAGAAAAATTAAGTATCTGGCCCAAAGTTACAGAACCAGTACTTGATGAAGTAAGAATTTAAATGCTGTTCTTTCTAACCCAGAGTTCACGCTCTTAACTCTTTCCCTGTCTCTTCTACTCTAAGACCCCACAGATGGTAAGATACGGTAAGATTTGATAAAAGTTTTTCAAAGAAGTAAGGAATACTACCACATTAAATGAATAGGTTGAATGAAAAATGTATCTCAATTTCAGAATGGGAGGATGGGTGTCTTAAGAAGCAAGAAAATGAGGTACATTATATTTGCAATATGTTTTAGAGTTTCCTTTGAATGCTGATGTCAAAAAAGACAAAGAGAACTTCTGTAGTGTAGTATTAATCATATTTAGCAAAGAAAAGATCGAAAGATTCTGGGCCTTCAGCGAACACTCTTTTGAATTACAGGCTTCTTGCACTCCTGTGAACAAGTAGCACCAGCTGCATAATCTATCTCAAAGGGTTTAAACTGATCTGCAAATTTGTCAACATGATTTTTCATGAGGTGTTACAGTTCCAACACAGAGGGGTATTATTTCCAAAGAATGTCTTCAAGAAACATTTTAAAAATAGCTCTTCTCCTCAGTCTTAGAAGCTTTCCCACCCTCTCCACTCCCATATCACTCACCCTACGATGGACACTAATTACTTCTGCCTTGGCCTAAAACCCCAAGCTTGCACAGATGAATCCTGCTTTTGACTTACAAGACTGTGGGAATTGAGTAGGGATTCCCCACACCCTTCTTGTTACTTGCAGGATACTATCTCCACTCCCTCAAAAGAAGGAAATCCTTATCCTTCGGTGGTCCTTGGAAATTTTTTAATTTGGCAGACATCAAGTTCCCCTCAGCTATGAATCGAAGGTAAAAATAGATCTCTGTGAATGGGGTTACCAGATGCCCTGCACAAAAATATCAGGTCTCTAAGAATGGTGTGAGCAGGAAATGTTAGGCAGGGAATCGTTGTGATTCTCTACTGTATTTAAGTGTATTTGACACCAAAGAATATACTGTGAACTACCATAAAATTTTGTCTCCCTAAAATTAGGAGAATAATTTTCTGGTGAAATGCACCATAACACAACAATTTACAACTGGCTTCAAAGCCCTCTCATATTTGACAGTAACCACCTTTAGAATAACTTTTCTGATCTCAGTTCTTTTCTAATTTCTTAAGGGCAACAGTAAATAGTATCTCCCTGGAAGGCTTGGGACAGATACCATACCCTTGTCAGGCACTACAGACACCTTCTTGCCTTGCGACTTGAGGTTTGTAATTATGGCATTTACAGCTCTACGTTAATTAGCACTCATTATTTAAAGGTCCTTGTGAATCACTCAACCTCAAATTTTATGCCCTCCATGTAATCCAAGTAAACTCTCTCTTATTCATACCTAGGTTTGCCAGATTTCCAGTCTTGGATGCAACTGTTTCAAACGTTAGATTGCTTCCAGTAAAACAATCTTTTTTCTACTAATTGGATATATAAATAATCCCATTATCATGCAGAAGATTTGGCATGTGAAAAATGCACTCCATGTAGGGAAAAGTTTTTAAAAAGATTTTGTTTATTTATTTGACAGAGAGAGATCACAAATAGGCAGAGAGGCAGGCAGAGAGAGAGGGGGGAAGCAGGTTCCCTGCAGGGGAGCAGAGATCCCAATGCAGGGCTTGATCCCAGGACCCTTAGATCATGACCTGAGCTGAAGGCAGAGGCTTAACCCATTGAGCCACCCAAGCACCCCTATGTAGGGAAAATTTTACTCTGCTGCAGGTTAGCTTCTGGGCTTCATGATGAGGGTGAGGAGAATCTGATGGAAATCCTACTCATGGGAATGAATTGCCTGCCTAAGAGCATCCTGGAGTCCAGTCCAGCCAAGAGATGAAATCAGGATCTTTCTGATATTTGACACCCAAAGGCAAGAGAAAGACTAAGAGAAAACTTAAGAATGTCAACAAGAAAACAAGAAAACATTACAGCATATGGTGTGAAGGCATAAAGATATTGGTGAGTCCTTTATGCAAAGAGCAATCATAGAACTGAAGTGCCCAAAACAACCATTTTAGAGCTTCAGACTGGCCAGAGGTAGAAAAGAATTTGAGAGGCATTTATTCTTGAGAAATTGCTTGAGCTTCAGTTAAGAAAAGCCAGAGCTGGTGGCTTTCATTCCTGGGTCTACTTACATACCCTGTTTCCGGTTTCATTGGTGAGAACTTAATTTTTTATCAGCAAGGGCTGATCATGAAAATGAATAGCTCTTGGGCGCCTGGGTGGCTCAGTGGGTTAAGCCGCTGCCTTCGGCTCAGGTCATGATCTCAGGGTCCTGGGATCGAGTCCCGCATCGGGCTCTCTGCTCAGCGGGGAGCCTGCTTCCTCCTCTCTCTCTCTGCCTGCCTCTCTGCCTACTTGTAATCTCTCTCTGTCAAATAAATAAATAAAATCTTTAAAAAAAATGAGTAGCTCTACTACTAGATGGTGAAGATTCAATTTGAGGTGATGGTGGCTTAATTAGGGCTCAAGTAGCTACAAGTAATGAATTTAATAGGAAACAAATGAAAATTCAGAGCATTCTTAGCCTGAGGTTGTAGACCTCACTGGGCTGATTAAAAAATAAACCAAAATTTTAACAGGGGGATTCTGGAAAGGACAGAGCCACCAAAAGGCTGAGATAAGACCTCCACATATCTAGATATTTGAGAAACAGCACACATGCGTGGAAGGAACCCAGGAGAGTCTAGCAAATGGTAAAAGCTAAGGCAGAATTGAGAATTAGCTGAAAATTGAATATATCCCCTAACTCCCACACAGATCAATAGAAGATGGAAATCCTACAGACTTGAGATGTTTCAGCATAACATTTGCCACTAAGCTCTGCAGAAACAAGCATAACCTCTAAGGAACCAGGTTAAAAAATAAAAACAAGAATGAAAATCTTTGAAGAGATATATGTGGCCAGTTTAAATTTAGGCAAGTTTCTAAAAAACCCAACAACTCCTCTCAGAAATATAAAATAGAATCACTACATCTTTTATCTATCCGGAATCACTACAATCTTTTATCTACAATGTTCAGTTTTCAAATAAAAATTATGAGACCTACATAGAAAAAGGAAATTGTGACCCACACTCTAGTAAATAAAAAAGCAAAGAAACGGTCTCTGTGTGAGCCCAGGTGTTGGATCTAGCAGACAAAGATTTAACATCTATTATAATATATTATAAATGTGTTCAAAGTATTAAAATATCAAAGAGTTAAAGTAATATATGATGGCATTGACACAACAAACAGAGGCTCTCACAAAATAAATAGAAACCATAAAATATAACCAAGTGGCAAATCTAGAGTTGAAAAGTACAATAACCAATATGAAAAATTTATTTGATGGACTTAATATCAGGTTTGAGATATCAAAAAAAATCAGCAAACTTAGAAATATATTAAAGAAATTATCCAACACAGGGGCGCCTGGGTGGCTCAGTTGGTTAAACATCTGACTCTTGATCTCAGCTCAGGTTTTGATCTCAGGGTCATGAGTTCAAGCCTTGCTTTGGGCTCCATGCTGGGCCTGGAGATTACGTAAAAAAAAAAAAATTATCCAATGCAAAGAACAGAGAAAAATGCCTGAGACTACTCAACAAAGCCTCAGAAATATTAAATGAAGTTGTTCATGCTGAAAGGAAATGACACAAGATGTTAACTTAAATTTACAAAAAGAAATGAAGAGCATTAGAAATAAATGTGAGTGTATAAATAAAATACTGTGTGTGTATCTTACATATTTCTCTTTTCTTTGGTATTTAAAAGACATATGATTATTTATAAAAATAATTATTACATGTATTATTTAGTATATAGCATATACATATTATACATAATATATTTTATTATAAAAAATATATATATGATAATAGAACAAAGGTGGGAGAAGGGAGATACACTAGAGCAATGTTGCTCTATTTTACTAGATTTAAGTTGGTATTAGCCTGACATAGATTGTTCAGTTAAGGATGCATACTTTAATGCCTAGAGTAACAGCTAAGAAAATAACTGAAAAAATATAGGCTAAAAATTAAGAGGTTATATGACATACTAAAAAATATTTCTTTTACACAAAAACAGTTAGCAAAAGAACCAAGGAATAAAAGGGATATGAGATACAGACAAAGCAAAATGGAAGACATAAACCATATCAATAATTCCATTAAATATGAATAGAATAAACACTCTGATCAAAAGACAGATTGTCAGATTAGATAAAAAGCAAGCTCTATCTATATGCTGCTTGTAAGAGACCACTGTAAGTTTAAACACACAAAAAGATTGAAAGTAAAAGAATAGAAAAAGATATACTGTGCAAATAGTAACCACAAAAAAGCTGGAATGGTTAAATGGGTATCAGAGAAATATATTTTAAGAAGAGAATTATTACCTGAAGTAAAGACAGACATTTCATAATGATAAAAGGGTCAACACATTAGGAAGATATAATGATGAAATATGTGAATTCAGCTTTAAAAAGAACTCCAAAATACATGAAACAAAACAGAAAAAATTAAAAAGAAAATAGAAAATTCAACAGTTATTGGTGGAAGTTTCGGTGTTTCTTCCTTAGAATAACTAGACAGAAATTCAGTAAAGAATAGATCTCAACATTACCAACCAATTCAACCACAATATATATGGAACACTTCACCTAAAATTAGCAGAATGCACATCCTTCTTAAGCATGTATTGAATATTCTCCATGATAAACCATGCGCTAGGCCAAAACACAAATCTCAGTAAACTCAAGACATACTTTGTATGTTTCATGATCACAACAGAATTAAATTATAAATCAACCACAGAAGGCAAACCTAGGAAATACCAAATACTTGAAATTAAACAACACATTTATAAATGACACATGGATCAAAGAAATAATCACAAGGAAAATTAGAAAATATATTGAACTGAATAAAAATGAAAACACAGCATATCAAAATGTATGGGATGAAGCAAAGGCACTTCTTAGCAGGAAATTTATAGAGTTTTAAATCTTATACCAGAAAAGAAGAAAAAAAATTAAATCTAAGATTCAATCTCAAGATTTTAGAAACAGAAGAGAAAGTCAAACCCAAAGTAAGTAGATAGAAAGTACTAATAAAGGGGCGCCTGGGTGGCTCAGTGGGTTAAAGCCTCTGCCTTCGGCTCAGGTCATGATCCCAGAGTCCTGGAATCGCATCGGGCTCTCTGCTCAGCAGGGAGCCTGCTTCCTCCTCTCTCTGCCTGCCTCTCTGCCTACTTGTGATCTCTGTCAAATAAATAAATAAAATCTTTAAAAAAAAAAAGAACTAATAAAGATAAGGGCAGAAATCAAGAAGATAGAAAAATCAATGAAACCAAAACTCTTTCCTTGAAAAGACGAAAAAATTTAAAAAATATAAACCTTTAGCTATACTAGCAAAAAAAAAAAATACAAGAGACGAAAATTATCAAAATCAAAAGTTAAAGGGAGGAATTCACTACATTTACAAAAATTAAAAGGTAGTACTATGACCAACTTTATGCCAATAATTTAGACAACTTGTTAGAATGGGCAAATTTCTAGAAAGAAAAATGAATATATTGATATAATAATTAAAAATTTCCCTACAGGGATGCCTGGGTGGCTCAGTTGGTTAAGCCTCTGCCTTCAGCTTAGGTCATGATCCCAGCGACCTGGAATCGAGTCCCACACTGGGCTCCTTGTTTGGCAGCGAGCCAGCTTCTCCCTCTGCCTCTGCCTGCCACTCTGTCTGCTGTACTCACTCGCTCTCTCTCCCTCTCTCTGACAAATAAATAAATAAAATCTTTTTTAAAAAAAATTTCCCCACAAACAGAACCCCAGGCACAGAGGGCTTCACTAGTCAACTTTATCAAATATTGAAAGAAAAAAAAAATACCAGCCCTACACAAAGTCTTTCAGGAAATGAGAAGGAGGAAATATTTTTCAACTCATTTTATGAGTACAGTAATTCATATCATAAAAAAAGAAAACTATAGACCAAAATCCCTCATAAATATAGATACAAAATCATAACAAAATGTTAGGAAACTGAGTCCAGCAATATATTAAAAGCATTATATATACTATGACCAAGACCGTTTATGAAATGCAGGGTTGATAGAACACCTGAAAAATCAATTAACGTAAAACTCCATCCTTTTTTTAAAAGATTTTATTTATTTATCTGACAGGCAGGCAGAGAGAGAGGGGGAAGCAGGCTCCCTACAGAGCAGAGAGCCCAATGCGGGGGCTGGATCCCAGGACCCTGAGATCATGACCTGAGCTGAAGGCAGAGGCTTAACCCACTGAGCCACCCAGGTGCCCCAAAACTCCATCTTTTTAAAAAGTTTTTATTTAAAGGGCACCCAGGTGGCTCAGTCTATTGGGAATCTGCCTTCAGCGAGGGTCATGATCTCGGGGTACTGGGATTGAGCCCCAAATCGGTCTCTCTGCCCAGCGGGGAGACTGCTTCTCCCTCCCATTCTCCCTCTATGCTCTCTCTCTCTCTCTCTCAAATAAATACCTAAAATCTTTTTTAAAAAAGTTTTTTTTTTACCTTAAGTCATCTTTTGTTCTAGAAAAGCTTTTATTTAAATTCTAGTTAGTTAACATACAGTATAATATTAGTTTTAGGTATACAACATAGTGACTCAACACTTCCATACAACACCTGGTACTCATCACCACTGCACACCGTTAATCCCCATCACCTATATAACCCATTCCCTGACTCACCTCCATTCTAGGAACCATCAGTTTGTTCTTTATAGTTAAGAGTCTGTTTCTTAGTTTGCCTCTCCCTCTCTATTTTTCCCTTTGCTCATTTGTTTTGTTTCTTAAATTCCACATATGAGTGAAATTATATGGTATATGTCCCTCTCTGACTGACTTATTTCACTTAGTATAATACTCTTTAGCTCCATCCATATTGTTGCAAATGGCAAGGTTTCATTCTTTTTGATGGCTGAGTAGTATTGCCTTGTATATATGTACCACTTCTTCTTTATCCATTCATTAGTTGATGGACACTTGGGCTGTTTCCGTAATTTGGCTATTATAGATAATGCTGCTATAAATATAGGGGTCCATGTATCCCTTTGAATTAATATTTTTGTATTCTTTGGGTAAATAACTAGTAGTGCCATTGCTGCATCATAGGGTAGTTCTTTTTTTTTTAAGATTTTATTTATTCATTTGACAGACAGAGATCACAAGTAGGCAGAGAGGCAGGCAGAGAGAGAGGAAAGGTAGCAGACTCCCTGCTGAACAGCTGAGCAGAGAGCCCTACTCGAGGCTTGATCCCAGGACCCTGAGATCATGACTTGAGCTGAAGGCAGAGGCTTTAACCCACTGAGCCACCCAGGTGCCCCCATAAGGTAGTTCTATTTTGATCTTTTTTTCAAAGATTTTATTTATTTGAGAGTGAGAGAGAGCACAGAGGGGGGAGGGTCATAGAGAGAAGAAGACTCCCCACTGAGTGGGAAGCCCAACTCAGGTCTCAATCCTGGGAGTCTAGAGATCATGACCCAGGCTGAAGGCAGATGCCCCAACAATTCAGCCACCCAGGCACCCCTAGTTTGAATTTTTTGAGGAACTTCCACACCATTTTCTAGAATGTCTGCACCAGCTTGCATTCCCACCAACAGTGTAAGAGGGTTCCTCTTTCTCCACATCCTTGCCAACACTTGTTGTTTCTTGTGTTATTGATTTTGGCCATTCTGACAGGTGTGAGGTGATGGCACTATAGTTTTGATTTGCATTTCCCTGATGATCAGTGATGTCAAACATCTTTTTGTGTGTTTGTTGTCCACCTGTGTCTTCTTTGAAGTCTTCTAGTCATGCCTTCTGCCCATTTCTTAACTGGATAGTTTTTTGGGGGACAGGTATTGAGTTTGATAAGTTTTTTTTTAATAGATTTTGGATACTAGCCCTTTATCAGATATGTCATTTGCAAATATCTTCTCCCATTCTGTAGGTGGCCTTTTAGTTTTGTTGATTGTTTCTTTCACTGTGCAGAAGCTTTTTATTTTGATGAAGTCCCACTAGTTCATTTTTGCATTTGTTTCCCTTGCCTCAGGAGACTTACCTAGAAAGAAGTTGTTAGGGATGATGTCAGAGAAGTTACTGCCTGTGTTCTCTTCTAGAATTTTTATGGTTTCAGGTCTCACAGGTATCCAATCCATTTTGAATTTATTTTTGTGCATGGTGTAAGAAAGTTGTCCAGCTTCATTCTTGTATATGTTGCTGTTAAAACACCATGTAAATAAAGGAACAAAAAATGATCATCTCAATAAATGTAGAAAAAACATTTGACAGAATCTAACACTCATGATAAAATAGCTCAATAAACTAAGAATAAAAGGAAATGTCCTCATTCTCATATAGGAAATTTATGAAAAACCTACCTCTAATATCCTACTAAAAGGTGAAAGATTTAATGCTTTCTCATAAAGGTTAGAGAAAAGGCAGATATAAAAATGTCCCTACTTCTATTCTACATGATACTAAAGGTTCTAACCAATGCTTGAGGAAAAGATATTAAAAGCCTGTAGATAAGGAAAGAGGAAGGAAAACTATTTTAATTCACAGATAAAATAATAATGTATGTAGAAAATCCCAAGGAACCTGCCTAAAACTACTAGAACTAATACACAACTTTAGTAAGGTCATAGGATGCAGGATAAAATAAATCACAATTCCATATTCTAACAAAGGACAAATAAAAATAAATTTAAAAAGAGAGTTCCATTCACAGTAACATTAAAATATTTAAGAGTTATCTTAACAAAAGAAATGTGTTTCAGATTATTTGGACTGATGTAACAAAATACCAGAGAATGGGTGTCTTGTAAGCAATAGAAATTTACTTCCCACAGCTCTGGAGGTTCAAAATCAAGACACTGGTAGATTTGATGTCTGGTGAAAGCCCACTTCCTGGTTCATAGATAGCTATACTTTTGCTGTGGCAGAAGGGGCAAGAGATCTCTCTGCCTTTTTTGTAAGAGCATTAATCCCATTCAGGAGGGCTCCACTCTCAAGACCTAATTACCACCCAAAGGCACTTTGGGGTTAGGAATGAATCTTTTTTTTTTTTGAAGATTTTATTTATTTGACAAACAGAGATCACAAGTAGGCAGAGAGGCAGGCAGAGAGAGAGGGGGAAGCAGGCTCCCTGCTGAGCAGAGAGCCCAATGTGGGGCTCCATCCCAGGACCCTGGGATCATGACCTGAGCCGAAGGCAGAGGCTTAACCCACTGAGCCACCCAGGTGCCCCCAACATATGAATCTTGAGGCAGATGCAAACATTTGATCTATAGCAAATTTCAAAACCTATATCATGAAATTACACAATGTTGCTGATATTAATTTTAAAAGGCCTAAACAGGTACAGGAAAAAGTGTTTGACATCGCTAATCAGCTAGAAAATGCAAATCAAAACCACGATGAGATGTCAACTCACACCTGTTAGAATGGACCTTATCAAAAAGACAAGAGACAGCAAGTGTTGATGAGATTATGGAGAAAAGGGAACCCTTGTGTATTGGTGAGAATGTAAATTGCTAGAGTCATTATTATAAAAAACAGTATGGAGATTTCTCAAAAATTTAAAAATAGAACTACCATAGATCCAGCAATCCTAAGTCTATGTATATATCTGAAAACAATGAAGTCACTATCTCAAAGAGATATCTAAACTCCCATGTTTATTGCAGCATTACTAACAATAGCCAAGACATAGAAACAACCTAAGCGTCCATTGTGAATGAATAGATACAGAAGATGTGGCATATACACAATGGAATATTATTTTGCTTATAAGAAGGAAACTTGCCTTTTGCAACAATACAGATGGTCTTTGAGGGCATTATGCTAAGTAAAATAAGATGGAAAAGCAAATACTGTATGTTCTAACTAATAGGCAGAATCAAGGAGTGCCTGGGTGGCTCAGTGGGTTAAGTGTCTGCCTTCAGCTCAGGTCATGATCCCAGAGTCCTGGGATCAAGCCCCACATTGGGCTCCTTGCTCAGTAAGGAGCCTGCTTCTCCCTCCCCCTCTGCCTGCTGCTCCCCCACTTGTGCTCTCTGTCAAATAAATAAATAAAATCTTTTAAAAAAAAGAACTAATATGCAGAATCTTAAAAAACTGAATTCATAGAAATAGAGAGTAGAAAGGTGTTTGCTAGGGGCTGGGGAGGAAGTAGGCAGATGTTGGTCAAAGGAGATAAACTCCAGGTTGTAAGATGAATAAATTCTTGAAACTTACAATGATTATAATTAACAATACTGTATTATATACTTTAAGGTTGTTAAGAGAGTAGATCTTGGGGTGCCTGGGTGGCTCAGAGGTTAAATGTCTGCCTTTGGCTCAGGTCATAGTCCTGGGGTCCGGGGATTGAGCCCCTCATTAGGCTCCCTGCTCAGTGAGAAGCCTGCTTCTCCCTCTCCCACTCCCCCTGCTTATATCCCCTCTCTTGTTGTCTCTCTGTGTCAAATAAATAAAATGTTTAAGAAAAAGAGAGAGAGTAGATCTTAATTGTTATCACCAGACACATACCAAAAAGGTAATATTGTGAGGGGATGGAGGTGTTAACTAAGCTTTTTGTGGTAATCATATTTTAGTATAATACATGTATCAAATCTTCACATTGTATACCTTAAAGGTAAATATATATCAAATATATGTCTTAATAAAGGAAAAAAATTAAAGACCTAAATAAATGGAGAGATATACCATCTTTATTGGTTGGAAGACTCACTGTTATTAAGACAAGTGTCCCCAAATTGATCTGCTGATTCAACAAAATTAATATCAAAATTTCAGCAGACTTTTTATTTTGGTAGAAATTGACAAGCTGATCATAAAATGTATATGGAGATGCAAATGATCTGGTGTAGCCAAAACAATTTTGAAATGGAAGAATCAAGGTGAAAGATTTTAACCATCTACTTTCAAAACTTACTATATAGTGTTAGCAGAAGGATGGACATAGAGATGAATAAAAAAGAATAGGGAGTCCAGAAATAGACTCAAAGATTTATAATCAATTGATTTTCAACTACGATGCCAGAGCGAAACAATGGGAAAGAATAGCCTTTGAGCAGATATTACTAGAGGAATTGAATATCCATATGCCAATTTAAAAAAAGAGAGAAATTAAACCCTTGCCTCGCAATATTTAAGAATTAACTCAAAATAGATCATTGATTTAAATGTCAAAGCTAGGGCGCCTGGGTGGCTCAGTGGGTTGAGCCGCTGCCTTTGGCTTGGGTCATGATCTCAGGGTCCTGGGATCGAGTCCCGCATCAGGCTCTCTGCTCAGCTGGGAGCCTGCTTCTCTCTCTCTCTCTCTCTCTCTCTCTCTCTGCCTGCCTCTCTGTCTGCTTGTGATCTCTCTCTGTCAAATAAATAAAATAAATAAAAATCTTTAAATGTCAAAGCTAGAACTATAAAAGTTTTAGGACAAAATCTTAGTGACCCTGACTTAGGCGAAGATTTTGATACCAAAATCATGTTCCATGAAATTTTTAAAAATGATAAACTGGGGGTGCCTGGATGGCTCAGTCATTGAGCCTCTGCCTCCGGCTCAGGTCAGGATCCCAGGGTCCTGAGTTCGAGCCCCGCATCAGGCTCCCCACTCAGCAGGAATCCTGCTTCTCCCTCTCGCTTTGCCCAGCTTGTGTTCCTTCTCTCCCTTTCTCTCTGTGTCAAATAAATAAATAAAATCTTTTAAAGAAATGATAAATTGGATGTCATCAAAATCAAGAACTTTTGCTCTTCAAATAAAAATAAAACCACGGACTTGAAGAAAAAATTGTCAAATCATATGTCCAATAAATAACTCATATCTGGAATATATTAAAACTTCTTCTTTTATTGAAGTTTGGTTGACATACAACATTAGATTAGTTTCAGGTGCACAACATAGTGATTTGACAACTGTATATATTACTCCATGCTCACTAAGGTAAGCGTAGTTACCATCTGTCACCATGTTATTACATAACTGACTACATTCTTATGCTAGACTTTTCATCTCCATGACTTATTTATTTCATAACTATAAGTTCGTATTTCTTAATTCTCTTCACCTATTCTGCACATCCCCCAAACCACCTCCCCTCTGGCAAACACCAGTTTGTTCTCTATATTTAAGAGTCCATTTGTTCATTTTGGTTTTCGGATTGCACATATTAGTGAAATTATGTGGTATTTGTAAAGACAATTATTAGATAGAATACTCTCTGTCTGATGTATTTCGCTTAGCACAATACCCTTAGCATCCATGTTGTTGCAAATGGCAAGATTTTATTATTTTTGTGGCTGAGTAATATTCCACTTCACACACACGCGCACACGTGTATATGTATGTACACACACACATCACATCTTCTTTATCCACTCATCTGATGGTGGACACTTGGGTTGCTTCCATATTTTGCTTCCATATCTTGGCTATTATAAATAATGGTACAATAAACACAGAGGGTACATACATGTTTCCAAATTAGTGTTTTCATTTTCTTTGGGTAATAACCCAGTGGTGAAATTACTGAATCATATGGTACTTCCATTTTTAATGTTTTAAGGAACCTCTATACTGTTTTCCACAGTGATTGAGCCAATTTACTTACCCACCAACAGTGATCAGCATTCTTTTTTTTCCTCCATATCCCCACCAACACATGTTATTTCTTGTCTTTTCAATACTATCCGTTCTGACTGGAGTGAGGTGATATCTCATAATGGGTCTGTTTTGCATTTTCTTGATGATGAGTGATGGTAAGCATCTTTTCATCTGTCTGTTGGCCATCTGTATGCTTTCTTGGGAAAAACGTCTGTTCAGATCCTCTGCCCACTTTTTAATCAAATTGTTTATTTGTCTGTTTGTTTGGTGTTGAGTTATATAAGTTCTTTTTGTGTTTTGGATATTAGTCCCTTTTTGGATATATTATTTGCAAAAATCTTCTCCCATTTAGTGGGCTACCTTTTTGTTTTGTTGATAGTTTCCTTTGCTGTGCAAAGTTTTTTGTTTGGTGTGATCCCAATGATTTATTTTTGCTTTTGTCTCCCTTGCCTGGGAGACATAGTCATAAATATGTTGCTAAGGGCGATGGCCAAGAGATTACTAGCTATGTTTTCTTTTAGAAGTTTTATGGTTTCAAGTCTCACACTTAGGTCTTTAATCCATTTTGAGATTGAGAAATTTTCACATCTCAATAATGAGAGACAAACAACCCAATAAAAACAGGGGAAAGATTTGAACAGATACTTCACCAAAGACTCTATACAGATTTCTCATAAGCACATGAAAACTTGGTCAACATTATTACTCACTTAGGCAATACAAATTAAAATCACAGTAAGATATCACTCCACAGCCATTAGAATAGCTATGATAAAAAAGATTGAGGGGCACCTGGGTGGTATGGTCAGTTAAGCATCTGACTCATGGTTTTGGCTCAGGTCCTGGTCTCAGGACGTGAGACTGAGCCTTGCATCCGGCTCTGAACTCAGAACAGAGTTTGCTTAAGGCTCTCTCTCCCTATGCCCCTCCCCCTAAAATAAATTTTAAAACCTTTAAAAATATATATATTGACAATATAAAGTGTTGAGAGGGTGTGGAGAAACTCATACTCTCATACATTATTGATGAGACCTTAATATGATACAACCACTTTGGAAAACAGCTTGATACCTTCTTAAAAAGTTATACATACAATTTCCATTTAAGCCGGCAATTCCATTCCCAGGTATCTACTTGAGAGAAATGAAAATGCATGTCTACACGAAGACATGTATGTGAATGTTCACAGTGCATTTTTCACAATACCTCAAAACCAGAAGTAATTCAAATACCCATCTGCTGGTGAATGGATAGACAAAATATGGTATATCTGCACAGCAGTATACTACTCAGCAATGAAAGGGAATAAAGTAAAAGAATTGTTGATAAATGCAAGAATGTGGGTGCACCTCAAAAACATTTGCTAAAGAATAGAAGCTGGACAAAAGAGAATGTACATTATGATTGTATAGATATGTGATTTCTAGAAAAGTTACCACTATAGAGACAGAAAGCAGATGATTGTTTCCTGTGTGATGATGGATGGAAAATGTGCACTAGACAACTTTTGGGGATGATGGAATTGTTCTAAGATTGGATTATCATGATGTTTGCACCCCTGGGTGAATTTAGCATAAAACACTTACATCAGGTGGATTGTACATATAGAGATTATACCCCAATAAAGCTGTTAAAGAAAATTCAGAGCAATACGGAAAACAGTAAGACAACAATCTAGGTTAAATCTGCACCAACACTTAAAGAGTATGGAATAGGGGAAACCAAAAGTATAGCTTGAGGATAGAGAAATGGACAAGCAGTTAGTCCTTAATTGAGAAGAATGGGCCTTTTATCATATGCAACACAGTAAATTCTCAAAGTTGAAAACCTCCAGCTTCATACTTGGAGTAACTCCATTTCTTATAGGTGTTATTTCTTTCCTTTGTTATTCATGTGGACTTTTGGGGACCATAAGAAGCATATCTAAAGTAACATAGTTAGAAGGAAAGGAAAAGACTTCCAGTTAAGGAGATGGACCAAGAAGCTATAGGAAGCATACTTTCAGTCACAATGAGCACATAGAAACAGTGGATAAATATCAAAAAAAGATAAATATGGGGCACCTGGGTGTCTCACTGGGTTAAGCCTCTGCCTTCAGCTCAGGTCATGATCCCAGGCTCCTGGGATCAAGCCCTGCATCAGGCTCTCTGCTCAGCGGGGAGCCTGCTTCCTCCTATCTCTCTCTGCCTGCCTCTCTACCTACCTGTGATCTCTGTCAAATAAATAAATAAAATCTTTTAAATTAAAAAAAATATGTTGCTAAGCTCAGAAATAAGAAAAGGATAACTCAAGGGGTCAGAAAAAAAAAAGAACTTTTTTTAAAAAGATTTCATGTATTTATTTGAGGGAGAAAGCACAGAGCAAGAGGGATACAAATTGCTAGTTATGAGATCAACATAAAAATAACAATGAAGGGGCTCTTGGGTGGCTCAGTGGGTTAAAGCCTCTGCCTTCGGTGCAGGTCATGGTCTCAGGGTCCTGGGATCGAGCCCCGCATCGGGCTCTCTGCTCAGCGGGGAGCCTGCTTCCTCCTCTCTCTCTGTCTGCCTGCTTCTCTGCCTACTTGTGATCTCTGTCTGTCAAATAAATAAATAAAATCGTTTTTAAAAATGAAATTCTTATGTGTCAGTAATAAAAAATTAGTTAATACAATAGAAAAAATATCATTTACAATGACAAAAACTATACTAATTAGAAATAAGCATAACAAATGCAAACATTTGCACAACCCTTGCAAACTTTTAAGTGGAAATATATCAAATTTTATTGCAAGATGCTGAAAAACAAATACTTAGATTAATGGAGCAGTATATCTGTTCCAGTATGGGAAAATTCAATATTTTAAGATTGTCATTTTTTTAAGATTTTATTTATTTATTTGACAGAGAGAAAGACGGCAAACACAAAGAATAGGAGTGGGAGAGGGAGAAACAGGGAGAAAGAGCTTCCAGCCCAGCAGGGAGCCCAACACTGGACTCGATCCCAAGACCCTGAGATCAATCATAGCCTGAGCCGAAGGCAGACGCTTAACGACTGAGCCACCCAGGTGCCCCAAGATTGTCAGTTTTTACCAAGCTAGTCTCTAACTTAACACAATTTCAAATAAAATCCTACCAGAATGGTTTATGTAATTTCATAAACTGATTCTAAGTTTTATATTAGGGAGTAAAACTCTAATGAAAATTCAAGACATTTCTGAAAAAAAATACAGGGAGAGGACACTTGTTATGGCAGCAGAATGACTCTTATAAAGCTGTAGTGATTAAAACAAAGCAGTGTTAGCATAAGAATAGATAAATAGAGAATTGGAATAGAATAGAGAGCCCTCGAACAGACCATATATATGAGAATTAGTACTGTCTTACAAATCTTTGGGGGAATTTCTAAACTATTCAATGGGTACTATCAAAACATTTGATTATCCGCATGTGGAAAATAGATTTTTACCCCATACCATTGGCAAAAAGTAAATTTTAAATGAACATACCCAAAAGTGGAAATCAAAACTTTGAATCTACCAGGAAAAAATGTAGGAGAATATCTTTATGTCCTCAGTAGAGATTATAAAGAGCACAGATCACAAAGGGAAATATTGATAAATCACATTACATTAAGATCGAAAACTTCTGTATAGAAAATCACATCACAAATAACATTATAAGTTGAACAATGTCTTGGAGAATATATTCAAAGTATGTGTAACTATCAAATGATTGGTATCCAGAATATATAAAGATCGTCTCTTCATCAATAAATAGGTAAATCAGAAAACAGTAGGTAAATGCTATGAACAGGCAGTTTGTGGACGAGGACCCACAATTGGCCAATAAACGTATTAAAAACGTTCAACCTCTCAAGTAATCAATCAGGAGAATGCAAATAAAAATAAAAATTAGATTGTATTTCACACCATCAGATCAATAAAAATAAAGCCAGTAAATATCAAGTTTTGTTGGCTCTCTGGCAAACTAGGAACACTCAAACACACTAATCAAAGTATAAATTAGAGCAAATGCCATTTGGCACGACAAGAGAAGTTGAAAATACACACACCTACCTAGCAATTCCACTTGAAGATTTTGGATCCCAGAGAAACTTTCACTTGCATTCAAGGAGACGTGTGTTGTGTTTTGCAGGATTGCTGTTATGGCAAAAACTAGTGACAACTTAATGTCTATCAAAATGAGATATATTCATATGATAAAGTATATGGTTGTTGGGGCACCCAGGTGGCTCAGTTGGTTAAACAACTGCCTTTGGCTCAGGTCATGATCCTAGAGACCCAGGATCTAGTCCCACATGGGGCTCCCTGCTCAGTGGGGGGTCTGCTTCTCCCTTGAAACTCTCCCCTCTCATGCTCTCTCCTCTCATTCTATCTCCCAAATAAATAAATAAAATCTTTAAAAAAAAAAGTATATGGTTTTTATAAAGGAATGGAACCTCCTCCCAAACTATACTGAGATATGTTGAAATAAAAAAGCAAATTGTACAATTCTGTGAATGGTATGATACCATGTATGTAAAGACATGTATGAATATGCATGAAACCTACAATAATATATATATGCATATATATATATATGTGTATATATATATATATATATGATGAAGTCACAAGATACTAAGATACCAAATTCAGAATAGTGAAAGGAGAAATGTAAATGACACTGGAGGAAGAACACAAAGAAGTCTTCAATTCTCTCTGCAATTTTGTTCTTGTACTTAAAAAAATCTGAATCAAATGACAAAATTCAGTAATGTGTTCTGCATACTCGATTACTTGTTATATTATTCTCTGTACTTTATCTATACTTAAAATTTTGTTCCAGTAAAAAAAAAAACATGTTATGTAAGATGGACAAGAATTTCCAGAACCACTTATTTGTACTTCCTCATTGGAGGTCCTTCTTGTCCCTTATGGAACTTGGAAAATGACCGTCCACCTGCTGTGGGGATATTGCATGAGTAAGAATTGCTGTGTATAGAGAGTACACAATAAATTGTTATTTGAATAGATCTGCACAGATATATATATATATATATAGGATATGTGATATATACAGTGTATACATGATAAATGTGCCTCTTTTTATTGCCCAAGATACTTGGCAGAAAGAGCTCTTACCTAAAACTGCTAAGCACAGCTAAGACCTGAGGAAGTACCCGAAGGAAAACTCTCTGTAGGACTAGGAGAGGTGCCTGTGTCAGGGCAGAGAGCCACGACAACAGAGGATCATAAATAGGCCTCATGGAAAGAAAGAGAGGAAAGCCCACCCCACCCTGGACAGAGGGTCCAACAGCTAAGATCTCTAATTCAGGTTTCTGGCTGCCCCTGATAGGAGAGAGGAACACTTAGAGCAAGTCAGCAAGAAGGAGCAGATTCACAAATCTCTTTCCACCTCAGAGCTCCATGAAGGAGCCCAGTGACTCCGGCTGTCTTGGGAGAGGTGTTGTCATGCATTGGCAACCTTCTTTTTTTTTTTTTCTTTAAAGATTTTATTTATTTATTTGACAGAGAGAGAGATCACAAGCAGGCAGAGAGGCAGGCAGAGAGAGAGGAGGAAGCAGGCTCCCTGCTGAACAGAGAGCCCGATGTGGGGCTTGATGCCAGGACCCTGGGACCATGACCTGAGCCAAAGGCAGAGGCTTTAACCCACTGAGCCACCCAGGTGCCCCCATTGGCAAGGCAACCTTCTTAGTCTCTAACTCAAGGCAACTAATAGAGAGGTCCTGGGCCTGTCTCTCTGTCTCTTCCTCTGGGTAAGACTGTGGTTTGTTTTCAATCAAAACTATAAATCCTGTAAAAACACTGTCCTTTCACCTGCAAAGCGATGCTGCTGACCCAAGAGCAGGGGGAGCGGAGGCTAAGCTGCTCTCCGATAATGGTGGACTGAGTCGATGCTGGGCAATTGGTGGTGCCATGTTAGCATTTCCATCAGTCCTACTTCCGCCTAGGATCCTCCCATCGTCACTAACTCGTCTGAGCACTTTCTTTTTTTTTTTAATATTTTATTTATTTGTTTGTTTATTTGAGAGAGAGACAGAGCACAGAGAGAGAGGGAGAAGCAGACTCCCCACTTAGCAGAGAGCACGACATGAGACAAGATTGCAGGACCCTGAGATCACAACCCGAGCGGAAGGTAGACGTCCAACAGACTGAGCCACCCAGGCGCCCCTTCTGAGCACTTTCCAGAAGTAAAGCACAGTACTTTGTGACAGCATAATCGAGGGATAGGATGAGTGGCGGTCCCCACTGGTGAGGGGTTTACAAATCAAGCCTATGGGTATAAGAAACAAACCCCCAGGCAGACTATGGTAAGTGTCAATTGTTGGGAGTGGGTGAGGTCCTAGAGGAAGGATGGGACTCGGGCACAGCTCTAAAAGACAGTAGCAACATACCTTTGAATCCTCTTCATGTGCGTGTTGTTTTTTTCTCTTCCAGAAAGGATGTTCTTAGATCGGGGATGGCAAATGGATTTTGTCTTCAGTGACCATTGCAATTGGCAGGTGTCCAGCAAGAAGGGCTAAGATTACTTCTGGGCAGGGAGGGAAGTGTTGGTATCCTTCCCAGGTAACTGCCAAACATTTAAGTAGGTGTCAGTACATGAGTGACATTTTTTGTAAATTACGACATCTGATCTACAAAGATGGCTTTGCCCGCTGAGTGAAATTCACACATTACCGGTGTGTGGTCCTGCAGCCCTAAATTCTAGTTTCTCCTCATGTGCCCTCGAAGACGTACAGCTTTACATCTAATTACAGAGCTGGAAAAGAAAGCTCTCTATCCTGAAGTTGGCTTCAACAGCCACATGAGATGAGATAAATGTCTTTGTTCAAAGTATTGCACTAGGATTTGTTATGTGGGTGGAATCCTGTGGGATGCTGACAGTTTGTGGGAATTTTATGGGGAAGGAACTGGATTAATAAGGTCACCGTTTTTCTTTTTTGGGCTTAGGCATTATTCTACAGTGCATGTGTAGAAAAATCTGATCTCCAGCACTTGCGTTCAGTATTTTCATAAAAGAAATCATTGTGACAGCGTATGTCAAGAAGAGTCATGCGTGATTTGAAATTCTATAGATATCTTCCTTCAGAATCGTAACAATAATAATGACAATAAAACATTCGTGCGCACGCAAAACTTTTCTGAAAGATTATATGCAAGCTGATGTAGATTCTGTCCCTGCCTGGAAAGGCAGACATAAATACCTACAGCACATTCCCATCAATCTCAGACTGGGTCATCAGGAAGATGTGACCGAGAGCGCACAGTCTTCGTGCCCGGAAAGACCTTGATGCAAATCCCGGCTCCACCATTTTCTGACTCGATGGCCTTGGACTATTTCTTCAAACAGGAAATGGCGATAGCAATAGCACACCCAGAGGATTGTTAAAAGGGCAAAACGAGGTATGTATGCAAAGCACCTTGTGAATGCCTAGTACATTGTCTGTTTCAATACATTTACGTTTCTGTCTTCTCTTGTATCCCTTGTACTACTTATGTAATATCTGACTGCCATCTCTGCAAATTTTTTCTGGTTTTTCAATCCCACTTTCAGCCAGGAGCAAAGGGAAATATTTCCTTCGTTTCTGAATGATTCTATGTGCTTTTGCTCCTGGTCCCCAAACCTTCTTCTGGGACCGGAACCCTAGGGCTCCAGTGACCACCACCCCCCTACCTCCTTTCTCCACTTTCTGTGGGAGGCAGCGCTTGCAGATTTTCTACCTTGCAGGGTTGCCCCAGGCAAGCTGCCGACGGATGCATTTACTAATAATTACAATCTTCTGAAAGGCATGCTTCATGGGTATTAAAAAAAGTGAGTCTATGCCTAGTAATAGAAGAGTCTAATTTACATATATCCTTTTAGGTCAGAGACTGGATGTCATGCTTCTTTGTTCCCTATGTGTGTAAGTTATTAATATTAGTAAGTATGTAGGCAAGACCATGAAATATCTATCCACTGGATAAAAGGGGAGGGGGTCAGGGAAATAAAGGGTTTGAGAGGGAGGGCAGAAACGTGAGAAAATCTGGAAAAAACACTGCTGAGGTGGGGGAGTGGGGAGAGGGGTGGATGTTCCTCAACGGGCCATAGAGTTTCAGCACAACAAAAATAAATAAAATAAGAAAAAATAAACTCTGTGCCCCAGTTATCCAGATTTGTAATGGACTGTTTGTGGGCCATGAAATGTCTCATTGCTTGCAACCCTCCTTTGCTGGGGAGCGCATGGCTTCCCTTACAGGGAGCTAAGCGCACACTTAGGGCTTTTTCAGCCCCTTGTGGAAACTCCACCCCAGCCAGAAGTAATTTCCACACTTTAGTATGTCCTGTTGGGGGGATTCTATACTCTTCACCCCCGAAAAAATTTCAAGTATCACTGAAACCTCAGCTCCAATGACCCGAATGAAGTTTGGAAGAACTGTGATTTTCCAGAAAACTCTTCAAAGGATGCCACTTTATAAAGAGCCACCTGCTCACTGAGCAGTGACAATGCGCATCAGACTGATGAAAATGATGCTGCTTTTAACCTCAGACTACACCGGATACTCCTCTGAGAAAAGAGGACTTTTGTCCCGCTCTGTGTCTTGCCACAGAGACGCAGGAAAGAACACCTCCACCGCTCCCCTCCACCGCAAAGATGACATTACTTGAGTCTTGAATCAGTGGAGTGACCTACATAAGCTCTCCTGAAAATAATTTCAAAGTATTTTAGTGAAACCCTATGTATAAGCATGCACGTGCGCACGCCCCGAGTCTTAACGGGTTTATAGAAAGTTTCGTGAGTAGATAAAGAGAAAGGAATGACCTTTTTTATATTGCTGATTCCATATACAGCTGACCCTCAGCAAGAGGGGTTTGAACTGTGTGGTTCCACCTACATACAGATTTTTATAGATATAGATATAGATACCTATGTATCTAGATATTATATATATATAGAAATACAGTACAACACTGTAAATGTATTTTCCTTACGATTTTCCCCTTTTTTAAAAAGATTTTATTTTTTAAGTAATCTCAACTCCCATGGTGGGGCTCGAACATACAATCCGAACACCAAGAATCACTCGCTTGGGCACCTGGGTGGCTCAGTCGTTAGGCATCTGCCTTCTGCTCAGGTCATGATCCCGGGGTCCTGGGATCGAGCCCCCAGTCGGGCTCCCTGCTCGTTGGTAAGCCTGCTTCTCCCTATCCCACTCCCCCTGCTTGTGTTTCCTCTCTTGCTCTCTCTCTGTCAAATAAATAAAATCTTAGAAAGAGAGAGAGAGAGAGAAAGGAAGGAAGGAAGGAAGGAAGGAAGGAAAAGAATCACTTGCTCTACCGACTGAGCCAGCCAGGTGCCCCCTTGCGATTTTCTTGGTAAGTGTCTTTACTGTAGATTACTTTTTCTAAGAATACAGTATATGATATATACAAAATATGTGTTAAGCGACTGTTTATGTTACTGGTCAGGCTTCCTGTCAACAGTAGGCTATTAGTAGTTAAGTTTTCGGAGAGTCAAAGTTAAGTGTGGATTTTGACTGCACAAGGGGGTGAGTGCTGCTAACCCCCACCTTGTTCAAGGCAAGGGTCAACTCTATATTGTTGGTGAGAGGCTCACTTTTTAAAAACAATAAAAGAAAAGGTAATGCTTACTGTTCAACTGAAGAAGGGTGTTGGGGCAGATTAATGGGAGGGTCAACACAGTGTATCTCTCAAAGTTGAATTAAGTATAGGGCCCTTCTAATGGTTACAAAGAAAGTTCTCTTGGACCGTAAGACTATGGTTTTGGGTTTTCAAGTGTCCTTGTCCTTAGCTGTCGAGACTATGACTTTATAAACTAAACTCTTGTTTTATGAAACTATCCTTAAATCGGGGATTATCACCAGGAAAGGATTTGGTTTTACAACCAGCACCAACAAAATGAAGATTACTATTACAATAAATACAGAACAAAAAAATTCCTCTTGGTCGGAATCGGGTTTTTTATTTTCGGCATTTTAAGGTGTTTTGACATCTGAAGGCTTTGCTAATCCTGGAGAGAGGGACCCTCCCAGGGATCTCTGAATTCCTGGAGATAGTAAACAGCTTGCCCGCTAACACACCTTTCATATGCAAATCAACCCATCCCTAGGCCTGTGCACCACCCACCTCCTTTAGCAAATTTACTCACCAGGCCAATATCCCCCCCACCCCCGACCCTAAATCACTCCAGGGCTACATACCATCCCGCTGGGAACCGCCCCACAGCCCAAAACCCACTAAAATTATTCAAAGTAGCTAATTCTAACACTTCCCTGGCCTGGTCCCTTCCTTCCTGTGAAAGCCACAATAAAGGCTTTCAGGCTCACCATCTCTCCTTCCTTCAGCCTCCGGATCCACCCCGGCACTTCCTGTGTGACTCACCATGGTGTGACACGTCCCCCCCAGTTGGCAACTGGGAGTAGTCAACTCTTCTTTCAAAGACAGATACCTTCCTGCCCATCACCTCACCATAGCCAATTGAAAACAATCCTGCGAACCTTTCAAGACATCCTTGGATTCTGAGACAGGAACCCTAGTTTGAGAGACATGGCTCTAGTGGGCTCCCTCGGCCAGCAGTGTCACCCGGCAGCTTTTTAGAGATGCAAATTCTTAGGGTACCTGCTAAGCCTCTGCCTTAGGCTCAGGTCATGATCTCAGGGTCCTGGGATCGAGCCACGTATAGGGCTCTCTGCTCAGCGGGGAGCCTGCTTCCCTTGTGTTCTCTGTCTGTCAAATAAACAAATAAAATCTTGAAAAAAAAAAAGAAATACAAATTATTGGATTCTGTCCAGACTTCATGCATCAGACCCTCTGGAAGGGGGGCACAGCCCTAAGCCCTCCAGGGGGTTCCTACACTCGCTCCAGTTAGAGAAAGCCCACCCTCTAGCCCTCAATGGCAACCTTCTGTGAGCTTTTGGTTGTGAGGCTCTCCTGTTCCTTTCCCTTTCTGCACCTTTTTGGGGCGCCAAGGGCTTTCTTCATGAAGCTGCCTGTGTACCACGGGCGTCATTTCCTGGCCTTTAAAGCCACCCTTCCCAGCTATCAGTTTCACTCTGGGAAAGCAAAACTTGTCATTTCTCTCTCTCTTTCTCTCTCTCTCAGAATGGCCCAAGTGCCCGCTCCGCCCCTGAGAATGACGCGTCCTTACATTTTGCGTCACAGGCCCTCCCTTGGCTGTACCCAAGTCCCCTCCCCAGGTCCTCAGGAGCCACGGGTCTTATTGGGGTGACAGGGCGCTGTGCACAGGAGAGACCAAGTCTCAGAACTGGAGGTTAGAGCCTCCATTTCCAAGACCTTCACGCCTTCATCTGCTCGCTTCTGTCACACAAAGAAAAGGAATTAGCCTTGTTCTCAAACTGAAGCCTCCCTAAATCTTGGAAGCTGTAAGATATCTTCATGGTATCACTTCAGGTTACTTGTAAAAAAAACATTTACAAAGTAAAACGTATATATATTGAAGGTAATTTTGATGAGACGATTTCCATCATCATTTTCAACCCAGTGAAAGTTTTCTCTCTCTCTTCCCCAAGGGCTGAGAAATGACCCAACCCAACCTGCTACACTTTCACAGGGAGCCTTATTCAAATGTACGTAATCCTACTTGTTTCTCACAAAGAGAGATGTTTTCTTTCCCTTGTTTGCATAGATGAATGTTTAAACTTTGCAGCCGTGTGTAGTGACATCACAGGCTCCACTTTATTTGCCGAGTAAACAAATTGGCATGTGAAGGCCTCATGCACAAAAGACATAAATATTTCCTAATCATTAGCACTGTCTCGTGTTATTTATCCGGCTCCCGGTACAAAAACCATCATTTTTAAAAAGCTTTCAGAAATGGCTCCGAAGGGGCTGGGATTTCAGCAGAAGTGTGAGCTTCCACTGCAGCACCTCATAAAAGTCACTTAACCTCTCAGGCTCTCATTTCCCCCCTCTTCTCATGTTATTTGATTTTTGTCAAGATTATATTTTTTAGTAATCTCCACACCCAGAGTGGGGCTTGAACTTACAACACCGGATCAAGCACATCACTCCGACTGGGATGGAGCCTGACCGGGCACCCCGCCCTCTTCTCGGTTTTTTTTGTTGTGTTTTTTTTTTTTTTTTCTTAGTTAATGTCAATAGGCCAGTGAACCCCTGTGACTCAAAGCTTCTGTGGTCTAGAAAGAGTTGGCTCCCTTCTTGCCCCATTGCGAGACTTGGTCAGTCATGAGAACACAGCTTTGGCCATGACAAGGGTGCTCTCGGTGGAGGTGTTCCTGAAGTACAAGTAGTCTGGGGTTGCCTCCTGCCCCAGGGGAAGAACCTAACTATGCAGCACCTTCCAAACTCCTTCTGAGGATTCTTAGTCTTGCAACAGGCTCTCCCGCTGACTTTCCTTCAGCGGGAAGAGCAGGAGCGAGGCTTTATTACATGCTCCTCTTCAAACACTGGTTCTCCACCTTGCCTCCACATTTGCCTCAAGTGGGGGATCTTGAAAAAAATCACACTATCTAGGTCCCACCCCCCTCGACGCCCCCTCCCCCCACCCCGGGAGATTCTGATATTGGCCTAGAGTTAGGCCAAGGCATTGGGATTTCCAAAGGCCCCCCAGCTGGTCCCAAAGGTAGGCAGATTCCAGAACCAGCGCTGAGGGGATGCAGCCCCAGCGGATTGAAAAGGCTGGCCTCAGATCCCTCGTGGAAGATGGATATTAAAACAAAGGAGAAAGGAAGAAAGGAATCGCCTGGGGAGAAGACCAAAGGGGAAGCGAATGGCTGAAGGAAGAAAGATTAGGCAGGTACTAAAGGCAATCTCTACAGTCCTCAGAAAGCAGGTGCGGAACAAACACTTGGCTTCTGGCTTCACGAAGAGCCCAGGGGACGGGAGAGCTAATCCTGTGCAGAGACGTGTCTGTTTTCCATCTGGCTCTCTGCTATCCCTCCCTAAACACTGCCTGGTTTGGGGACCGCTGAGGGGCAGACTGTTTTCTGCGTGCTGAGGACAGGAGCAGGATCCCCCTGCAGACCCCTTCATTTGGTAGCCAGTGGACCCGGGCCTCACAAACAGATGATTGCGTTTCCCACCAAACCCTCCGACATCCTCTATCATTACGGTTTGCTTCAGAGCATCCCCGTGAGGCAGGTAAATCACAAACCATCTCCCATTGCACCCAAGAACACAAGAAAGCTCAGAGTGGCTTAGCCACTGGTCCAAGGCGGCACAGCCCAGCACTGGTGCTGGACCTATTTGTTTTTGCATTATTCTCCCTGTCTTTGCCCTTACTGGAAAGACCCCACTGGTGCCTGTTCTGGCTGGCTGATTTCGGTTCCTCAGTGCCTGCTTCATGCTTCCCCCGGTCCCGCCCCCATTGTCTGTGTGTGT
This sequence comes from Mustela erminea, assembly GCF_009829155.1. Taxonomy (NCBI): domain Eukaryota; kingdom Metazoa; phylum Chordata; class Mammalia; order Carnivora; family Mustelidae; genus Mustela; species Mustela erminea. The sequence goes on along the minus strand of NC_045635.1, from coordinate 40,285,395 downwards.
GTGTGTGTGTGTGTGTGTGTGTGTGTGTGTTTTCCCGTCTTTGCTCCTGTCCCAGTTGCCAAGTGCCTCGTTTTGCTCCTTAGCAATTCTTTACCTGAGTAACCAGCTCCCTGCATTAAAGTGCTCTGTGTGGAACACTCAAGAGGGTTCTGTTTACCAGCTAGACTCTGTATCAGGCAGGTCCTGGCAGGAAACAGATGGTGCACTCAACAGGGGAAGCGAGAAGCATCGAGAAGAGGCTGTTTACACCGATATGGGCAGGATAGAGGGAGCCGACAGGGCATGGCGGGGAGCTGCTAGGGACTCACCTTCCCTGGGCGAGCAAGGGCAAGGGGAGGAGGGTGCACTGCTGTCGGTGTGGGAACGCAGTGGCTGCCAAAATCACATCCTAATGGGAGGGAGGGAGGGAAGGAGGGGGAAACAAAAAGAAAAATAAATACCCCTTTCTCTCCTCCTACCCTCCTGTCTCCTGCTGCTGTCTCCCACTAACCAAACCCGACTGAAAGCCAGGGGCCAAGGGTGATGAGGTCCGCAGAAGTCAGCCCACAGGGTCACAAGTAGGGCAAAGGCGAGATGGAAGGGAGTGGATGCAGGAGGGCGTTTGTGCTGTGTTGGGAAAGGAGGAAGCAAATGGAGAGCAATCAGTCTGACTCTGACTCACACCGCCAGCAAAATGTTGAGTCAGGACTAATGCACTGATGTTCTCATTTCAGGTCTTGAGTTTGTTCTAGGGTTGATTAAACCCAGGAGAAAGATGACACAGAAATATTAACTTTGTTTCTGATTATTTTTATTGCATAGAAAGTGTTCAATATTGGGATGATAACAGCTTTTACCTGTTACTCTGGGATGCTCAAGCCCGCTCTGGGCATTGTGCCTTTAGGAAGAATATTTATTTGATCAGTTTCCCAAGAATAATGTCATTCTGGGGTTTTAGCTAATTCTGACTTTTAGCTAATTCTTGGTTTTAGCTAATTCTGACTTTTCTCATTTTAGGGTGTGTGTGTGTGTGTTGCTTTTTATTTTATTTTATTTTATTTTATTTTATTTTATTTTATTTTATTTTATTTATTTGACAGACAGAGATCACAAGTAGGCAGAGAGGCAGGCGGAGAGAGGAGGAAGCAGGCTCCCTGGCGAGCAGAGAGCCCGATGCGGGACTCGATCCCAGGACCCTGGGATCATGACCTGAGCCGAAGGCAGAGGCTTTAACCCACTGAGCCACTCAGGCGCCCCTGTGTGTTGCTTTCATTGTGTTTCAACGAGCACATAGTTTTATAATTTAAAAAACTGTGCTCTTCTACTTTCAGGATTTATACAAAGATGATTTTCAGGACAACTGTACCTTCAACCCCCAGACCCATTTCTCTGTTATTTATAGTATACCCGAGTGTCTATGAATAGAGACCTTCCTTGTTTGACAGACAAGGAACCCTGAGCTGGGGAGAGAGCTGGGACTGGACCCAGCTCTTCTGTGTCCCTCCCGCACTGCGGTGCTGATCCCAGGAATATTCATCGCCTTCATCCCTGAAAGCTTTTATTAGACTAATAGCCCTTTCTGTGGAAGAAGCCAAGAGAGGACAATGGAGGGGTGGGAAGAGGAGCGGAGTCTGGCTGGGAGGGAGGCACTGGCGGGGGTGGGGAGGGAGAACACAGGGACAGAGGGGACGTGGCTGGGAGAAGGACAGGCTGGAAGGAGACGAGGGCTCAGGGACTAACATCCATAAAAATAAACACGACGACAGCAATCTTCCTCTGCTGTTCCCTAGGAAGAGGCATCCTAATACGGTTTTACTAAAACTAACATCTGTGGAACCTGGATGGGGTGGTTTTGCCATGCTCAGAGGGCTTCACTGGTTTCTGCACATTCTGAGGTTGCCCTCAACCCACTCGACAGCATAGGTCTTTTATAGACATGGGCTTCGTCTTGGGAGGAATGCACAGCTGAAATGGATTGTTTAATGTTCTAGACTAGAGTGGGCCTGGTAATGTCAGAGGAAATTCCAGAGAATATGCCTTCTAATTCCATTTGGGGCCATTGGTGTACTTAGCGCTTATGCGTGTGTGTGTGTGTGTGTGTGTGTGTGTGTGTGTGTCTGAGAACTCAGTCCACCTCTGAGTGGTACATAGCTGTGTAGCCGGGGCAGGCCGTCTCTGTAAGTGGCAGAAAGCTCTGGAGCCACTGGAACAAACGAAGTATGGAGAAATGTAGGACGGACATCGGGAGAGAAAGATAAAGATGCCCCATTGCCTGGTAGAGCTCTGCTCACAGCCCACAGCACTGGTCACTCAGTATTTAAAACTATGACACACCACAAAATATTCCAGCAGCCATGAGCTGAGGCACAGAAAAACTGCCAAGCAGGCAAACATATTTGATACACAATTGTTTCCTTTCCCTCTTCTCTTCCTCTCCCAACTATGAGTGTCCCCACCCCGCTCCTTGCTGTCCTATCTCCCTAAAGCCTCCAGAAGCCTCAGAACAGTGTTATACTTGGACCCCCAAGCTTCACATGACTCTCTCCTTGGCCCATTAAGAACACCCCCATTCCTTGTGGCACCTAGCTGGCTCAGTCCATAGGGTGTGTAACTCTTGAGCCCAATGTTGGGTACAGAGATTACTTCAAAAAAAAAAAAAAAGACATTATCATTCTTTGAGGGTCCCGCATCGACAGAAATGGCCTTTAAAATTCCACCCTGAGATTTTTTTTGTTTCTAAACTTCTTGTTAATTAGAACACCAATGTGATTCCTAATTTATACTAAGGTGTGAATGGCTTATGAAAGTTAGGTGTGTAGGCTTTCCTAAGGATACTTGTACATTTAAAAGTGGACACTAAACTGAAGCCAAGAGATGGTTTTGGGGTTATAGGAAAAGAACTGGCCTTGGAATTAGAAAGTCTACCCTTAATTTCGCTACTCTCATTGGTAACATTAAGCAAGTGACTTATACTCTCTCCCTTGCTAACTCTCGATCTCCTCATCTGAAATAAAATATAGCTAATTATCTTCACATTAAGATTGCTGCGAGGAGGGGCACCTGGGTGGCTCAGTGGGTTAAAGCCTCTGCCTTCAGCTCAGGTCATGATCCCAGGGTCCTGGGATCGAGTCCTGCATGGGGCTCTCTGCTCAGCAGGGACTCTGCTTCCTCCTCTCTCTCTGCCTGCCTCTCCGCCTACTTGTGATCTATGTCTGTCAAATAAATATATAAAATCTTTAAAAAAAAAAGCAATATATACAAATATAAAGTATGGTATAACTCAAACATTTAATCAATCATGATACAATTCTAGACAGAAACCAGTCTTAGAAACCAGTCTAAGATGACATTCTGGGGGGTGGATGGGGATGTTCATTGGATTTTTCCAAGTGTGAGCACCAAAATCCCGAGTACAATAGTAGAGGGAGATCAACCCAGTCCAGGTAAGTGTCACAACTCCTGGAGGGTTTATTTAGCTCTGAGCTTTATGAATTCAACAGAAGAGTTAGTTGAGAAAGAAGTATCTGAGTTTGTACAGAAACTCATTATAGCCAGGCCAGTAGATATGGTGTCTGCATATAAGAATCAGGAAACTGTTGGCAAAACCAAAGCAATTCAGGTTACAAATTGTCCAGTGGATACTTGATTCATCTTCAGGTGGCTTAATTACAGCTACTTCAATTGTAACAATCAAGAGCAAGACAGATATCGAAGGAAAGTTGAGTGATACCTCCATTTTCACCTGCTTTATCCAACAGAAAAGTTCCTTGTTCACACACACACACACACACACACACACACACACACACACACTGGGATTTTTCCCAGGGAAACCTCTCACCATTCCCCAGACAGTTACCTTCCAGCTCAGAACCAGTGGCTGACATCAGGCACCTACTTTATTGGCTGGACTTCAGCTTTCCCTGCCCCTTGGAGCTCATCACTTACAGAGACCAAACCAAGATCACCAAACCCAGCCTTACAAAAGAGTGTTTTTCAATTTGTGAGCCTTTTTATGTGGATAGTCTGACAAATCACCAATTTAGAGGCTGCCCTCAGTTGAAATAAAAGTTGAGTTACACGAAATGGGTTTATCTTAAAAAAATCGAAATTGGTACTGTCCAACAAAACTTTTGTGGTGATTGAAATGTTCTAGATCTGTGATGACCAGTGTGGTAGCTGCTAGTCACATGTGGCCATCCAGTGCTAGAAATGTGGCCAGGGCAACTAAGGAACCAGATTTTCGTTTTATTTTATTTTGTTAATTTAAGTTTATATAGCCACATGTGGCCAGGGGCTACCATGCTAGTCCTTGTAGATTCTAGATCATATGGTAGCCTCCCTTATTTATCTCCATTATGGCTTTCTTTTCTGGTTACATCTTTGTGTTATCTTCTCCGTAGGCTTCCTCACATTTCCCTAACAAGGTAAAATGTTTAGGACTTATGATGTGAGACTTGAAACTACCATAAGAAATGTAACCATTCTGTGTACAACTATATCATCAGTGAAGAGTTTCGGCCTGGGGATTCAACAAGGTTGCATTCAAGGAGATTCATTATTGAACTAACACTAGGTAGCCCTTATTCTGTGCCAGGCACTAAATACAAACCCATTTAATATTCCTAAGAATCCTATTAGGCAGATAATCTTATCTGTCCCGTTTAACAGATGAAGAAATTGGGGTGTAAAGAGGTCAGTAAAGTTTTATTTTTTATTTTTTTTTTAAAGATTTTATTTATTTATTTGACAGAGAGAGAAATCACAAGTAGGCGGAGAGTCAGGCAGAGAGAGAGAGAGAAGCAGGCTCCTGCTGAGCAAAGAGCCCGATGCGGGGCTCGATCCCAGGACACTGAGATCATGACCTGAGCCGAAGGCAGCGGCTTAATCCACTGAGCCACCCAGGCGCCCCAAAGTTTTATTTTTTTTAAAGATTTGTTTATTTTAGAGAGAGAGCACGCACACGCATGCACATGAGTTGGGGGAGCAGCAGAGGGAGAGAATCTTCAAGCCGACTCCCAGACAAGTGTGGAGCCCCACCCTGCGGGTTCGATCCCACGACCCATCAGAACACGTGAAGAGGTCAGTAGCATGCTGTACATGTCATAGTTAGGCAGCAGCAAAGTGAAGATTCAAACCCAGGGAGTCTGGCTTCAAAGTCCATGTGGTACTGGTTTCCAAGCTTTCAGTTTTTCTAGATCCATCTGGTTCTCCTCAAAAATCATCACTCTCTGGGGGTGCCAGGCAGAGCTCAGTTGGTGGAACGTGCTACTCTCGGTCTCGGGGTTGTGAGTTCAGGCCCCACATTGGGGATAGAGGGTACTGAAAAAAATCATCACCCTCTGAACTCCTACAGCACTTACTGTCTGTAAAGGTCACCCAGCAGGGAACGTAGGCTCTCGGCTATACCCTGATTGGTGCCAGGAGACAGAAACCAGGTGAGGGAGCAGCACGCCTCTTCGAGACGAAAGTACCACGGGGTATAGAATCCCCAGCAGCAGATGAGGGGATGCTTATCCCCTCCCCCACCCACCCAGCCATATATCATCCTGCCAGGAAGGAGAAAATACCTTAAGGGACACCTGGCTTATTTTCCCTTGGAAGTACCCATTAGCATTCTGCACTGAATCTCAAGACCACAGGATAACTTTTCCTCTAAATTCTGCTCTGCTGGTCCCCATTTCTTTTCTGTTTTTACACTGTGTGCTAGGAATCTGTTCCAATAACCCATACCTATTAAACTCAAGCCCTGAAGATCCTGACTTAAGCCGCTTTCAAATGAAACCAGGACAATAATCACAGCTAAGCCTCTGGAATCTGGGGGCCTGTCAGGAGTCACTTTCTCCAAGCATAAAAGGGATGATGGGGAAGCTTTACCCCGACCCTAACAGTTACCGTATGGAATGATCCCCAGACGTTCATGGAAACAGCAGATCGGTTATCCCTATGCTCATTTTCACAGAATCCTTCAACTTCACTGAGGAGATGTAGAAAAGTCAAAGAATGCAGTGGTCCCTTGGTTCTGAAATGAAAACCCGGTTCAACCAATGATCCTTGATCATTCAGTAATGCGCATGAGAAAATGGACCACTTCCTTCCCCTCGCTGTCAATCATACTGCATTACAAAGACCATGCTGATTTGCTAGGAGATGTTCAACCTTTCTTTTATGTTTCCAGAGAAAATGGAGGGGAGAGAATGTAAAGAAATACAGCTAACAGGTAAACAACTGTCAGGAAGAGAAAATTGGCCATCTCTAATGTCAGCCTGGAAACACGTATTTAGCATTCCAAGATATTCCTACAGCGGTGGCTTTCAAAGAGCTTGTAGTGGAAATAATGCAGACAGACATGTCCTACCGCAGTTAAAATTTAGAGGATGGAAAAGCCATAAAAATCAAAAGCAAAAGTCTGAGCAGTGGTTATCTGGTTGAACTACACCTTGCGTTTGACCAATATGAATTATTTGTCTTGCTTTTTCAGCATGATAATCTAGTGGGTATTTTTCCCCGGTAACTGAGGAACCGTAACTAAGGTGGGACAGAAGAGCAGTGAGTAGAAGCTCACTATTGGCTAACGCTTACAGGATGAGTCTGCGGGAAATAGCAACCATAGCATGGCCTAGAAAAAGGCAAATATGACTTTAACAGATTGGAAACATTAGTGATGGATGAAGGGACAAACGGTACCCAATTATGCCCGGTCCTATTCATTTCTGCTTTCGCTGATTGTGACAAATATATACGGCAGGAGTTGGTAGAAAGCAGTTCATTTGTTTCGATCATTAAATATGCAATATTTAATGAGGACTGTTTTATTTTTACAAGGTCCCCGTAGAAATTAAAATTCACTCAGTTCGTTAACCGTTTGGAATCGTATTTTGTTTTGGCAATAATGGAATGACAACATCGCAGGCAAAATGAGCTATTTCATCATTGCCTTTGGTTTTGAATGTAAGCTTTTAAAAAGAGTACTAAGTGCACAAAGAAAGCTCTAGTAATCATGAACTGTGATTTAGCGAAATACTAGGTGGTTGTGTCTTTCTTTTGCAAATTGTCAAATGGTGCATTAGCAATATATCAGTTGCAATTATACTAAAAGAGACACCTTGACTTAAAGTGAAGTGTTATTTCCTCTCCTTCAGAGATTTATTTGAGTGTGAAGAGAACACACTGTTACAGACCCTGGGTTTGTATTCAGGCCTACACAGTATTTTCTGCTGTTCTTTCCTCCATTACCTATGAATCATTATATGCCTCCTATTATATAATACTTGCTGATAATCATCGATTTGCAAATAATGTCATCTCATGAAATTATTCATTTTTAAATTATAAGGAGCACTAATATAATACCAGCAAATTAAACCCCAGTATTTTACATTTCAATGCCATATGGGTCTCTCTGCCTACTGGATAGCTCCACTGGGGTTCTGGGTACCTTGAACTCAAGAGTGTCCAAAATCTGAACTCTTTGTGTGCACCCAGAACTTGTTTCTCCTCCTCTGTTCTCCGACTCACTTGACACTACCTCCCATCACCCAGTTGCCGGAGCCAAGAACTGGGCACAAGCTTGGATTCCTCTCTGTCCCCTCACTCCTTTGTCCAGTGCATTACCAAGTCTGACCGGGTCTGTCTCCTTACTATCCCTCAGCTGTGTCCTTTTCCCTTGATATCCACTGCCACTTTCCTATCTCAAGCCAGCGACCATCTCACGCCCCCACTCTTGCAAAAGCTTCTTACCTGGTCTCTGTGTCTCTGAGCTTGTTTCAACATGGCCCTTGAGTACGTACGTCCCAATGTCTCATCGTGGTCCACTAATTCATGACCTCACCCCCTTCTCCTCTTCAGTCATTTTTGCCCCTCCCCATCTCTCTGTCTGATGCCCTGAGCTGACCCTCCCCACTTCTTATTTTCCTTTACACCAAAATCCTCTTTCAAGGTCCTCCTTGGAAGCCTCCCCTCTCTCCCTCAGCACTGCAGGCTGGCTACCCCTCCTTTACCTGCAGATGGCATATGTTACGAGGCGCCACAATTGGTAATTTCCTTGCCTGATGTGCAGTGCCTTGAGGAGAAAGAATGGGTCTTTCTCAAGTTTGTCCTTCCAGGGTTCAACCGCTCTTTTCATTATAAGTATGCAATAAATATTTGCTTAACAAATGAGTGAAATCCAGTACACCCCGTACGTAATGCTCCCTGTTTGGGGGAGAGAGAACTTGCTCAAAAGTGAAGGCAAGGTTAATAGGGCGAATGATGCTGGGTATACGCTGGAACACCATTCCCCAGAAGTCTTTGGGTTTCTGCACATCTTCGAGGCAGAGGTACTGATGGCCTTTGTTCCAGACTAATTGTTTTCAAATGTTTGTATAGCAAACAGCCTTAGAGTTAGATAGAGATAGTGTGGAGCAAAGGGCAGGTTTGTTTACTGTCCCGTAATAACATCCAGAGTGTCTCCCTCTAGAGTAAAGGTCAGTCATGCTTACTGACCGTTATAAAAGATTCAAGTTCCCTAAGCTCAGGGTCCCTTTTCTGTAATGTAACCCACACATGTGGAGGGTCACTTGGTCCTCTTGGTGCTTCCTTGTGAGAACCAAGACTTGGAAAACCAGAGCAAATTCTGGTGGAATTCCGGCTAAAACTATTGCTTATGAAGAAGGAACTGGCATTTGTCTCTGACCTAGGAACCTTATGTCCTTGGTCAACATCCATGAAACTGTGCTAAGCTAACTCAGGAGGTTACAAGTGGAGTAAAACCTCAACCTTTTCTCAGTGCTAACTTGGGAGAACACAATCTGTGGACATATTTATAGCCAGGGATATCAAATTTCCTGGCAAAGGTAGAATCCACATTTTGCGTCGTGGGAGTGGTGGTGATATTTGACTGGGGGTATGCTTTTGTCTGATGATATGAGAAAAATAGGTTGCCCCATTTACTTCACAGACCACCTTCCTCAGCGGTCAAGCAGGTAACATAATTGGGTGATGTGGGCTGAGCTGGAGCCATCTCCATGGCTCCTACCAACAGTTGCGCCAACAGAATGAAGAACACTTTCCAGTGTTCTCTTCTGCCAAGCAAATGAAGAATTAGATATGGATTTTTATCAGAAATATTCTCATTAAGGGGCACCTGGGTGGCTCACATGGCTAAGCATCTGCCTTCGGCTCAGGTCCTGCGATTGAGTCCGGAGTAGGACTCCCTGCTCAGCGGAGAGTCTGCTTCTTCCTCTCCCTCTGCTTCTCCCCCACTTCTTGTGCTCTCTCTGTCTCTCTCTTTCAAATAAATAAATAAATCTTTAAAAAAATATTCTCATTGATAAATGTTGAAAGCCAATTTACCTTTTTAAGAACACATTTTACATTAAGCTAAACAAAAGCCCACTGCTGTGTGCCCTCTCTGCCTTAGAAAAAATGGAGGGGCACCTGGTTGGCCCAGTTGGTAGAACATGTGACTCTTTATATATATATATATGTGTGTGTGTGTGTGTGTGTGTGTGTACACACATATATATATATAAAAATTTTCATTAACATATAATGTATTATTTGCCCCAGGGTACAGGTCTGTGAATCGTCAGGCTTACACACTTCAGAGCACTCACCATAGCACATACCCTCCCCAATGTCCATAACCCCACCCTCTCCACACCCTCCTTCCCCCTGGCAACAACACGTGACTCTTGATCTTGAGGCTGTAAGTTCGAGCCCCAAGTTGGGTATAGAAGGTACTTTAAAAACATAAAATCTTCAAGAAAGGAAAAAATGGAAAATAGCCAAGTTCCTGTGAGCTGTTTGCCCACAGTGCCAAAAGGAAATCGAAACTTACATACAGCTGCCAATGAAATCAAGGTGGATCGGGACCCCCACTCCAAATCCATATCTCCAAGATCAGGGTATCTACCTCTTCTTTCCTCTTCCACATATGGTCTCTTGTTGCCTACATCCTTTCTGTTCATCTTTCTCTAATAACAGGCTGTATGTGTGTTTATGTAAACCCAATTCCACCCAAGTCGATTCATGGCATTTAAAAAAAAAATCCTAAGACAGAATCATAAATGATAATAATATCTAACATTTGTTGAGCACTTAACTGTGTATCAAGCTCAATAGCAAGCAATTTGCATACATTATCTCACTTAATTCTCTTAACAGTCTTTTCAGAGTATTGTCCCTATTTCACACTGGAGGAAAAAAAATAGTTGTGTGGATGGTTGCCAGGGTCTGGGGGGAGGGGAGAGCGGGGAGCTCTGTCATAGACAGAGACTTTCATTTTTGAAAGATGAAAAGAGTTCTGGAGATTGGCTGTACCACAATGGGAATGCACTTAGCACTACTGAACCGTACACTTAAAAACTGAGAAGAAGGTACATTTTATGTTCTGTGTCTTTCAGCACAAGCTTTAAACAAACAAATGCAAAAAATAAAGACTGGAAAAAGGCAAGTCAAAATGGAGGCAGTGGTTATGTTCAAGGAGTCCCATTCGAACAGTAGTTCTATTTTGAGAGTGTGCTTTTCTCTACTTAGAAATTTCCAACAGTCAACATTAAAAAAGTAGTTGGGAGTGGGGTGAAAAGATGAATACCGTATGAAATGCCCAGCAAAGAGCACACTGATGGGATCCATTTCTGGAGCCATCTTTCCTGTTTTCTATCTTTTGCTGTGCCCTCCATACCACTCTGCTCACAACCAGTCAGCTGGTTCCTAATGGCCCACCAGTCGCCAATATCCCAGAAGAAATAAAGTGGTGATTATATCAAGCAATATATAAATCCAGCTAACAGTCTACTTTCTTTTTTTAAAAGATTTTATCTATTTATTTGAGAGAGAGATCACAAGTAGGCAGAGAGGCAGGCACAGAGAGAGGGGGAAGCAGGCTCCCTGCTGAGCAGAGAGGGCTCAGGGCTCAATCCCAGGACCCAGAGATCATGGCCTGAGCCTAAGGCAGAGGCTTAACCCACTGAGCCACCCAGGCGCCCCAACAACCTACCTTCTGTAGGCTCATCATGGCCAGGAGCAAAAAGCCACTGTTTGGGCTTCTCTGTCCCTTCTTTCCTCAGAGCCCTACAACCCTGCCCCAACAAGACGTCAAACCCCTCAGTCAATTCACAAATACTTATTGAGCAATGACTACACTCAAAACAGGAAACTATCATGTTTCCTTAGGCAAGCTCACATCTTTTGTGGGGGTGTCATCTGTGTTTCCTTGGGTTCCCAATCAAGCCCAGGGGGAAATGCCCAACCCATGAATGTGAGAAGACCGCAGATTAGGCACCTGGATGGCTCAGTTTTTAAGTGTCTGCCTTTGGCTCAGGTCATGATCCCAGTGTCCTGGGACCAAGTCCCACATCAGGCTCCCTGCTAAGCAGGGAGCCTGCTTCTCCCAATCCTACTCCCCCTGCTTGTGCCCAACCCCGTCTGTCAAATAAATAAATAAAATCTTTAAAAAAAAGATTTTATTTATTTATTTGACAGATAGATCACAAGTAGGCAGAGAGGCAGGCTGAGAGAGAGGAGGAAGCAGGCTCTCTGTTCAGCCCCGATGCGGGCTTGAACCTAGGATCCTGGGATCATGGCCTAAGCTGAAGGCAGAGGCTTTAACCCACTGAGCCACCCAGGCACCCCTAAATAATAAAATATTTAAAAAAAGAAAAAAGTAAAAAGAAGACCACAGATTGCCCCATGGGCTGTGTTGGAAATGTTGGACTGGAGAGAAAAAGAAATTCCAATAACTTTGTAGACCAGATTTAGTTTATATTGGCCAAATTTTCCTTTGTTTGGCAAGCATTGGCCAGTTCAAGCTAGAACTTGGGATTTCAGCTTCCAATATGTATGTACACATAAGGGTCATTATGTAATAAGAATACATAAAATACATATTTTGTTCAGACTTGGTAAAGAAAGACTTTATTAAAAGAGGATTGTCGTAAGGTGGAAGAGACTATTCCAATAGGGACAATGCTCCTGATCATAAGATCTGCAAGTGTCTCCCATAAAATATAGTTTAATACCCAGTGTATTAGCATCGCTTGCCACGCAGAGCTATCTAAAAATATTTTATTGTTGGAGCACCTGGCTGGCTCAGTTTGAAGAACATGCGACTCTTGATCTCAGGGTCGTGAGTTCAAGCCCCACGTTGGGTGTAGAAATTACTTTTAAAAACTTTTAAAAAATATTTTACTGTTAATCCTTGCCACATATCTAAGTATGTTTAATTGCACAATTGGAAGGCCTGAAGTATTTGAAGATAAGGAAATGCGTTCAAGTCTCCCTTTTATTCAATAGTGGGTCGAGGGATGGAATTTAAGCTTCTTCTCTACTAATATTTACAATGTACCAAATAGAAAAACAGGGGTCCTGGGGTAGCTGGGTTTGGTGACCTTAAAAACTGAGATAATGTAGCAGTGCCATAATCTCTTACTCCAGATACCTGATATTCTGCTATCATCTTTCAGTAATCTTATTTTTCCAGAAAAGCTTCAAATTTTAATATTCTTTCCTATTATCAGAATATGAATACTTGCCTTCACATAATTTTTAGTTGGCCAATATACTGTCATAATACTGATGGGTTTGTCAAAACAGCTGGACATATTCCATTGCAACAGATTATAGGTGGTCCTTGTTTTGCAAACCAGGCAAAGCAATCTTCATCAACGGGAAAAATTACAAGTGTTCTGTGACCTTTAAAAATTGTCAAAAACATTAAAATCTCTCTTACTGATGACTAGAAATGTATAAGAAAATGAAAAAAATAGTAAAATTAATTTAATATTTAATTATTTAATTTTTTATATAATTTATTTAAAATTTATTTAATATAATATTTAATACACTGCAATTGAAAACATTAGACACATTGAGGAATAAAGTGTTTTTCCTTTTTCTTTTTTTTTTTTTTTTAAGACTTTATTTTTGGAGCACCTGGGTAGCTCAGTGTGTTGAGCCTCTGCCTTCAGCTCAAGTCATGATCTCAGGATCCTGGAATCAGGGTTCTCTGCTTAGCAGGGAGCCTGCTTTCCGTGCCCCCAACCCCGCCTGCCTCTCTGCCTATTTGTGATCTCTCTGTCAAATAAATAAATACATAAAATCTTTAAAAATATTTTTTATTTATGAATCTGTCTTTACACCCAATGTGGACTCAAACTCACAATCAAGAGTTGCATGCCCTATGGACTGAGCATGCCAGACCCACCTAAAGTGTTTTGTTGTTGTTTTTTAAAGATTTTATTTATTTATTTGACAGAGAGAAGTGACAGCAAGAGAGGAAACACAAAGCAAGGGAAGGGGGAGAGAGAGGAGCAGGATTCCTACCCAGCAGGGAGCCCCATGCAGGATTCAATCTCATGGGATCATGACCTGAGTTGAAGGCAGAAGCTTTACCACTAAGCTACCCAGGCACCCCATGTTTTGTTTTGTGGTAAAAAAGGAAAAAAATCTTATCAAGAATAGTTTGAGCAGCGCTTCCCTCTTAGCGTGTAACTTTGAATAGGGAGAGAGTAAACTTTTTCTATGCACTGGCAATTTTATTGTCATAATTAATTTGTCATTCCTTTCTAAGTATGAATCAGTGACCAATATTTTGTCCTTTGCACTTTTTTTGAGAAAGGGAAAGAGACAGAGCACACAGTTGCACGTGGGGTGGAGACAGAGAATCCCAAGCAGACTCCATGTTAAGTGTGGAGCCCAATGCAGGGCTTAGTCTCTCAATGTGCACAGAAATCAAGAATCAACATGCAACCAACTGAACCACTCAGGTGCTCTTGTCCTTTATACTATTTTTTTTTAATTTGACAGATGGAGATCACAAGTAGGCAGAGAGGCAGGCAGAGAGAGAGGGGGAAGCAGGCTTCCTACTGAGCAGAGAGCCCCATGTGGGGCTCGATCCCACGACCCTGAGATCATGACCTGAGCAAAAGGCAGAGGCTGAACCCACTGAGCCACCCAGGAGCCCCCGTTTATACTTTAAATGTAAAATATCTCTGGGAGTTCCTTTAATGTGAAATTTTTGCCAGTGTCACTTCCTCTGGTACATTATGCCTTTTATCACCACCACTTTCCTCATTTATACGTTTGCTTGGCTCCTCGTCACTAAGTTCTTCTGACTGCGTATCTAGAATCTCTTGAGGACAGAGGCATGGTCAACATTCTCACAGCCTGTTATTTCTTCTACAACTCCTTTTACGTTCGATTCAAATTTAACTTCCCGTATTACTACTTTTCATTTCGGTGCGGCACTTTCATCTTCGTTGGCCAGCTTCCTCTTTTGATTACCCATTTTTGGAAAATGTCACATGCATTCATCCCTGGATACCAAGTAGGCCAAACAAGCACGTGTTCTGTTGTCCTTGTTGGAACTTAATAACTGATCAGCAGTGACCAGTCAGAGACAGGCTTTGAAAGACGTGATGTGATTGGTCACTGATTGGTCTAAGCATCTGTTATGTCACGATTTGTGGACAAAAGAATGAACAGCAAAGTTTGTACTTTATGGGATCACATTGTTGGGGGCCTGGTGTTATTAACTAATTTGAAATATTTGCATATCAAAACCATGCAAAGCTAGGACTGGGTATATAACAAAACCTTGGGATCCCTTAGCCTTTCTCCCCCAACTGTGAATAAATGAGTCATTCTCCAGGATTAGTATCAGAGTTTAACTTGCACAGGTAACTTGGCAATTATGCGATGACCCAAGAAATCCCTAGAACTCTTACACAAGTGGCCCTCCACCCCTTGGAGGAGGGAAGATGGCTTGGGCTTATGACCAAGCCTCCTAGATACCTGGGACTGAACACTTCTAAGGAAGCCTGCTCTGGCAAGCATTGCAGTGGAAGTCTGAGGGCTCACATTAGGCAAGAATCTGGTGGCACCTGTGACTTGCATGTGAAAACAAGTAGGGCTCAGCCACTGTCTCATATTTGTATCTTCTCTTGGGGTGCCTGGGAGGCTGAGTCAGTTAAGTGTCTGCCTTTGGCTCAGTTCATGATCTCTGGGATTGAGCCCCACATTGGGCTCCAGGCTCAGCAGGGAGCCTGCTTCTCCCTCTCCCTCTGCCCGGGACCCCATTTCCTGCCTGCTTGCTCTGGCGTGCGCTCACGTGCTCTCTCTCTCGAATAAATAAACAAAATCTTCAAAAAAGATTTACATCTTTTCTCAAAAGAGCCTCAGAGCATTACATTCACTGACCAAGGGCGCTTCCTGAGCTGCTGTCCAGTAGGGATGTTGCTGAGAAAGGCACTCTGCACTGCCAGGCAGCAGAAGGTTCTGGGATGACTCCAAGTACAGAGCTGCAGAGACGCTGAGAGAAAGGGTGGAAAAAGCATACAGGACAGCCTGTTTTGGTTTTCTTTGGCTACTGTTTGCTAACTTCCGTATTTTATAAACCTCACGTGGAAAAATTTACTCTTTCATTCTATAAATAATTACTGTCAACTCTGGCCTGCACTGTGCAAGGCCCTGACATAGCTGATGAAAGTGACCAACCATGCAGGAAGGTGGCCATCAAAATGGCTAATGACGCAGCTGATCATTTAGTTATAATCAAGATATCGAAATAAATGCAAAAAAGATTCACATAGTGGCATGACATTGTGTGGGGGGAGGGACATTTGGGAGAGGCTATCTTGATGGGGTGACATTTGAGCTGATCTTTGAATGAAATGCCAGTTGGGTTGCCCAAAGCCCTGGCATATCCCCTATATTTGGAAGCTTTATGACATTTACATAGAAAATGATTATTACCCCTCTTCCTTTTCCAGAGAAAATGTCTCTACATTTTATGGATTTTTATTATTTTTATGAAGCACAAGTTTTTAAGCCCTCTTGGTCTGCTCTGGACCTCATTTAGGGTGTCACACAGCCCTTCTCTCTGTGCAAACACCTACCCTCATCTACCTGTCTTCACCCCCTCTCTGATGCTCTTTCTATCCTCCCCATTTTCCCACGCCTGACCTAGCCCTGCCCCATAGACTTGACCTACACTATTGACAACCTGGCCACAAACCGGGCTGTTCCGAGCAGCTCCAATTCTCTATGCAAGTGTCCAGCCCTCCTACCTTGACGTTGCATCCACTGGCATATGGCTGTCCCTTGACTGACCACAGCCTCACTTACAAGACCCAGACAATTTTGTTAAATGCATACGATAAGAACTCCAAGATGCTTCATCCTAGTCCCACTGAAAATGTAAGGTCTACAATGGCAGAGCCAATGTCTCCTTCAAATGAAGCAGTACTCTTCACACAGTCATCAAGAATTCATCTATAAAGGCCCCAGCGCCCCACCCCCTTGGCAGGAGCTATGGACATAGCTCTGAGATGTGTACTCAACAATCTTTATGAGTTCTCCAGTGGGCCTGAATCCCAGCTGTCCATAGTGAGAACCTACTTGATACTACACTCTTTATGGGTTCACTTCCCTTCCCTTCCTTATCGTACTTCCACACTCTTTTGCCATCCCCCAGATAGACTACTTGCACTCAAATCCTTGTCCCAGGATCAACTTCAAGGAGAACACGAACTCAGCTGCCTATAAGGGAGGGCCATCTTCCTGACAATGCGCTGAGTCTTTGACATGCCGTATCTCAATTAATATTCAGACAACTTTAAGAGGTAATTCTTATACTTTCCCTCCTCTTACAGATAAGAAATTGGGGCCCTGAGAAGTAGGTAGATCTAGTAAGCCTAGATCATATAGCACGTTCATGGTGAAGCCAGGATTCCAAATTAGACAGTCTGACTCTAAATCTATGTCCTTAGCCACAACCTAAAGTTTTATGTTTTAGAAACACCCATCAGGGGGCTACATTAATTTAAACTGAGCTCACTGAGTACCACGAACGAAGGTCATGTGTAGGCATGAATGCTCTCAGAATGATTTACTCTCATTCTGCTTACTTCTAAGTCCAGTCCTACTTTAGGGCAATCTGGGCTCAGGCAGAACTTCAAGATACGGATTACATCTTCAACTCCTTGTTATAAAACCTTATTAGAGGGGCACCTGGGTGACTCAGTTGGTTAATTAATAATTAATTAAAATTATAATTTAAAATTATAATCTAAATTTAAATTATAATTTTAATTATAAAATTATAAAATAATTACAATTTTAATTATAAAATCTATAATTACATGGCTTTCACTGGAAATAAAAACAGACTATGAAAACAGACGTTAATAAAAATCAAACACCTAAAAGTTTGGCATCTAAAAAACCTTACAATATTTTATTTTTTATTTTTTTTAAAGATTTTATTTATTTATTTGACAGACAGAGATCACAAATAGGCAGAGAGAGAGAGGAGGAAGCAGGCTCCCTCCCCCCGATGTGGGGCTCGATCCCAGGACCCTGAGATCATGACCTGAGCGTAAGGCAGAGGCTTTAACCCACTGAGCCACAAAGGCACCCTAACCTACAACATTTTAAAACCTTGCAGTCAGACCTGCTGGGATTCGAATCATGGCTCTGCCGTGCCTAGCTGTGGTACCTGGGTTAAAAATATAATATATGTAAGTGCAGAGGACAGTGTCTGCCCAACAGATAGTAAACACTACGTAAAGGTTGCCTTTTCTTTATTTTTTCTTTTTCTTTTTCTTTTTCTTTCTCTTTCCTTCCTTCCTTCCTTCCTTCTTTTAGGGCATGGAGCCCAACACAGGGTCTGAACTCACAACCCTGAGATCAAGACCTGAGCTGAGTTTAAAAATCAGACATTTGGGCACCTGGGTGGCTCAGTTAGTTGGGTGACTGCCTTAGGCTCAGGTCATGATCCTGGAGTCCCAGGATGGAGTCCTGCATAGGGCCCCCTGCTCAGCGGGGTGCCTGCTTTTTCCTGTGGCCTTCACCCCACTCATAGTCTCTCTCAAATAAATAAATAAAATCTTTTTAAAAAATAAATAAAACATTATTAGTGCGTATTTATTACGTTAACGGAGAAGGCTAAGTTTCATCCTAATCTTCACAGAAATCAAAATGGAGTCCCAATGCGTGAATGTTGACTGCATTATGAAATGTATAAAAGTTGACACATACAAAAGCTAACTATGAATGTAAATCAGACTCCATATTTAAAGATGAGGTCAAGGAAAGTTGGTGCCAAGAAAAAGGAAATTTCTCTCTCTGAAAGGCAGAAAATAAAGAACAAGCAGTGGGAGCTAAAAATCCGAAAGACAGCTGAAGAAGATCTGAATTGTAACTCCCAGGGTTTTTAAGTGTTGAGATGAGTTTTCTTCATGTGAAACAAAAGGCAAATCAGTTAATGAGGCTGAGGTGAAGTGTTATGAATTTGCACAGAAAGCAAGCTGACGGCTTGATTGGCATATTGAAGGAGAGGAGGAGAATGAATGGAAAATTTATCAGACGAAATTTCCAGATGGCTTTTTCACCTCAGAAATGAGCAAGGATGTAGATGGGGGAAAATGCTTTCATCCTTAAAAATAAGTGGCTAAGAAATATGGGTCTTGATTGGAAACAGGGAGGATTTGTCCAATAGATATAAAAACTCATCGATGCTTCTCAAGGTGAGAATGAGACAGAAATCGTAGGCATAGACTACCTATGAAGTACGATTGTGAGTCTAATGCCCCCTGAAGTATCCAGCAAGGCCCAGGTACTTTGGGGACCAACCTGCCAGATCTCCACAGAAACAAAAAGAACTGAGCCCAAAGATCATGTGGGCAGGAGTAGCAGTATTAGAGGATTTTGTGTTCCTTCTATCTCTTGCTTCCCATTTAAGATCCTGATCTTTTGACTAGCTTAGCTCCCCACCACATACATTCTTTCTTTGTTTCACGGCTGGTGGATTTGTCTCTGAAGTTCTTAGTTAGGCAGTGTATCTGGTGAACTTTTCCATTTGGCCCCTTGACCATTTCTGGGGATTCTGAAAGCACAGAGCCATTGGTTGGGGCCCAGTCTCCTTCGTGGGGCAGACCAGGTCAATGTCCCTTATGATTATCCTTCATGGGCTGTGCACTGTGAGACATTTTCTTAACTTCCAGGGGGTCACACAGCTGTTCTTTGCTGTATCTTAAGGTGCTCTTGAACCCAGATTGTTTTGAAGTAATTGTATAGTCAGGGCTCACCAAAGAAACAGAATCAATGGAAGATCTATATCTATGTTTATATGTCTGTATATTCTATTTCTATATATAAGGATACCTACAGGCCTATATCTCTCTATATAGATATCTACATCTCTATATCTCTTTCTCTACTGAAAGATATATATCTTTGTATGTCTATATCTTGTACATATCTTTCTATAGAGAAAGATAAAATATATAAATATCTTAATACTGAGATTTATTATAAGGAATTGGCTCACATCATAAAAACTGAAAAGTCCTAAGACCTGCTTTTGGTAAGCTAGAGACCCAGGATCTGATGGCTTAAATTCCACCCTCAGACCAAGAGAAGACTGATTTCCCAGCTCAGGGGTCAGCCAGGTAGAGTCTCCCCTCACTGGACATTTTCGTTCAATTCGGGTCTTCAACTGATTGGATGAAGTCCATTCACGTTACGGACGGCAATCTTCTGTATTCCCTCTGCGGATTCAAATGTTAACCTCAGAGGGCTCTGGATGACTCAGTGGTTAAGCATTTGCTTTCGGTTCTGGTCATGATCCCAGGTTCCTAGGATCAAGTCCAGAGTTGGGCTCCCTGCTTCTTGGGAAGCCTGTTCCCCCCTCCCACTTCCTCTGCTTGTGTTCCCTCTTTTGCTGTGTGTCTGTCAAAAAAATAAATAAAATCTTAAAAAAAAAATGTTAACCTCATCCAGAGACACACCCAGAATAATATTTGATCAAATGTCTGAGTGGGGCACCTGGCTGGCTCAGTCAGTTAAGGGTCTTCCTTCAACTCAGGCCATGATTCCAGGGTCCTGGGATCCAGACCCAAGTGGGGCTCCCTGCTCAGCAGGGAGCATGCTTCTCCCTCTCTCTCTGCCCCTCCTCCTGCTTGTGCTGTCTATCTATCTCTATCTCTGTCAAATAAATAAATAAACAAACAAACAAACAAACAAACTTTTTAAAGAAACAAATGTCCGGGCACCCTATGGCCCAGTCAAGCTGCCGTTAAGTTAAGCATATCAGTAAGATTAACCCTAGAGTGAGTGGTACCCACTTTCTAGGAGATATTCTGGGAGGGCTCTTCACCCCCACCCACCAATCAGAATGTCTGTCCCACCCTTCCGCAGTTCAGGAATAAAGGAGAATAATGAGATGTTATTTTGTATACATGTATGTATGTATTAACAGTAATGTTCCAATGGTCTAGAAGACTAATGAAAAGCCTTTATTTCTGCTCCTCTGCCTTCTGATACCTGGAAAGTCTTGCAAATTTAGGACAGAGCCCATGACTTTTTAGACTCGTTAGAAGAGCAGGAATAAAGAACAGGCTTCGTAAAAGATGAGAGTCATCTAATACAATACAGCTAACTCTTGTGTATTCAGTATTACAAGTTTTAATACAAAGTTTTCCCCCAAATTGGGCCTGATTTCCTGATATACCACCCATGGGCCATCTCTCCCCCTCGCTTCCACCTCTCTTCCTTCAACCTGCAGCTATTGCTGGGAAATGACCACTGTCATTCACCAGGAAGTTCCTTTCTGTCAATTCTTAAATGACATGTTGGTTAGAATCTTCCTTTTATGCCAAGACAGTATCCAGATGCCTCATGCCTTATTTTACACAAACACAAACACAAGGCCAGCTGATAGCCAAAAGCATGGTGAGTTTTGATCATTAAAATTCCTAAATTCCTTTGGGTTCCATTTGGAAACAGATTTATTTATGGTTTTAATAATCATTCCTGGTTGTTACTTTGGTTTTGTTTCCTCGTTGGTCTGTTTCGTTTTATCTCACGGGAAAGCTGTGAGAAGTCCTGTAGAGAGAGGCTGTTCATTTGTCCCAGTTTGCCAGGGACAGTCTCAGTTTATGAGGATTGCCTTGACTTAATTTGTTAATGACCCCTTTTTTCATTCTCAAAAGCATCCCAGTACAGATGATAGATCATGTGCTCACCTATAAATAGGGGCCATTTGAAACAGATTAATGTTAATTTAGTCTCATGGGTAAATGGTAAACATTTCCACCGTGTTCCTGTGTGCTTTTCTTAGACCAGATTCAAACTCCAGCATTGACGTTCCTGGGCGGCAAGGTAAGCATCTGAAAAGGAGGTCTTTTTTGGAGTAGTCTTCACTATGCCACTACAAGGACTGCTGGAAATTTCTGTAGGTTTAATCTTAAATATTCTGGTCTCAGGGACTTTCAAATTTTGCTCCCAAGATCTATTCCTAGAACCCAGAGGTGTTTTAAACATTATTTTAATGTAAACTCAAGACATCCGTCCTTCAAACTTAATTTTTTTAATTTTTTATTTTTTAACAATTTTGTTTATTTATTTGAGAGTGAGCAAGCGAGAGAGAGAATGAGAGCACAAGCAGGGGGAGTGGGAGAGGGAGAAGCAAGCTCCCCACTGAACAGGAAGCCCAACGCAGGACTTGATCCCAGGACCCTGGGATCATGACCCAAGCTGAAGGCAGATGCTTAAAGGACTGAGCCATCCAGGCACCCCCAAACTTAATTTTGAAGATAAACGAACTTGATTTTGAAAATAAAAGTGTATTTTCCCTTGAAAACCTGAAGGCTTTGATCCCTATGAAGAACATGCCTTTACCTATGTGTTTTTCACTCTAAACAGCTAAATTCCTTCCTTAGTAAGTCTCCGTCAGTAGGGTTGTCCAGTGTCCCATTAGAGCCCAAGTTGCTGCTTAAGATTTCATGTAGCTTAGCCCATTTGTGCCCAGATGTGAAGCAGAGCTATCCTCGTCCTTCTAAGGCACTTCTGGAATCACCGTTCAGTTCATTTTTATGGGACCTTTCCCTGAGTATCAACCTGTGCTTGAGTCAATGGCCAGGGAGTGGGATAGGAAAGAAAAAGGGCTGTGTGCCACAGCTGGATGGAAGCTGGACGGAAGCTGGATGGAAGGGAAACATTTCCTGGTGCCCCAAGTCTCAGGAAAGGTTGTGGGATGAGGCTTTTTGTCCTTTTCTTTCTTCCTTTCCTGTCCTCTGACTTGCATTTATTTTCTTTTGCTCCCATCCCCATGTCCTCTCTTCTCCTTCCCTTGCTTCTCCTTCCTCCTACCGTTCCTTTCTTCTCTTTCTCTTATTCCCCTACTTGTTTTGTACCGCACTTGTACTGCCCTTGGCCCTGTCATTGGTGCCATCGTGCACCAATGGGTCTGAAAACCTCTTGATTTTCTAATCTCTTAGACTCTTACAAAAGCTAGGAGCCCTCTCCCTGAGATAGAGCACAGTTATGCAAATTGCACATACAACTTCTGGGAGTTGATGCCTGAAGCTTTCCAGTTAAGAGCGTCTAGAATAAGAGCACTTGGGATCCACTTCTTATTATAAATCAAGGGATAAAATGGTTTCAAGGAATCACCTTAAGGAGACAGGAACAACTTCAATGAAGGAAGTTGGCAAGCATGTAATCAGCATGGATGTCAAAAGATGACATTAAGGGGCACCTGGGTGGCTCAGTTGGTTAGGCCCCTGCCTTCGGCTCAGGTCATGATCCTGGAGTCCCAGGATCTAGTCCCACATCGGGCTTCCAGCTCATCAAGGAGTCTGCTTCTCCCTCTGACCCATTTCTCGTGCTCTCTTCTCTCATTCTCTCTCTCAAATAAATAAAATCTTACAAAAAAAAAAAAGATGACTCTAAGCCATATAGCAGGCAGTGAGCTTTGGAGAGGGTATGAGACCCAGAACAAGTTTAGATGTCCACACACTCCTACAGTTAGCACCTTCTCTATATTATAAAGCCCTAAAGCAATATATACTTGTAAGGAGTGGCAATAAAGTGAATTTAACTGGTCAATAATGTAATAGCCTCGAGTAATACTTTTTATAAATGAGTACTCTGAACATTAAAGAATAATTTTACGCTATTGGGAGTTATTTTTATTTTAAACACACACACACACACACTCACACACACACTTCCTTTAGTCCCTGTTCTTTCCAAAATAAATTTTAAAATTTCTTCCTCGAGGTATGTCTTGTCTTGTATGGGGAAAAAAAAAAACTTCTTTGCATATTTCTTATCTTTCCCCAAATCTCCTATTGGGATTTTTTTTTCTCATTTTCCACCTACTGCCCAGGAGAACCAGATGACAATTTTATATTCAAATGAATTTGCATGCTATAAATGTACTCTTAAATAAGCATAATAGAAATGTATTGCTCTATTGTAAATTACTACTATAATCTCATTTCCATCTGGGAATTCTTTAAAGCATGGTTAAATTTTTAGTAATGGTGAGTTAATGACATATTAAAAATGAAACAGGAACCATTTATCTGAAATATCAACAATATTATTATATATTTTAAAAGGTCATCATTTATTTGAAACATAATTATAGAATGACTCTAAACCACACAGAGACTTACTTTTAAAAGTATACATTACATTTTCCCACTGATATTTAGCTGTATTTAAAGAGTGGTGGTTGGATTTTTAAAGAGAGGAAGCACTTTATCATTATCGTGTGTTTGTCCTTTGAACAAATTTGGCCCATAGGGCACTGACCTTCTAAAATCAAAACCAACAGTGTCACATCAATGAATCGATAGTGTTAGGCCTGCTCTTTTCTTTTGCCCTAGATTCAGGTTCTAGGGGTTATGTGAACTTAAGATAAAAAGAAATATGATGAAAATAACTTGGCTAGCTGGAAAAAAAAAACCCACTTGGGCAATAGGGAAGAGTCAAGCATGCCAGTTAAATGGCACTTTGTTTTTGACTAAAGATCTCTTGAAATTATCATGATACATTGAACACGGTGTGTGTTGGGAGTTAATTCCTGATTATTCAAGAAAATGTGGTGCATAAATGATCCCAAAGAGGATAGTATGTTAGAACTTCTGTTTCAGTTAACCCATATCTTCCTGCTGTGTTTTTTTTTTAATAACTATTAAAATCACTTTATGTTACCCAAGGGGCACATCTAGGCTGGCGATAAAGTGTACAGGCTCCTTGAAGGGTTCCATGATGGGAAAGACCCACAACAAATGAAATATTTACCACAGAAATATTTACCCATAAGAAGTAGAAGTCAGAATAATTAATTGGTATTTATATAGGACTACACAATTTGTAGATTTTGCATATGTGTTCCCCAACTTTGGGAGGTAGGAAAAGCCATACATAATTATTACCCCTTGCTTATAGATGGATGAATGGATGGATGGAGGGAGGGAGGTAGACAGAGAGAGAAAAAGAAGGAGACAATGAATCAATAATAGGATTTCATTTTTAATGAGCCATGTAGACACTTAAATTTCAGTTTAACATAAACCCCAGTTGTATCCTTCTTAACTGTCACAGGCAAGTTTTCTTAATTTTGCTGATACAGGTGCTATATATTATTTTCTCTCTTTTTTAAGGAAAGATTTTATTTATTTATTTGAGAGAGAGAGAGAATATGAATGAGCAGAGGTGGGGGAGAGGGACAAATAGGCTTCCCACTCAGCAGGAAGCCCGACACAGGGCTGGATCCCAGGACCCTGAGATCATGACCTGAGCTGAAGAGAGTCACTTGCTTAAAGAACTGAGTCACCCAGGTTCTCCAATTTTTATAGTTTTGTAAGACCCTAATTCAGTCATTTTGAATTTCAATGCACTAAAACTTCACCAGGGGAACATGTTTAAAATGAGATGCTTGTGGTGGGGGGGTGCTTGTCTCACTCAGTAGATGGAGCATGTGACACTTGATCTTGGGGTTGTTGGTTCGAGTCCCATATTGGGTGGAGAGATTACTTAAAAATAAAATCTATTTTAAAAAATGAGATGCTGGGGTGCCTGGGTGGCTCAGTGGGTTAAGCCTCTGCCTTCAGCTCAGGTCAAGATCCCAGAGTCCTGGGATCGAGCCTGGCATCAGGCTCTCTGCTCAGCAGGGAGCCTGCTTCCCCTGAGCTTTCTCTCTGTGCTGCTCTGCCTACTTGTGATCTCTTTTTCTCTCTGTGTCAAAGAAATAAATAAAATCTTTTTAAAAAAAAATGAGATGCCTAGGCCCCACACCCAGATATTCCAACTTAATTTCTCAAGCAGGGCCAGTGAATTTGAATTATTGGCAAACCCCCTAACCCCAAGAGTTCAAATAAATGAGATCGAGAGACTCAAGTAGCCCTCAAAATGTCTTCCAACCAAGTACATCATGCACATCTCCGTGTACCCTTTCTTCCAAAGCTGATTCATGGAACAAATTGAAAGTCCAAATGCTTAGAATTCTCATAAGGTGGGTGATCCTTGTGAATCACTCTCTGTTTATAATGAACATTCTGTTTTCTTGAAGCACCTTGATTATAGAGATGAACATCTTGTACCCTGTGTTCTGGTGTGGGTCTGCCCACCTCTCTCACAGTGAACTACCAAAGGCAAAGGCTTCACTGTTAACAGATTCCCCCCTGGGGCGCCTGGGTGGCTCAGTGGGTTAAGCCTCTGCCTTTGGCTCAGGTCATGATCCCAGGGTCCTGGGATTGAGCCCCGCGTCAGGTTCTCCGTTCAGCAGGGAGCCTGCTTCCTCCTCTCTCTCTCTCTGCCTGCCTCTCTGCCTACTGTGATCTCTCTCTGTCTGTCAAATAAATAAATAAAATATTAAAAAAAAAAAACAGATTCCTCCCTGCCCCACCTTGCACATAAGAAGTTTGCATCAAATGTTCATCTGATTGACTTAAATGGAGAGAAGTTTTTAAAAATGAGAAATGCATATGCTTTCTTCTTCTAAGAACTGCTCAGAATTGCCTTAAGATAATTCTCCTTTCCCGGGTAGCAGTGAGTGGAAAGCCCTAGAAAGGGTTCTTTCCACCCTCCAAAGAGGCACACGGAAAATATTGTTTTAAAGGGCTGTTCCCCATGGTTCTGGCATCCCTTGGGCCCACCCTCACCACAAACTCATGTAGAACAGATAATTTACTCACCCATATTTTCTTGAGTATTTTCTCTTATAACATTTGAACCCAAGTAGAAAAATTTCCCTGAAATGTTGAATCCATTGTAAAGTTTTGGAGTGATGTTTCTATGCAGGTCTTTTTCAATGAGTAATGACCATTGAACACACACACACACACACACGCGCGTGTGTATGTGTGTGTACGCACATATATGAAGACACACGCACGCACACACACATACATGCACACGCATGCACCAGCAACAACATCTGCAAAAATGTCCATGTGCTTCATTCCGTTGTGCTACTCAAAAATATAAAAGAAAATGAGTTAAATAAAAACACACAACAGTGAATGTGTCCGCTGGGAGTACTTCCTTGTGTTTTACATTATCACAGCTCAACATTAAGTCAGACCCTTAACTTGATTTTAATGTATTTAAGCAATAACCATCAAGGCACAGGGTACTTTCTGGGAACTAATGAGAAGCAAGAAGGGTTGATGGCCCAAAGTCAAACCAAGGACCGTTAACCCCAGCTGGCTATTAATTCCCCAGGAAATGCCTGGCACTGAAGTTGGTATTACTATTTATAAGCCCTTTATATATGAAGAAAAGAAATACCTATATCCCCCTGCCGTGCCTTCATTTCACAGAGTGCTGTGGGAAAGCAGGGAGCTGTATCACACTGCTGCTGAGGTATTGGGCCTTTCCTGCTAAATTAGAAGTAATTATCAAAATGAAGGCTTTGGTCTCCAGCCAAAGACATACGTAAGAGCCCCCCCCCCACTACCCTCCTCTTCCTTGTCCCCACCACTGGTAAATTCAAGGGAAGTAGGAATGCTGGCCCCTTCCCGGGACATTTTTTAATGAGGTCTCACACACAAGCAGTAAGGTGTGTGAATCTTAAGCGTACAGCTTGATATAATTTTTAGATAGGTACTCACTGGCATTATGGCCCAGATCAAGGTGTAGAACATTTCCAGAACCCCTAAAGCCTTCCTCATGCTTTCACTCAGGCAACACCTCAACAAAGGTAATCACGATTCTGCCTTCAGTCCCATAAAGTCATCTTGCCTTTTCCTAAATGTCATATAAATGGAATCATATGGTGTGCATTCTCTTTGTGTCTTTTTTTTTTTTCCCTCACTCCACATATGTCTGTGTAGTCACGGGTCGTTATTTTTTATTGCTGCTCCCGCATAACTTTTTTTTTTTTGAGATTTATTTATTTCTTTGAGAGAGAGGGAGCACGGGAGGGAGAGGGGCAGAGGGAGAGAGAATCTCAAGCAGACTCCCCACTGAGCAAAGAGACTGATGCGGGACTCAAGCTCAGGACCCTGAGATCATGACCTGAGCTGCAATCAAGAGCTGGCCTTAACCAATTGAGCCATCCAGGGGACCCTCCAGGGTAACTTTTAAATGCCCTCAAGTTTTATGAAAACGTAAACAGGAGATTTCTTCTTTTTCTGACCCGTGAGAAGGTTTTACGACTCAATGCTTGAATGTCTAGATTCTGTTTGCTCTGAGAAGGTAAGACATATTTACAGGACCCCACCCACTAAAGGTCAGCAGCAATGGGTGTTTAGGCCATAAGAAATCCTACCTGTCGCAAGGCAGCTGCTTCAGAAGACTGTTCTGAGGGCAGGCTAATCAGAACTGGGTATAAACAGACGTTCATAAAAATGTGGTTGCTGTATCTTCCCTAACATCCTCTTCTTGCCCCATTATGAAGGGAATTATTCTTTTTCTTTTTCTTTTTCTTTTTTAAGATTTTATTTATTTATTTATTTATTTGACAGACAGAGATCACAAGTAGGCAGAGAGGCAGGCAGAGAGAGAAAGTGGAGAAGGAGGCTCCCTGCTGAGCAGAGAGCCCAATGTGGGGCTCGATCCCAGGACCCTGAGATCATGACCTGAGCCGAAGGCAGAGGCTTAACCCACTGAGCCACCCAGGTGCCCCTCTTTTTCTTTTTTTTTAAAAATATTTTATTTATTTATTTGACAGAGAGGGAGATCACAAGTAGGCAGAGAGGCAGGCAGAGAGAGAGAGAGAGTGGGGGAAGCAGGTTCCCTGCTGAGCAGAGAGCCCGATGCAGGGCTCGATTCCAGGACCCTGGGATCATGCCCTGAGCTGAAATCAAAAGTCGGGCACTTAACTGATTGAGCCACTCAGGTAACCCCTCCCATATTATTATTTTTAAACTTACTCTGAATTCTGCATGCAGTGGGTGCTGAGTATCAGGTGTAATATAGTCATTGAATCCTCTGATAGGTTTTCCTTTGGGGGCATGGAGTGCACGATGAATACTAGGTAACAGTGGGAGCCTGGGTGGTTCAGTTGGTTGGGTGTCTGGCTTCGGCTCAGATCATGATTCCAGAGTCCCAGGATCGAGTCCTGCATCAGGCTCTTTGCTCAGTGGGGAATTTGCCTCTCCCCTGCCCCTCCCCACTCTTGTGTGCTCTTGCTCTCTCTCTCTTTCAGTTTCTGTCTCAAATAAATAAATAAAATCTTAAAAAGAAATACTAGATAACGGTGATCCTACTTCCCTACTGAAAAATTAGGAGATAGTCTGTGAGTAAAGATTGAGCTTTTATATAAAAAGCACATGGTATAGTGATTAAATGATGTGTATTCGCTATTATTCTGGTTATCTATTGCTGTGTAACCAAGCACCCAAACTTAGTAGGAGAGAGCAAGAGCTCTTCCATTATGCTCTCAAATTCTGCGGTCCAGAATTCAGGTGGGGGTCAGCAAATGTAGCTTATTTCTCTGCCACCATGTCTGAGGCCTCAACTGTGAAGGTTCAGATGGATGTGAGTGGCTTGAATGGCCACTAAGGGCTGAAATCAGGTTGAGGCTTCTTTACTCCTATGCCCTGCATTTGGTCTGGGATGACTTGAAGGCAGAAACTGACAACTGGAGCACATATATATTTGGTCCCTCCATGTGACTTAGGCTTCCTCACAGCCTGGTATCTCAAACAGTCATTTCACGTGGTGGCTCAGGGGTCCAAGGAAGAATGTTCTAGCAAACGAGGTAGAAGCTTGCGTCACCTTTGTTGATCTATCCTCAGAAGTCACGAAGAGCCACTTTTTACTGGACTCTATTGGTTAAAGCAGTCACACACTTGGCAAGATTCCAAGAGGGAGATAGGGGACGTAGATCCCCACCTGTCGATGGAAGTATCAAAGAACTTGCAGCCATGTTCCAATATCACCACAGTTATGCATTCGCTAATGACTTTTATTGGATTGCATAAAATCTGCACTGTCCCAAGAAAACCAAGAGCATGTTGGCTTCAACAGAACAATGATGGAACTCGAAACTGGTGATTTGGGACTATGAACTATAGTACTCCGCTGCCCACCTAACTTCATTCGGTAGCCATGGGACATCAGGGATCTCCAGGAAATTATTTTTTTTAAAAGATTTTATTTATTTATTTTACAGACAGAGATCACAAGGAGTCAGAGAGGCAGGCAGAGAGAGAGGAGGAAGCAGGCTCCCTGCTGAGCAGAGAGCCCAATGTGGGGCTCGACCTCAAGACCCTGGGATCATGACCTGAGCTGAAGGCAGAGGCTTTAACCCAGTGAGCTACCCAAGCGCCTCTCCAGGAAATTCTTTAAATTAAGCACTCCCATTAATGTGAGTGAATTGCCATTGCTTTTTCCACCGTTAGAGCAAGGGGAACTTTCAGCTGACAGCTTCTCCCATCTCGTTTTCTCAGCCCTTCGTAGGCCGTGTTATACCTTGAGATTTTCTTTTCTGTCAAAGCTGAAGGGCAACATTTCCTGTTTCCTGTGTGAGAAATTAGTCAGCCTTACCTTATAAAATCCTTACTTAGGATTTTATAGGAAGCTGGGATCCAGCTGAGGAGATAACTGTGGAGCAGAATAACCGGTATCTAAGGTCACAACCTAGGTTGATAACCTTGCGGCGAATGTGGCTCCAGTAATCTAGTGAACAGTTGCGCAGATATTTGCATTCGTTATCTAGCAGATTCGTCATTTTGTAACCATCAATCATTCTGTATGTTCAGTTGTCCTAATCTAGAATCAAGTGGTCCAGAATATCAGAGGGCACTTGGAGTTCATTCGTTTGTTCGAGACATGCGTTCTATAGATGAGGACACTGAGGCCAGGGGAATTGCCAGGGAGCAAAATGGCTAGAAAGGAATGGCGCACGGGAACAGAACCCAGGTCTTCTTACTGTCAGTCCAGACTCTTTCCACTTGCATCCTCACTACCCATTCTTAGACCCATGCAGTGAGTTCCTTTCAGACATCCTTAAAAGAACCCTACCTACAGAGGCACCTGGGAGCAGAGGAGCCAAGACACTTCTCTCCTTTTGCTTTCCCCATTCTCTTTTCCTTCACTGGATTGAGGATGGGACTTTGGTAAGAAGAGTAAATGGCTTATAAGAACTGGAAGGGCTTTTGGCCCTGGGTGGTATTTTTCTGGGGTGTTAATGGAGTATATGGGACCTTTTTGCACGGAGGCACATTTAGGACCGGGGATTATTACCTTCTGTTTAGGAGATGTCTTTAGTTCCAAAGGATTGAGGGTACCAGCACAAGGTTCAGAGGATAGGAAGCATTTGCATGACACTCAAAGGTAAAAAGGTAGAGATGTAGCAACTTCACATTCTCCAAATTTTCCCAAGGCACTCTTGATTTTTATTTTTGGCCAATTGTTTAGCCATGTGTTAGGTGGACGGTTTTCTGAGCAAGCTAAGAACAGAAAGAAATCTTTTTCAATGTGATTAAGAAAATCTAGGGGCACCTGGCTGACTCAAGTCAGTAGAGCATGCAACTCTTGACATTGGGGTTGTGAGTTTGAGCCCCATGCTGGGTGTAGGGATCACTTAAAATCTTGAAAAAAAATAAAATTTATGAAATATTTACAGCTAAGATCAGCTTAATGATCCTCCTTAGACCCGCAAGAAGGGAAAAATATGCGTTCTCATCACTTTTTTTTAAAGATTTTATTTATTTATTTATTTGTCAGAGAGAGAGGGAGGGAGAACACAAGCAGGCAGAGTGGCAGGCAGAGGCAGAGAGAGAAGCAGGCTCCCCGCTGAGCAAGGAGCCCGATGCAGGACTCGATCCCAGAACCCTGGGATCATGACTTGAGCCGAAGGCAGCAGTTTAATCAACTGAGCCACCCAGGCGTCCCATGTTCTCATCACTTTGATTCAACACTGTTTAAGGATTCCTAGCTGGTGATCTAAAGCAAGAAAAAGAAATAAAAGGCATAAATATTGGAAATGAAAAATTAGACTCATTATTTACAGATGAGATCATTGTTCACATAGGAAACAATAAGATATCTACAAAACAAACTAGTAGAGTAAGTGGGTATAGCAAGATTGTATGGTACAAGGTCACTACACAAAAATAAATCATACTTTTCTATGTTTACAGTAGACACTTAGAAAATAAAATTTGAAAATAATATTACTACAGTAGCCTGGGTACCATTGTATGTGTAGGAATAAATCTAAGTCTAGGGATGCCTATAGTATCTTGCAATTTACTATGCTATGGATTTTGACAGTTTCCCTAATAGAATAGCTGCTCCAACTTAATGATTTCCCATCTACTCTGTGCTTCCAGTCACACTTTGCTATCTACTAAATGCCTTCAATTAACCACAAAATTTGCATCTTCTTTTTGTGCAAAGTAGAATGAAATTTGCTCAGTAAGAACATATTTTATTTTGTTGAACATTTTAATACTACATTTTGTCATTTAAAATAATTATTTTTAAATCATGGCAACTGGGGAAATATAATTTATTAAAACCACAAACAACCAAACCCTGGACACTGTGGAATTTTCATGGCTTCTACAAATTTTGATAGCTAAGTTACTCAAGTGAAGCTAAAGAATAGATTAATGGTATTAAAATGAATTTTATATGTCCAGATAAGTATGGAATAACAGAAATAATATATTAGGGGGTTGAACTGAAAGTAGGGATGCTGGGACACCTGGCCAGCTCAGTCAGTATTACATGCAACTCTCCACCTTGGGGTTGTAAGTTCAAGTCTCACATTGGGCATGGAGATTCTTAAAAATAGAATCCTAAGGGACACCTGGGTGGCTCAGTTGGTTAAATGTCTGCCTTTGGCTCAGTTCATGATCCCAGGGTCCTGGGATCAAGACCCACGGCTGGCCCCTTGCTCAGCAGGGAGTCAGCTTGTCCCTCTCCCTCCGCCTGCTACTCCCCCTGCTTGTGCTCTCTCCCTCTCTGGCAAATAAATAAATAAACAAACAAACACGTAAAATCTTTTTTAAAAATATTTTTAAAAAAGGAAGTAGGGATGCTATAGTAAATTAGAAATGAGACACTGTTTTCCTGGAAGGTGATAGTAAGATCTGCTACTCAAAAGCTTGGACAAACATGATGTACCATGAAGTGTATTTTTCCAAAGCCCATAAAGAATAAATTTTATAGAGATCTGCCTAAAGTGAAAATTGCATCACTAAATAAAAGTGACAGTCTCGGGGCACCTGGGTGGCTCAATAGGTTAAGCCTCTGCCTTCTGCTCAGGACATGATCTCGGGGTCCTGGGATCCAGCCTGGAGCCCTGCATTAGGCTCTCTGCTCAGCAGGGAGCCTGCTTCCCCCTTTCTCTCTACCTGCCTCTCTGCCTGCTTGTGCTGTGTCAAAATAAATAAATAAAATCTAAAAAAAAAAAAAAAGTGGCAGTCTCTTAGTTTTTGTGTAGATAGAATGAAGATCCAAAGTCCAGTTTAAGACCATCTGGGATCATACTTTCGAAAAATCTAGAAAGACTTAATCAGGCCTTCCGTTTTGTCTTGAATTCAGAAGTGCTCTCCTCTTGCTTCTCCCTGACCCAGGATTTACAGGAACAAAAGGAATTCAGGATAAAATATGTACATGTAAAATAGGAAAAGGAGGACTTTTCTACCCTCAGAAGCTACCAGTATAAAAAGCACACAACACCTATAAGTTTGACTTGATTATAAAAGTGTGTTCTGGGAGCGGCTGGGTAGCTCAGGTCCTGATTCCAGGGTCCTGGGATCCAGCCCGCATTGGGTCCCCTGCTCAGCGGGAGGCCTGCTTCTCCCTTTCCCACTCCCCCTGCTTGTGCTCCCTCTCTTGCTGTGTCTCTCTCTGTCAAATAAATAAATAAAAATCTTTTTAAAAAAAAAATCTTAAAAGTGTGTTCCGGGGCACATGGCTGGCTCAGTCCGTAGAGCATGGGTTGATCTCCGGGTTGCAAGTCCAAGCCCCATGATGGCTGCAGAGATTACTTAAAAATAAATCTTAAAAAAAAAAAGTGTTCTAACCGAGATATCCTTTGAAAGACATTCTGAATTTTCAGTGGAAATGGATATTAAAAATCCAAAAAATGGATATTAAAAATCTGTATTGTGGGATTTTTTTAGAAGATTTTCTTTATCTATTTGACAGACAGAGGTTACAAGTAGGCAAGAGAGGCAGGCAGGGAGAGAGAGGAGGAAGCAGGCTCTCCGTGGAGCAGAGAGCCCTATGTGGGGCTCTATCCCAGGACCCTGGGACCATGACCAGAGCCGAAAGCAGAGGCTTTAACCCACTGAGCCACCCAGGTGCCCCTGTATTGTGATTATGTAAGAGAATGTCTTTGGAAACATGCTTGAAAAACTGAGGAGCAAAGGGACCTGATATCGTCAACTTGTTCTTAAATGGTTTAGAAAAAAACACACACAGAGACATGCACAGACAATGGTGCCGAAGGTAAACCATTAGTAAATCTAGGTGAACGGCATATGAGAGATTCTCAGGTTTGAAATGATATCAAAATAAAAAATAAAAAATTTCAAAAAACATGTAAATCGTATACCTTTCATCATCACTGATGTAAGTTACCTGTAAAAATCACATTTTAGTGGTGCTGAACCTGAACTAGACCTGTATAGATGGGGTTTCAAGTGATTGTTCAAATATAGAACCACCATCCAATAGGTCTTCATGAAGAACCCATTAATACTCACTGAAGCCCCCAACAAAGTTCACCTCTTTAACTAAGCAAAGCCGAACAAACATTTTATCAGAAATAATTTTGGAGTTGCCCATCGATGTGGCCAAGCATCCCCAGGGAGGGGAAAAAAATGATTGCTTCCCTGAGCTAGAAATGAATTGGTTGAGTGGGTGGAGAATAACATTCTTGTTTAAATAAGTGCTATTAGAGGATGAATATTTAATTTGACCAGTCTTTGAAAGACGATAAAATGGAAGAGGGAGGTCCATGAAGGGTCACAGGAAAGACTGGAAGGTGAGACCATATGGAAATATTAGGAATTACCAAAATCATCATTGCTGCGGCCAGCCCCGAGTTACAGACTGGAGAAGAGAGACTGCTTTCCTCCTTTGATGCAGTAAATAAAGGAAGCGCCATCTGGAATAATTCTTGTTACATAAAAATGGCAAAACACAGGGTGAAAAATGGAAATTTGTCCAAACCTGGTGAGAAAATGAGCCCAAAGTCTGGTACAACGCCTTTTAAAGGGGGAAAAAAAAAAAAAAAAAAAAAAGCAGAGGGAAATTGCCCGTAATTGGTTTGAATTGGAATCTTATATGGTGAAGCTTAATTTCTTTCTTTGATGAAATGTGTTTATTCTTTTTGGTATTTTCTTTAAAAGGTGTGATCATTTATTGAATTATGGTTTCACGGAGCAAGAAAAACACGAGAATAGTCATGCTCTCACTGGGAACTGCATGGTTTTCTGTGACTTGACCTCGAATGTCACATGGTGGCATTTCTGCATTGTAGTGGTCAAAGCAGTCCCAGAGGGAACGGCGGTTGAAGTGTAGGGGGACATGGGCTCTAGCTCTCTAAGGGAGGTCTATCAAACAATGAGGTACCGTTTTTTTTTAAACCCTGGCCAAACTGCTGCTGTGCCTGACACTTGGGCCTCCGTGCTTCCTTCCAACCCATTCAGATTTCTACAAAGGCAAGTTCATTGTCATTTCCCATGAACGACATTCCTCCATCAGCCATGGTATTAGTGTCTGGGGCAGTGGTTTAAAACAATACAGACCTACTCGACTGCAATTCTGGAAGTCAGAAGTGCAAAATGGGTCTCGCAAAACGAAAATCAAGGCATCCATCGCCAGAGCTGCTTTCCTTCTGGAGTCTTCCAGAGGAGAATGCATCCCCTTGTGTTTTCCAGTTTCTAGTGATTGCAGCTATTCCTCCATTTTTGACCCCTTCCTCCATTTTCAAAATCAGCAGTGATTCCCCTTCAAACCTCTTTCCCCACCCTCCTTTCTGACCTTGGCTTCTGTCCTTCCGTCCTCACAGCTCCTAATTCAGACCCTCCTCCCTCTCTCTCCTAGGAACCTTTGTGATTATAGTGAGCCCACCTGGATAATCCGGGATAATCTCCTCACCTCAGTATCCTTAATTGATTTGCATCTACAAAGTACCTTTTGCCTTGTAAAGGAAGACATTCGAAGGTTCTGGGGATTAGAAGGTGGACACCTTTAGGGGGTCATTATTTTGCCAGCCATAACCAGGTTGCAGGAAGCAAGTGGTGGATGTTTGCCTTTAGAACCTCGGGGTTACTCTGTACCACTTTGTTGGCCAAATTAAAATGCTTTTGGGGGGAGCAGAGTAAAATTTAAAGAAACCAGATGCGCTGTTTCTTTTACCTTTGTAAATGGTTATGAAGACCTGGATATTATCCTCCATCCTGTGACGATCAGCTTAATCTTGCCTTTACAGCAGCGTGGTCCACCTTCTAACTGTCAGGCTTTTGTGAAAGATTCTGGATCTGATTTTCTAATTCCTCATCGCAAAATTCTATGATCATTCTTTCCAGGGTTTAGCCTGTGGCCAGCCACAGAGTAAATTTTCAAATAATGTATGCCAAATGAATTGAATCTCTGCATTGCTGATAAAAATGGAGACTAGGAATTCTCTCTTTATCAGGTGGTGCCTTCGGATTGTAAATAATAACCCGTAAAATGTTTTCTTGAGGGAGTGTTTCTTTCTGAGCACAATCATTTGCTTAGTGAAGCTGCCGGAAGATGTTTGTTAAAATAAGAGATTTCTAGACAGCTGGAGCCCGCTGATACTGACCTCCTTCTGAAGTAAGACTCTCTATTCTTCTGAATCACAAATGCTAAAACTCAACACATATAAAGGGACTTTCCCCAATTATGTGTTTATTAAAGGAAAAGAGATGTAAATATCTCAGCTACTTAGTTACAGCAGAGTTCTGATGTTTACCTTTAAGTTCTTCTCACTATAACCCTTGGCCAGGTCTGGCTAGAGGAAATGCCCCCATTTTGATTTTGTCTGTATCTTCATCTTCTGTTCGCTAACTGGCCACGGTGGCCAATTGTCATCTCCACCCCGACCCATGTTGCAGTACTGAGCAGAGAGTCTGCTCCCACCCCTCTCACTCTCTGCCTGCCTTTCTGCCTACTTGTGATCTCTCTGTCAAATAAATAAATAAAATCTTTTAAAAAAAAGATTAGTTGACCATACAGTTGTGGGTCCATTTCTGGGTTCTCTATTCTGTTCCATTGATTTCTGTTTTGTTTTTGTGCCAGTAGCATACTGTCTTGATGACTACAGCTTTTTAACAGAACTTGAAGTCTGGAATTGTGATGCCTCCAGCCTTGCCTTTCATTTTCAAGATTTCTTTGACTATTCAGAGTCTGTTGTGGCTCCATACAAATTTTAGGATTGTTTGTTCTAGTTCTGTGAAAACTGCTGGTGGTATATGATAGGGACTGCATTAAATGTGTAGATTGCTCTGGGAAGTAAAGACATTTTACTAATGTTTGTTCTTCCAATCCATGAGCATGGAATGCATTTCCATTTCTTTGTGTCCTCTTCAGTTTCCTTCAGGAGCGTTCTATAGTTTCCAGAGTACAGATCTTTTACCTCTTTGGTTAGGTTTATCCCTAGGTATCTTACGTTTTTTTGTGCTATTGTAAATGGGATTGATTTCTTGATTTCTCTTTTTGCTGCTTCCTTATTGGTGTATAGAAATGCAACAGACTTCTGTTTATTGGTTTTGTACCCTGTGACTTTACTGAATTTGGCAGTTCTAGCAGTTTTTTGGTGAAGTCTTTTGGGTTTTCTACATACAGTATCATGTTGTCTGCAAAGAGTGAAAATTTGATTTCTTCCTTGCTGATTTGGATGCTTGTATTTCTTTTTGTTGTCTGTTTTTGTTTTGTTTTCTTTTGTTGTCTGGCTGCTGAAACTAGAATTTCCAGTACTGTATTAAATGACATGAAGTGGGTGTCCTTGTCTTGTTTCTGATATTAGGAGTCAAGCTCTGTTTTTGATGAAGATGACATCAGCTCTAGGTCTTTTGTATATGCCCCTTATGATGTTGAGGTATGTTCCTTCTACCCTACTTTTTTTCTTTTTTTTTTTTTTTAAATTTTATTTATGGGGCACCTGGGTGGCTCAGTGGGTTAAAGCCTCTGCCTTCAGCTCAGGTCATGATCCCGGGATCCTGGGATGGAGCCCCGTGTTGGGCTCTCTGCTCAGCAGAGAGCCTGCTTCCTCCTCTCTCTCTCTGCCTGCCTCTCTGCCTACTTGTGATCTCTGTCTGTCAAATGAATAAATAAAATCTTTTAAAAAAATAAAGATTTTATTTATTTTTTTGACAGACAGAGATCACAAGTAGATAGAGAGGCAGACAAAGAAAGAGAGGGAGGGGGAAGCAGGCTCACCACTGAGCAGAGAGCCCGGATGCGAGCTCGATCCCAGGACCCTGAGATCATGACCTGAGCCAAAGGCAGAGGCTTTAACCTACAGAGCCACCCAGGCACCCCTTCTATCCTACTTTCTTGAGTAAACTTATTAAGATAGGATCCTCTATTTTGTCAAATGATTTTTCTGCATCTGTTGACAGGATCATATGGTTCTTATCCTTTCTTTTATTAATGCAGTGTATCATGTTGATTGCTTTGTGGTTGTCGACCCACCTTGCAGCCCAGGAATAAATCCCACTTGATCATAGTGAATGATTCCTTTAAAGTACTGTTGGATTTGATTTGCTAGTATGTTGTTGAGAATTTTTGCATTCATGTTCATCAGGGATATTGGCGTGTAATTCTCCTTTTTAGTGGGGTCTTTGGTTTTGGAATCAAGGTAATACTGGCCTTGTAGAATAGGTTTGGAAGTTTTCCTTCCATTTTTATTTTTTGGAATAGTTTTTAAAGACTAGGTATTAACTCTTCTTTAAATGCCTGGTAGAATTCACCTTGGAAGCCATCTGGTCCTGATTTTGCTCATGATTCTCTATCCCTCTCCCTCAGCCCCTCCTCCTGCTTTCACTTTCTCTCAAATAAATAAATAAATCTTTTAAAAATTAAAAAAAAAAATGGGTGGAAAACCGTAAATGGAAGTATTCCAGAGCAAAGACTAAGGATAATGCTAGCTCCCCACCCTTACTAGCTTCAAGGTATTTCACCATCCTTGCTGGTTCTCATTTCCCTGCCTTCATCTTTGTAACTATTCCCTTTATTACACCTGGGTGAGCTTTCTGTTTCCTGTTGCTGAAACCCTAACGAAGTAAGAGTCAGTGAAATGCATATTTACTACAGTTGGCAAAAATTTTAAACACTTTTCTTTTGAGATTTTTATTTATTAATTTGACAGAGAGAGAGACACAGTGAGAGAGGAAACACAAGCAGGGGGAGTGGGAGAGGGAGAAGAAGGCTTCCCGATGCGGGGCTCGACCCCAAGACCCTGGGATCATGACCTGAGCTGAAGGCAGACACTTAAGGACTGAGCCACCCAGTGGCTTTTTCTTTTTCTTTTTTTTTTTTTTTGAGATTTTATTTATTTATTTGACAGAGAGAGAGTGCACCAGCAGGATTAGTGGCAGGCAGAGGAAGAGGGAGAAGCAGGCTCCCACGCTTAACCGCTTAACCACCTGAGCCACCCAGCCGCCCCTATTAGCATGTATTCTGTGCTAGAACTTACCTTTCTGTCTAACTTGTGATTCAGGAAGAAAATGTTTTGTTTCTGCCTTTTAGTGGCTTCTGGTCTACCAAGATAACAAGACTGACACATGGTATTATAACACCACAAAGGAATTGCTATAGCGTTGCTAAATAAAATGGGCAAGTGGAAGATTCGCCCAAGTTCCCTTGGCCTTTTCAGTAAAATTCTCTATTGGCAACACGAAGAAGGAATCACTGCTGGACTGATGATCTGTTATCCTCCCTTGACTTTGTAAAGACAGAGACCTCCTTCTCTCCTTGGCAGACATCTAAGCAAAGACTCTTCTTGCTTATTGGTGTTTGTTATCTCTTTTTCATGTAAGACCTTCCTGAATCAAGTCTATCTTGGGCCAGGTTCCCTGGAGCAGAGACTGAGAGGAAGATTCAGGTAGAAGCTATTTGTGATGGAAGTGCTCCCAGGAGAAACCAGTAAGGGAGTGGGGCAAGCAACACAGGGGAAGGGAAAAAAAGCCAAGAGTGTGAGTTCAGGTGATGTCCCAATGGGAGCTTAGAAGGGTAAATTGCACCTCAGAGTCTGTTCCCCTTGGGACAAGGGAAGGAGGAACTTTCATATTTCTGTACCAGTTAGTTATGGCGTATGGACTGCCCCGGGGTAGGAGGATGTGGTGGGAGGACCATTAATGGGCCAGAATGCCAGCAGGTCCTGCAAAGTGGATCCAGTAGCTCAAAGGTATGTCACTGAAGACAGTTGCAGGTGTGAACAGTGAGGAGCAAAGCAGAACACACGGAAGCTAGGGGATGGATACACAGAACCCACAAAGGGGGGTCTAGGGGATATGACCAGAGTACCAGTATTATCTGCTGCACAGCTTTTCCAGGGGCACAGCCACAGCTGGCTCATACACAGTTAAGCGAACTTGTAGGGAAAAACAAACAAACACGACTTTCCTCATACGGGTATGTTTGTTTAGGTTCTGGAGACTCTGGAAGAGATTATGAGTGACATCTCATACCCTAAGGTGACCAGTGGTATCTCAGGATGCTGAATTTTTCAGTGCTAAAACCCAGACAGTCCAATGTAACCTAGGATGGTGGGTCTCCCTCCCTATATCTGAAATGCCACTGAACAAAAACCTTTCAGGTGATGTTCTGGAAGAATCTAACCCATGCGGAGCCAGCTGTGAGTGTAGGAAGGTTGCAGACCTCCCTGATGTAGCACTTGGTGGTTTCCAGAGGTGCATTTATTTTATTTATTTTTAAGGATTTTATTTATTTATTTGAGAGAGAGAGAGAGAGAGTAAGAGAGAGATCACAAACGGGGGAGCGGCAGGGGCAGAGGGAGAAGCAGACTCCCTGCTGAGCAGGGAGCCATATGTGGGGATCCTGGGATCACGACCTGAGCTGAAGGCAGCCTCTTAACCGACTGAGCCCCCCCAAGCTCCCTCCAGAGCCGCATGGAGAGCTGGAGTCTGGAAATCTGGAAAGAAACTGAGTCTCAACAAGGAACCTGGGGGTTACAGCAGAGGATGGGAAAAGACTTCAACTTTGGACTTTCAGGTACAGCAATAACTTTTATGACCCAGGACAGACACAGGGA
This sequence comes from Mustela erminea, assembly GCF_009829155.1. Taxonomy (NCBI): domain Eukaryota; kingdom Metazoa; phylum Chordata; class Mammalia; order Carnivora; family Mustelidae; genus Mustela; species Mustela erminea. The sequence continues at coordinate 40,244,924 of NC_045635.1, read as the reverse complement.
GGGCCCTTTTCAAGATGCACGTCTGAGGAAAAACCCTCGCTCCCCAGGATAGGAGAAGGTGCAATTCTCCAGAGAGCGTCACAGGAGTAGGGCTAGCTCAGTATCAGAAACTCTTCAGGGGCCTTTCCTGGGAGGTTTCTCCCAGATAAAATTTCCCACAATAGTGCTTTCATGCCCCCTATTCTCCAGGGAGAAGGGCAGGGGGGAAGATGTCTGACGTGCTTGTTGGAATTTTGTGTGCGTCACTGTTGAGTTCTATTGATGTGATAATAAATTTCCATTTAGCAATATTCTTGTTTAGATTCGGTTCAAATCTAATGTGAATGATGATGAGTAATAACACTTCAAATTATATCAATTTTCTATATGAGAAAATATGCCATTTTCGTGACATTTCTGTTTTTGAGAAAGGGGAAATCAAAAGGTGATTCATGACTCCAGCTTTTAACTTATGTATGAGTCGAAAAATGTTCTCCAGAATGTTGTCATGATGATTTCATTCCGGATAAACTCAAAATGTTTGAATGAGGGTTCTGAGTTATTGAATTAGAGATAAGTTTGTATGCAAGTGTCAGTCGCATTGGTAAGAATCTTCTGGAGCTAGAATGAGGGTTTATAATCCTAGGCGCATACAAACAATATTTAGGGAGCTTTAAAATGCCCCAGTGCCCACATTCCACTCAAGAATGAAATCTGGGTTTTGGGAGAGTGGAGTCCGGGCGGGTGGGCTTCATGCCCCCCCCCCCCCGATGTGTGGCAGTTTCCCGAGGCCCTACACGGACGAGTGCCCTGCCTTGGGTTTAATGCTCTGCCGCAGCGTCTTGAAACTCTTAAGTAATTTTTGAACGAAGGGCCCCTCAAATTATGTAGTAGGCCCTGGGGCCGGGCATTAGCATCTTTTTAAAAGCTTCCCAGGCGGTTTCAGTGTAGGAAGCACTGAATAAAGTGCACTAATAAAGAAGCCTTGGATCAGCTTGCCAGCAAACACTAGACTCTGCCGATGAAAAGAACCCGGAGCCAAAGCCTGTCTCAAAAAGACTGGCGGTTGCCCCGCCCCGGAGCCGCTCCTGACCCCGCCCACCTGCCCTGTCTTGAAGGAGACTCGCTAGAGGCCAAGGGGTGTGAGCCTTGTGGGAACCCTCTAGCACATCTCCTGCGTCCAGCCCGAGAACCTAGGGTTAGACAGACAAGGATGGGTGCTGCCTTTCTCCCGGTCCGCTGCTTTTGAAAGAAACAGGCTGAGAGGGCTGGGGTTGCTTAGTGCCCTTTGCCAAGGTCAAGTAGAGAGAGCAACCCATAGGTTTCCCTTGGAGCCAGGTACCCAGAGAGGTCTTGAAACCGTGTGAGAGACTTGGCGACTCTTCAGCTAGAAATCTCAGACCCCTCAGCACCAGGAGGAGTGACGTGACCCTTGGCAGGCCAGAGACTAGAGAGAAAAGAAGGCAGGAAACCCAAAGTCCCGAGTGCCTTTCCTTACTGCCCTCACCCTCCAGAGGATGGAACCTGAATCTTGTGTTCTTTGAGTCAGAGACTGCCTTCGCCATCTCCGTGGTTGGAACCCTTGGACTTCTGCACAGAAAGCAAGGAAAGACCAAATTATGCAAAAGAACAGTCTTGAATGGACGAGTGCTACGGTTCAAAAATTGTGAGGTAGATGTATGTTGTTAATACGTTCAGAAATAAAAATTGAGCTGATGAAGAGGCGGGACACAAAGGGCTCATGGTGAATCTTCTTGTTTACTTTGTACACTATCTCATTATTATCGAATCTTTGCTACAACAAATTAAAGTAAGACCAAAAACAAACAAACAAACAGAAACAAAAAAATCCCATGAACTGACTTATCCTCTTAAATAGGTGAGCACGTTGAACATTCTTCAGTCCTATTTCGGGAGTACATGAAGTTTTTTTTTTTTTTAAAGATTTTATTTATTCATTTGACTGGGAGAGACACAGTGAGGAGGAACACAAGCAGGGAGAGTGGGAGTGGGAGAAGCAGGCTTCCCGCTGAGGAGGGAGCCATATATGGGGCTTGATCCCAGGACCCCAGGATCATGACCCAAGTGGAAGGCAGATGCTTAATGACTGAGCCACCCAGGCGCCCTGAAATACATGAAGTTTCAACACGTATTTATTGAGCACCTAGAATGTGCCAGACATTGTTGCAGGGGCCTCGGCCTCAACAGTCAACACAATAGATTCCCCTCCAAAAAATTCCCAGCCCTCAGGAGAAACGTGTTATTCTAGTGGGGAGGTAGACAATAAAAATAAATGAGTAAAATATAAAGGATGTTGATGGGAACAGATGCTACAGGGAAATAGAAAGCAGGAAATGAAGCTGCTGGAGGTTGGAGGTCTGTGGGGGTTGGGGACTCAGGGAATATTCAGAGGATCACTTTGGCCTTGGCCGGTGGGGAAGTTTTGTCCTCACTCCCGGCTAGGACTGGCTACCATCTAGTGCCCTCTTAACAAAAATAACAGAAATACCACGAGGAGACCACTAACATTTCGGGTTGCCGACTTTTCTTCAGGGGCCCAATTTCAGATTTAAAAAAAAAATCGGATATAAAATTGGTTTGCCTTCTACTGTAACGCTTTGATTCAATCTGTGGGCCACCGTTGAGCTCCGCCCGCACATTTTCATGGGGGAATACAGCCAGTGATGTTTCAAAGCAGTTCCTGACTGCTTCACACGTTTCCAAAAGTTTTTAGAGGCTAGGTATCGAGATCCAACCACAGACACACAGGGAGAATTATTCCAGTTTTCCTTTCTTCAGAGAATCGACGCTTTCCTTTTGATTTCTCTTGGCACTTCTGGCTTAAACCCGCTCTGTTCATGGTCAAGTTGGTGCGGACGTCTCTCCGAAGTGCTTGGTTCTCTTCTCTTTTACCGATGCTTGACGAAGCGGGAGGATTTCTAATGGTGACTGTGGGTCCATCTTGGGGTCTGTCCCCGGCATGCATTGCAAAATGAGTTCCTCTCTAGCAGCGGCAGCTCCAGCATTTCCATTAGGGAAGGACACAGGGGCCCGCTTCTAATTGGGAGTTTGAAGGTTGGGGGCGGGCATGGGGAGTTCGGCTGGGGCCTGCTCAAGGTTACATTTGCATTGCAAATACATGATTTTTCTTCGGTTTAGGTGTTTTAGGGGAAATGGCTGGAGAGGGGGTGAGAGCTGGTGGAGGTGGTTAGAGAGGCCGAAAGCCCGCCACCCTGCTCCACACTACCCTTTAGGGCCACAGATGCTTCCCGGACTGGGAGGAGCAAAGGGAAGACTAAGCTCCTAGCTGACCTCTCACTCCTGTGTTCCAGTCCCGGGTCACGATCAGAGTCAACTCTAGGACTTCTTTATAAAGCGCTGGGATTTAGTTTGCCTTGGGCTCTCCTTTGCTTCCTCCTCTCCGCTTCAGCCTTGCGGGGAGCTCCGGCTAATCTCTGCTTCTCATTTCAGTTTAGCAAATATTTATGGAGGATACTCTAGGAGCTCAGCGTTCTACTAGGCAATGGAGAGGGGGATAGAATGATGAACTGATAAACATACAAGTTGGGAACCGACAGGAGTTCAGGCCGGGAAGTCTTCCCAGACTCATTTACATTTTAATTTGGGATTACTGAAGACCAAACGCTTTAACACAAAGGGAGGAAGCTATTATAACCCAACAAGGGGAGGCAGGATTGAATCAGTGGGGCCAGCGGGGGGTTGGGGGTGTACTGTGTTCAGGTCATCCCATCCAGCACATTTTTAAGTCATGCCACCCAGGTATCATGTAATCTCAAAAGAAGAGAACAATCTCCAACGGTCTTTGAACACATTAATATTCTGTGCCTCTATGATTCTTGGTCATAGCCTAGTTCCATCTTGGGGGAGCCATAAGATAGGTAAATGCTCAAGATTCCTTCCAATTCCTGGATGATTCTATCCAGCTGTTGTCCTTCATGTACAGAGATGACTCCGCCTATCATTCTTAAACATTCTACAATGAAACATTTACTCTGTGCTGGATATGAGAGATTATGGGCTGGCATCCCCAGGAGTTGATGATTCCCTGGTATGTTGGTTTCCCAGGGCTGCAGGAACAGAGTACCACACACAGGATGGCTGAAAGAACCGAAATTTATTGTTTCGCAATCCTGGGGGCTAGAAGTCCAAAATCAAAGCACTGGCAGGGCCTCTGAGGAAAGATCCTTTCTCGTCTCTTTCCATTTTGAGTAGGCCCAGGTGTTGTTTGGCTTGTGACAGACTAACTCTGTCCGATCTCTGTCTTCATCTTCACAAGGTTGATTTCCCTCTCTGTGTGTCTCTTCTCTTCCAGCAAAAACACTAGCCATATAGGATTAAGGGCCCACCCAACTTCAGTATGACCTCATCTCAACTTACATCTTAAATACATCTGTAAAGACCCTATTTTCTTTCTTTTTTCCTTTTTAAAAAAAAAAAGATTTTATTTATTTATTTGACAGGGAGAGAGATCACAAGTAGGCAGAGAGGCAGGCAGAGAGAAGGGGGAAGCAGGCTCCCTGCAGAGCAGAGAGCCCCATGCGGGCTCAATCCCAGGACCCTGATTTCATGACCTGAGCGGAAGGCAGAGGCTTAACCGACTGAGCCACCCAGGTGCCCCAAGACCCTATTTTTAAAAATATTTTATTTATTTATTTGACAGACAGAGATCACAAGTAGGCAGAGAGGCAGGCAGAGAGAGAGGAGGAAGCAGGCTCCCTACAGAACAGAGGGCCCGATGTGGGGCTTGATCCCAGGACCCTGGGATCATGACCTGAGCCAAAGGCAGAGGCTTTAACCCACTGAGCCACCCAGGACCCACCCCCCCAAGACCCTATTTTCAAATAAGGTCACATTCATAGGTATCATGGGTTAAGACTTCAACATATCTTCAACAATTCCACGCAGAACATCTAGTGACCAACAATGTTTGTCCATGTGGAGGAATTAGGTTTTGATGGGCAGCCATGAAACATAACAAAACAAAATGGTCCTGGGGGAGGAAACCATGATCTGACTAACCTGATGTGCTTATCAGTTGTGCTAATGAGTCATACATGTATTCACCAGATCTATCACACTGGCTTAACTCCCCCTCCCTCCCTTTCTTCCTTCCTTCCTTCCATCCTTCCATCCGTCCATTATGGAACGATATGGTTAAATATTTGGTGCTCTGAAATTTATGGGAAGCTCTGGATCAGAAAAAGGTACTGTTTGGGGCACCTGGCTGGCTCAGTGGGAAGAACCTGATCTTGGGGTCATGAGTTTGAGCCCCAAGTTGGGTGTAGAGATTACTTAAAATAAACTAGTAAAATAAAAAAAAAAAGGTACTTTCCTGTGAGTAAGGTAAATACTGAAGTACTCCTTCGTTGATCACATACCCAAAAACCATAAGAGAGCTTACTAAGAGTTTCATAACTGAAGGATCTATTGTAAGTATTCAGGTTTATACTTAGCTTCGAATTATACATATACACACCTACTCTCACACGCACATTTTAAGTAACTTCGCTTGGAGCATCAACATTTCCATCTGTGCATTATATGGGTACTATTGTCTCTATCATTGTCTCGTGTGATAACTGGTGACGTAGTTTCCTAGCACCAGGAGACCAATTACAGTCTGGCATTCTGCAAGTCCAAATCAAAGATGTTGCTCTCTAATCCCAATCAACCAAAGTGAAGAAACTCAGTTCATGCTTTTCTTTTCTTTTCTTTTTTTAAAGATTTTATTTATTTATTTGTCATAGAGAGAGAAGCGAGAGCAAGCGCAGGCAGACAGAGTGGCAGGCAGAGGCAGAGGGAGAAGCAGGTTCCCTGCCAAGCAAGGAGCCCGATGTGGGACTTGATCCCAGGACGCTGGGATCATGACCCGAGCCGAAGGCAGCCACTCAACCAACTGAGCCACCCAGGAGTCCCTCAGTTCATGCTTTTCTTAGAGCCAGAAGAGGAGACTGGCAAAAGAGCTGTCCTATCATCTCCCCTTCCCCCATAAGTGATCTCCAATCCTCAGTTATCACAGAAAGAAAGGACAGAAAACTACGCCTAATATGTTTGGGCTCACTGTGAGTTGTAACATAGCCCAAAGAGTAAATGAATGAAAATTTGTTAAAACAATTATCAGGAGAAAATTGCTCAAGAGGGGTAAGCTGGTGTGTTACAGAACTCTGTGCCGAGATGAGGATCAGAATGGGACATGCCGATAGGATTAAGCTGTTAAAACAAACTCGTGTTTTGTTTCAAGCTCACTGTTTTGAATTTGGACCGGTTATCGGAACTCCCTCTCCATGGGTCTATGTGGGATGTTCAGATCTGTCCTTATCAATGTCATGGACGTTTCAAAAAAAAACTTTTGGGAAAACAAGTGGAAGGTGATACAGGATCCCTTGGAGGCTGCAGGAGTGTCTGGTTGCACTCTTATTTAAAGATTAGTGAAAAATTCTCAGTAGCACGGGACCCAAAAGGGAAATGTGAAATGTAATGGTATTTGGTCAGTGGAGCAAAGGGATTTGTACTGGTGAAAGAAAATACAGATGAAGTTATTTGGATTGTGCTTTTTATATCTCTCTTAGCATAATTCAGGCTTAGAAAGGATCTCAATTGTGATTTTGTGGGCTTAGTTTTGACCTGAACAAAACGGATTTGCCAGTTTTGTTTCTTCTTTTTATTCAAATGGGACACACCCTCCTGGTTTTGAGAAATCTGATTGTTATCTCTTAGTCAGAAGCATGCTTGACGAAGTACTCTTTCCAATTTTGGATGGTTAATCATGCTGGATTTTTACCAAAGACCTCAAGGGACACTTAACTTGAAGGACAAAGATGGTTGTCAAGTGAGCTAAGGATTAGGATCTGCTTCTTTGGTGGAAGCTCAGTGAAAATAGTTTAGGCAAAGGTAGATTCAATAAGGCAGACACAAAGAAGTAAAATATGCTTCTGGGGAATAAGTGAGGCAGAGCAAATGCACTGGAACTCATTAAAGAAGCAGCCGATGAGCAATTCATAACCAATATCTGAGATATAATTTAAGACCCGAAGGTCACGTAATATCAACTCTATTGCAACACACATGCACCAAAAGAGTCTGGCTGGCAATTTTCTTGAGCTAGCCTTAGCTGTTTTTATTTCTCACAAAGTGTTTCTCCGTAGGCACAGGCGCGCGCGCGCGCACACACACACACACACACACACACAAGATATGAGTAAAATCGGATTTATCGGAGGCATTTACTTGGATTAATTAGGTAATAAAAGCATTTTCAAATTGCTAATTTACTAAGCAATGTCACCGGAATGCTGAATTACTTTACTTTTATTATGATGATCAAAAGAGATAAATGCAGGCCCAGCCACAAAACCAAAGCAGAGAGAAGAGAGGCAGCAGTCATTCTTTGCATAATTACTGGTATTTGTTATCCTTGCCTTGAAAAGGGGATCATCAGTTTTTCTAAAGACTGTTTTCTTTGCTTCAGAGCCTCTTCTTCAGAATGCTGTTTATCATCCACGTTGTCCTCATTTACCCAGAAACAAATGCATTACGAATATGGTCTTCATTAGTCAATTTAATTTTGGTTCAAAATGTTAATTAAAGAGTGTACATTTCATTCTTATAGAGATGAGACTTAAAAAGAAAACTCTTGGTTCCCAAGTGCTAGGTTAAATTACTAAAGGCAGAGTTGAAAAACAGGGTTAATCAGTGTGAAATTTAGTATCATGAACCTGGAGTTGATTTTGATAATCGATTATTATTCATCTTCCTATCCCTTCAGGAAAAAAAGGCTCAAAAATTATGGAATCTTAAAAAAAAATCATGGAATCTATAGCTTTATATATATTTAGGGGGAAAATATTTGAAGAAAAGAAATGTAAGAGGAAACAGAAAGGAACTTTGCCTCAAAGAGAAAAACACTAAAGAAAAAGCAGCTAAACCAGATACCCCATCCCTAGAAAATGAATGAGAATTTTATTATTTCTTCGTTTTAAAAAAAAATCCGTCCTTTGCCAAATCTAAGAACGTTGCCAACTCGGGAGAAAAAGGATCCATTTTTCTACATAACCACATTTAATAATTTCCATGAAATTGACATTTTAGAATAATGGCAGAACGCCAAACTAAAAATTATGGATTCCTAATCCCTAAATTCTGAGCTAATTTTCTTAAGAAATATCTAAAATACACTTTAAAACGAACCCAATTAATATAATTACAGAGGTCTTAAATAACACATACAAACTGGATCTGTTTCTGTAAAACACAGCTGTTCTGTTATTTATATTTTGCTATTACTTAAAATTAGAAATGTGGCCATATATATTAAGTAACTTTTTGAAAAGAGTGATCTGTTGTCTTCTGCATCATTAAATTTTTAAAAAGCCCCTACGACCAATTAGCTTGGAAATCTTATATTCTTGCCTCCTCTGAATATTGCTGTGGTCTTAACAAGGAAAGCAGCACATTCAGGTATTCAATGTTACAGAAACAAGGCACAGGCAGCAACTTGTATCCCTTGGCAGTTGACATGCTAATTTCTTTGCCTTCTCTCTTTTGCTCACTCCACCCCGCTTCACCAACCCCCTTCCCCCCAAGAAACGAGGCACCCTTCGGGCGGTGGACCGTGCCTTGCGGCGAGTGGAGACGCCGGAAGAGCGCGGGCAGAGCGCGCGGTGCCCACACCCTTGACCGCCGGGTGAATGCGGGTGGCCGCGGCTGGCGCGGAAGAAGGGAGAGGGTCCGGAGCGCGGGGTCTAGGCGGCACCCCTCCATCCCCCCCTCCGCCGAGTCTGGGGAGCTCCCACACGAGGCCCGGGGCCCGCAGCCCCCGGCTGGGCCCGGGCGGGGATGGGCGGGCGGGGGGCGGAGCGCGGCGCTGCGCGGGGCGGCGGGAAAGGGGCGGGGAGGACAGCTCAGGCTCTGGCGGGCAGAGGGACGGTGGCAGAACCTGCGGGCTAGGTGGGAGGCTCACCGTCAGGGAGGAAAGGCAGCTAGGACCGCACGGCTGGGCAGCGAAGAGACGCTGGGGGAGTCCGGGGCTCAGGTCGCCTACACCTTCTCCTGCAGCGGACACAGCGCAGCGGGCGGCGCACCGGCCGCATCGGCTATCCTGCGCGCAGGTGGGCACCCCCGCGCGCAGCGCTCTGTTCCCCTCCAGGGCCGCCGCGGGCCGGACGCCCTGGCGTCCAGGCCACCAAGCTCTCGGGGACGAGGACCGGGCAGGTCCGGGGGCAGCGGGAAGGTGCACGGCCCCTTGGTGTGCCCGCCTGTGAGCGCGCGCTGTGCTCGGTGGGGAAGAGGTGCGGAGAAGCCGCCTCCCTGGAGATTCTGCCCCGCGGGTCTCCCGGTCCCCACCCCCACCCCCTCCTCGAGAGCCGAGCCCTGGAGTGGCTTCGGAGGACTGCGACCGCCCCCCACCCCCATTTCGGGGGTGCGTGCAGGTCGCTCCTCTTCCCAGTCTACACCCAGGAACCATTCGGAGGCCCCCTGCTCGGGGGCCCTCGGGACTGTAGAAACCTGGGGAAACGGGAGAGCGGTGGCAGGACCAGCCGGGGCGTGTGCGGGGAAGGTAGGAGTTGCTGGAGTATTGTCTGCCGGGCCGGTGCCTGAGCCCGCGCGTTCGCTCGCGCTTTCAGGGCCAGAGTGGGGTTGGGGGAGGGGGGAAAGAGGGTGGGATGGGGTCTGCCGAACTTCTCTCCGAAGGCAGACGGTGCACATGCACTTGGCGCCTTGTGCACGTTTGGATGAGGGTTTAGTGGAGGCACATGGGAGCAGGATTGGTCGCCGGCGGCCCCCCACAAGAGCCTCTCGGGATGGCCCAGCGCGTGTTCGGGGTCGGGAAGGAAGGGAGTGTGAGTGTGTGTGAATGTCCGTCCTAGGGAGAAGGAGGAGAGTGGCTCAAGGAGACTTGATTTTTTGGATTGGCTGCAGTTCTTTAAACCAAGCCAGGCTTTCGGGGCGTTAAAGTAAATTGCGGGTAAGTGGGCACGGATCTCTGGTGGGGCTAAAAACAACAAAAAACCAACCCGCTGGGTTTGCGGGTTCGGCGGGCATGCTGGCTGGGTGGCTCCTGGCGCTAGCTCGCCTAGTGGGTGGGGGTGGGGCTGGGGGGTGGGAGTGGGGGTGGGGGTGGTGCTTGCGACTTTGGCTTAAGGTGCTGGAGCTGGAGCACTTGTTCTCGGTGGACTGTGGGACTCAGAGGAGGTAAAGAGCTGCGCGGCGCGGTGTGTTATTCTCAATTAACTCTGGAATCTGTATCTCTCTCACACGCGCACACACACGCACACACATCCCGATTTGGTATGTAATAATCAGTTAACTCTAGAATCTTTGTCTCTCTGTTCTCTCTCACTCACACAAAAACCACCCTGGTTTCATCTTATTTTCAGTTAACTCTAGAATCTGTATCTGTGTCTGACTCTTTACACACGCGCGCGCACACACATCCCTCTCATCTCGTGGCGGCTTTGATTAATTGATAGTTGTTTGTGGATTTTTTTTTTTAAAGAAAAAACCTACCTGGATTAAAATCTGTGGGGTGTCGGAAGGACCTTACAGCACTCTACATTCACATTCAAAACGGGTGTAGGGCATTATGATGAAAATAACCCTTAACTCTCTTTAGAATGCAAAAAGGACTACTTCATCTTAGAATTATTATTTTATTACTATTTTTGTTACTTTATTATCTTAAAGAGACATTTCACGACCGTTGGAGAGAGTACCCTTTGCCTGAATCTCTCCCTCATAGTTTTCTTCTTTGTGGTAATTTACAGAATTCTTAATTACCCAGTTAACAAAGTGGTTAAGTTGTCTTCTGATTTGAAATGGCAGATCTTGAAATGGTTGTAGGTTGGCATGTGGGTGAGTTCTGTGACTCCCATCTCTTTCTTTAATGAACTGATCGAAGAGAGTGGTGTTGATCTGAGGCTTAAAGCATGTTTCAATTTCTAAGTAATTTATCAAATCACTGGGGGAGAGGGACTCCTTAGAAATTTTCCACAGAGGAGAAGGTACTCTTTTATCTCTTGGAGCAAATATTTTGCCACTTTTTCCTCAACTGCCCGTGTTAGTTCCCTAGGAAAGATGCGTGGTTGATGAATAATACATAAGGCTTATTTCTCTTTTATGTCTACAGGTGGCAGTGTGGAAGCCAAAACGGGAGCTTCCCGAAGTGGTTTCTGAAAAATAAAGATAAGCTAGTACAGGAATCAGAAAAACCACAGGTATGTAGAACAATTAATACACCTAGCTGGCTTTATAATTATTGCATTCCAGTATCTTGCCATTTATATAGACTTTTATGAAGTGAAACCTATTTTGAGGTATTCCCAAGGAGAAAACGGCTTATTCTATTCTAGACAATGTATTTAAATAAAATCCTGCATTACTTTTTACTCTGCTAAGAGAAGCATTGTTTGTTGTGACCATGTGTCTTTGCATTTAACCCATTGTTGCTTGATACTTGCTTTGAAATTCAAACACTTCCCAAAACTGTATAAAACTGCCCATTTTGGGGAATAATTGCATTTGGGACACTTTTAACAGGTCACCCTGTTGAGCCAACGTAACCGCATCTGCTTTTCACAAAAATTACGTCTCACTTGACTTGGCATACCATTCTCAGGCAGAATACCAATGCGTTAAGCTGCTTCTTTTAAATTAGCTCCCCTCTTTTTTTTTTTTTTAAACTGTCTTGTCTGTCCATTTTCTTCTCCTACCAAGCTAAACATATACAACGTACCTTCATAATTCACCCATTTCACTGAATTAACAGCTGGTTTCATACGGGATCAAAGACAATCAGATTGAGGCCGTTTTTCATTTTGATGCAATTTAAAAGAATTGGCCTTTGAGGGTCTTTCAGATATGAAGTTTTGCATATTAAGGCCCTTTTCCAACAGCTGGGTAGCATAGTGTTATGAATGGTAGAGGAAGAGGGGGGTTCATCCCTGTGGATTTTTACCTTAGAATGGTGCTCTCATGAGGAAGCTAAAGTTATTAATACGTTGGCTGTATAAGGGACAGACATCAAAATGGCTGTTAAAGAGAAAGAAGCCTTCTCTTTCCTCAGGGTGTATGCATTCATCACAATGCGGGAATGTGGTGATATCTTGTGATTTTTGACATTCTGCCTTTACAGCTGAAGAGGGATTTAATTAGCCCCTGCCAGTGAGGGTGTAAAACAAAGTCAGATGCTGTTCCCGAAGCTTAAAAAGTCCAAATTGGACACTTACCAGTAGAAAGCACACTGGGAGCTCTGACTCAGAAAGTATAGGCTGCAGTAAGGACTGAGAGGTTCTTACTATAAAGGTTCTTACATCCCATGGAGATGGAGTGGCTTCTGGAAAGTTCGAGGACATTTAGGAGCACGTAAGTTTGCACTTAGATTCCTTATCTGACTCCGGCCTCTGGGAAGTAACTAATCAATCCCTCAAAGGCTTTTAATAGGAATAGGGTCTAATCTTCTAGGGCAGAAAGGAAGAGGGCAACAAGTTGACATTTTATTCCGGTTTTGAATCCTGCCAAACTCATCATAGAGACTTGAGGTGCTGTAGAGATTTTATGACGTATAGAATCCATACAATAAAGTGTAAAATGCACTATTTTCGATGTGTCCTGCTCAGTGAATTTTGACACGTGCACACCCCATGTGAACCCCACCCAGGTGAAGATAGAGGACACATCCACTACCCCCGATTTTCTCTTTCCCCTTCTGGGCAGTTTTTATCCCACTTCCAACCTGAATGAAGGTAGCCATGTTGTGATTTTTTTCCCACATTGTAATTTTTAAAAACTCCATCCGCTAGTTTTGTCTGCTGTTAAGCTCCATATAAATAGTATGCTACAGAAGGGATCCTTGTGTATGTCCTACACATTAACATAATGTCTAGGAGATTCACCCGCGTTACTGTGTGTGGTAGTCATTCATTCTAGTTTCTTACTGATTTGCAGTTCCAGTGTATGGACCTGCGTTTGCTTATCCATTCTGTTGGAGTTTTGGGTGGTTTTCAGTGTGTGGCTTATATGAATAAAGCAGCTATGAACTTTTTAAAAAAATTTTTAAAGATTTTATTTGAGAGAGAGAGTGTCCCTGCGTGCATGCGGGGTGGGGGTGGGGGTGGGGGATACGAGCAGATGGGGGGAGAAGAAGGGGGCAGGGATCTCAACGGGACTAGGAGGCGGAAGAAGAGGACGACCACGAAGCAGAGGACGACAACGTGGGGCTCGATCTCATGACCCTGAGATCACGACATGAGCCGAGACCCAAGAGCCAGAGGTTTAACCGCCTGAGCCACGCAGGTGACCCTGAACATTCTTGCTTATGTTTTTTGGCACACATGCCCACCCATTTCTCCTGAGCATATACCTAGGAATGGAGTTGCAGGCTCATAGAGAAGAAGCCTTCTATTTAATTTAGCTTTAGCAGATCATTGCCAAATAGTCTTCCAAAGTGATTGTACCAATTTAAATTCCACAGCGGTGTCAGGAGTTCCATTCGTTCCCCATTTCCGCCAACACTTGGTTTGGGGGGGGTCTTTGTAACTTCGGATGTTTTTGTGGGGGGTGGTGGTGAATGAGTAGCTCCCTGTGGGCTTTAAAATTAAAAAAAAAATTGGTTGTGGTAAAATACACATAACATAAAATTACCATGGTAACCATTTTGCACATGCAGTTCGTGCCATTAAGCACATTGACTGTGCTGGGTAACAACCATCAGCACCATCCATCTCCTGAACGGTTTTCATCTTGCAGAACTGAAACTGTGCCCGCAAAACAATAAATCCCGGGTCCCTCTTCCCCCAGCCCCTGGCAACCACCGTTCTATTTTCTGCCTGTGAATTTGACCACTTTAAGTACCTCGTATGGGTAGAATGCTAGAATATTTGTTCTTTTGTAACCAGCTTTTTGTACTTATTGTACTTAGTTTATTGTACCTTAAGAATTTTTCAGGCTGAATAATACTAACACTGTATGCTCAGTTTCTTCTTCTATCTGACCTCCAAACACAGCAGTACCTGGGGAATTCATACGAAATTTGTTTATCCTTCTGTTGGTAGACACTTCGGTTGCTGCCACCTTTTGCCTGTTGTGAATAGTGCTGCTCTGAACAAGAGCGTACAGATAGTTGAGACCCTGCTTTCAGTTTTCTGGGGGTACATACCCGGAAGTGGAACTGCTGTATCGAATGCTAATGCTGTTTAAATTTCTCGAGGAACCTCTGTAGCTACTGCACCATGTTGCATTCTCAAAATGTGGAGGGGGTTTCAGTTTTTCCACATCCTTGCCAATACTTGTTCTGTTCTTTCCTTTTTTTTTTTTTAAGAGAGGAGTCCTGTGCCCACACATGAGTGAGTTGGGAGGGCGGAGGGGGAGGGGCAGAGGGACAGGGGGAGAGGGAGAACCCCAGGCCCCAGGAAGGCTGCACACCCAACCCAGCACAGAGCCAGAGTCCGGGCCCAATCCCATGACCCTGAGATGATGACCTGCGCTGAAATTGAGTCAGACACTCAACCAGCTGAGCCACCTGGGTACCCCTGTTCTGTTGTTTCTTTTTTTTTCTCTTTTCTTTTCTGTCCCCTCCCCCCCTTCCCTTCCCTTCTCTCCCTCCTCCTCCCCTCTGACAGTAGTCATCATAATGGGTGTGAGGTGGTCCTTAGCTTTTAATTTATGTTTCCTAGTGACTAATATTAAATGCCAATTCATATACTTATGGGCATTTTGATATCTTCTTATGTATGAGATTTTTGTTAAAATGTCTTGCCTGATTTTTGGATTGGCTTTTTCTCTTTTTTTCTGTTGGAGTTATTTTCTATTCTGTATGGGAGTCCTTTGTCAGGTATATGTATTATTACAAATATTCCAGTGTGTGGCTTGCCTTTTCACCGTCTTTGTGCAATCTTCGGATAATTTTTTTGATAATTTTTAATGAAGTCCAGTGATAGATTTTTTTTTCTTTTATGGCTTTTGCTTTTTGTGTTCTGTCTATAAAACTTTTGCCTACTTTGGGGTTATTTTTGAAAAACTCCTTTAGTTATTGAAAATATGTAAAGGCAATCTGCTTGGAAAATGCAGTATTTTATAAGCTCATTTCAAATACGTGCCCTAAGAATGAAAGTTGGGAATGTTCTTTGCTGTAGCAGGTGCCAGAAAAAGTGTTTGAAAAAAAATGTTTTTCAGTAAGACACATGGACACAGGTGCTGTTACTCAAAGTGGCCCATGTTGTGGCCTCCCCCTAACCTTGATTATGTCCCCAAGGGGCCCCCTGGAGTGGCAGGAACCCTAGGGGGAGAGCCTGCTGATGACTTAGCTAGAAGAAGGGATGTGGCCAAATGGATGAGTATCCACTTTTACTTAATTCATAATCCATACTCACCGAATGATCCTTCCCTTCTTCCATTCCCAAGGAAGGTTGCCACTGGTCCCCTTCTTTCTTTTACCTCTGAAATAGCAATGCTCTGCAGGATTCTGCCATTTATTAGCCTTTTCTCTTCTCCACCTATATTTTTTCCCCTCGGTGCCCCGTGTTCATGTTTGCTCTTAGGTCTTGAGTTGTCCCTCTCCCTCTGTGCTGTGTTAAAGGCTCCCTGGATCTTTGTCTCCTGCTCTCACCTCCTGTCCTTCAACAGAAGGTCTAGATCTGTATCCTTACCTGCCTCTCCTGGACATCTCGCACAAGATATCCCACAGGTGCTTTTATAAAACACACGTGGTGTTCCCCTTCAGTCTGCTCTTCTGCTTTCCTGCCTTAATTAATGTGTTTACCATTAATCCAGGATCCCAAAGTAGAAATCTTGGCACTGTCTGCATCCTCCCACATGGCCCCTGTCCCTCTCAGAGGCTGTGTTTAGTTTGGTTTGGGTCCCCTCTGGGATTTGTAGTAATAGCCTCCCCCACCAATCTCCCTGAGCCTTTCCCCTTGCCTCTAATCCCCCACTTGTCATCAGCTTGCCTTTCCTAAAACACAGATTTAATCATGTCATTTCCTACTTAAAAGTGATTTGTAGCTCTCTACAGCCTACAATAGGCATTCAGATTTCCCTAGCATGATTTACAGTGTGACATCCTTCATTATTTGCCTTCAACCTGCTTTTCCTGTTCCCGTCATCTGCCATGTCCTCCCCACACTCCATCTGTCCTCAACTATTTGCCATTCCTAGAACATTCCTTGAGTTCTTCCCTGCATCTGTGCTTTCGCACATGGCTGTTTCTCGTCTCCTTCTGAAGTCCCTTCCTATGTACTGGGGACTTCCTGTGTTTTCCTCTAAAAACCAGCTCCAGGGTGACCTCTTCTTGGAGTGAGCCTTCCTATCATCTAAGTAGATCTTGTTACTCCCCCTATTTTAGTGTCATTAGAGGAGATGGGGAAATGTCAGCACGATTGCGTATCAATCTTTGTGCCCCCAGCAATGAGTGAGAGCACTGCCTCACAGAAGAAGGCATTTACTGCATGTTCACTGAGTGAATCCTTTCCTTATGGTAGCAGTTAGCTTTTTGCTGTTTAACAAGACACCACAATATCATTTTATTTTATTTTATTTTTTAAAGATTTTATTTACTTGACAGAGATCACAAGTAGGCAGAGAGGCAAGTAGAGAGAGAGAGACAGAGAGAGAGAGAGGAGGAAGAAGGCTCCCTGCCTAGCAGAGAGCCCAATGTGAGACTCGATCCCAGGACCCTGAGATCACGACCTGAGCCGAAGGCAAAGGCTTAACCCACTGAGCCACCCAGGCAGCCCCCACAGTATCATTTTAGTCAGTGGTTCATTTTAATCTCTATTTTATTTGTTTATTTTTATTTTTATATTTGCTTATTTGAGAGAGAGAGTGGGAACAGCAGGGAGGGAGAGGGAGAATCAGACACTCTGCTGAGCAGGACCCTGGGAGTATGACCTGAGCAGAAGGCCGTCCCCACCCTGGTGCCCCCCAGTCAGTGGTTTAAAACAACCAGCATTTAGTTGAGCTCTTGATTCTGTAAATAGGATGCTCTACTGATTGAGCCAGGCAAGTGCCCTAACATATTTTATTTCTCTTTTTTTAAAACTTCTAAAAAAATTTTTATTTTTTCAGTGTTCCAGAATTCATTGTTTATGTACCACACCCAGTGCTCCATGCAATACATGCCCTCCCTAATACCCACCACCAGGCTCACCCAACACCCCCCCCCCCAACCCTCAATTTGTTTCTCAGAGTTCACGGTCTCTTTATGGTTTGTCTCCCCCTCCGATTTCCCCCAATTCCCTTCTCCTCTCCTCCCGGTGTCCTCTGTGTTATTCCTTATGCTCCACAAGTAAGTGAGACCATGTGATAATTGACTCTCTTCAGGCTGGCCTGGGGTTCTTCACACTGTGGGGTGGCAGGGTCCTAAGACTGCTGGGTGGGGTGGGGCGGGGGTGGTGGTGGTGGGCACACAAAGCTTCTTGTGGCCTCCACTTGCAAGTGCCACAAGGTTACTTCCATTAGCCGAAACAAGTCGCGAAGCCAGCCTTGATCCAGGAGGTGGCGAAATAGATTCTACCTCTTGAAGGGAGAGTGTCATGTTGAAAGGAGCACACGTAGAGGAAGATAATTGCAGCCATTTTTTTTTCAAGTAATCTACTGCATTTGCCTGGGAGCAGGGAGGTGGGATCTGTGACTTAGGTCACCAGCAGGGAAGACAGCTTTGACCTCAGGTGCACCTAATTGCATCTAAGAGGAGTCTGGCTAAGATTGTCCCATGTTTGCCAGCATCCTCCTTTGATTCTCCCGCGGACTCCTCTGTCTTAACCTTTTAGCCAAAGCATATTTAAGACAGCCTCAGTTTCTTTCTGGCCTTGATGAGATACCATTGATGCTGTAGGTAGGGGGAGTTGCTCTAAAGTGCTGGAGAATGGAGAAACCTCTCTCTCCTCCTCATTCTGAAAACTGCTATGGATACTCTCGGGCATGGGGGACCCTCCCGTTAGGACGCACGCTTTAGTGTTTGCCATTGATTTGTCCTGGGCATCCAATTTAAAAGGCACTTTGGGTGGGGGAAGGAGAATGTCAGGAAATGAAAAGGGATCTGACTGATGAGGGTTGTTCCATCTGTGTTCTCTCTCTCACCGTGGGTGAAAAGTGAAGATCTTGTATTGAGAAACAGTAGTAGTTGACCCAATCTTAATGTGTGTGTACTTTCCCAGCTGTTACAAACTGTTCAGAGTAAAAACCTGAATTTAAGTGTTTCTCATTTACTACTTATTCAAGGATTCTTTGTAAGGACTAACATACGTTGAGAGAAGTAAGGTTACAGTACACATGCAGGAGCTTGGTTGGAATATACATATATGAAGTGTATACTGGTAAATATCCTCAGAAAAACGCACCTGAGGTGACCCCGACTTCCAGAGGTAGTAGAATAACCTTGGATCAGTTTGAGTTTCTCCAGAACATTGTTTTAGTACAAATTGGTATTTTTTTAAAGATTTTTTAAATTTATTTGACAGAGATCACAAGTAGGCAGAGAGGCAGGCAGAGAGAGAGGGAGAAGCAGGCTCCCCGCTGAGCAGAGAGCCCGATGTGGGGCTTGATCCCAGGACCCTGGGATCATGACCTGAGCCAAAGGCAGAGGCTTTACCCCACTGAGCCACCCAGATGCCCCCAAATTGGTATGTTTTAGTAGAGCTGGTAGAAGAAGTAAAAAAAACTCAGGGTGCCTGGGTGGCTCAGTCGTTAAGTGTCTGCCTTCAGCTCAGGTCATAATCTCAGGGTCCTGGGATCGAGTCCCTCATTGGGCTCCCTGCTTGGCAGGAAGCCTGCTTCTCCCTCTCCCACTCTTATTTGTGTTCCCTCGCTGTGTCTAGTCTTTTAACAAAAAGAAAAAAAAGAACACAGATCTAAGATTTTCCTCCTTCAAGCCCATTTCTACTGATCCTAGAGATGCAGGTGAGCTGTGAAGTGACCAAAAGGCATAAAATAGGAGGCACTTGAAGGGCCTTAATATCTGTTATGACCTCTTAATTACCTTTTTACATGTTTGCCTCCTGCCTTGTGCCATTCCTAGATTGCCCACTGACAAAGAGGCATGAAACAGTCACAGCCCGAGTGATCCTCTGTCAAAATAATAGATGTATTAGTATTTATGGGTGAAAATAGAGCTTTTTTTAAAAAAGATTTTATTTATTAGAGAGAGCATGAGAGGGGAGAAGGTCAGAGGGAGACACAAACTCCCCTTGGACTCTAGGATCATGACCTGAGCTGAAGGCAGTCACTTAACCCACTGAGCCACCCAGCCTCCCCAGAACTTTCACTTACATTAACAAACACCTTCTTAACATTTTTTCTTATGGCATGCTTTTCCTTTTATTTTGTAGAGAACGAAAGAATGTAGTTCAGATCTCACTGTACACTATTTATAGATCAGTTTCTTAACTGAATCTCTGTATTGTCTTTGCTGCTGGTTTAAAATAACATAAATTCAAATGGCCATAGTTATATTTAGAAGACCATGACTAGTTTGAGTTAGAAAAATCAATATATATGTATATTTTTAAAGATTTTATTTATTTATTTGGCAGAGATCACAAGTAGGCAGAGAGGCAGACAGAGAAAGAGAGGAGGAAGCAGGCTCGCCACCGAGCAGAGAGCCCGATGCAGGGCTTGATCCCAGAACCCTGAGATCATGACCTGAGCTGAAGGCAGAGGCTTTAAACCACTGAAGCCACCCAGGCGCCCCAGAAAAATCAATATTTTTAACTATTCACAATTGAGCAAATTAAGGCATTTTGACAGATTGGAATAGGATTGAGAGAGCTTTGGCCAGTATTCATGTTTTGTTTTTCCAAGAGCTAGTCTGATAGCCTAGACAATAGTGTAAAATGTTTTATATACTGTATTGCTCACATGTTACATAAGGTAAATTCTCCTTTCCAGGTTATGTGTACTGATGTATAAATACATAGCCTATATGTACTCTGATTCTTGGGTAGAGGGAGAGCGACAGTGAGAGAGAGAACATACATCCTCCCGGGTAAGGTTAAAATACTAGCAAAAGCTGGACGGAAATCATGAGTGAGCATAGTAGAGCTGAGTTACTGAAACAGCCAGGTAGGACCAGTGACTTGAGTTTTATCAGGGATTATCAGTTAAGTATTTACATTGAAGAAAGTTATGATTGGGAAATGACTAGTAAATTCAAGGTGATAGTTTTTAGAAAAAGCCTCAGATACCCCATGGAATGGTGTTACAGGAATCCTATCGGCTTTTCGGTGGGGATTTAAAAACACACATTCAGATGGACTTGATGGTTCATCAGTCATTCTCCTGTCCTTTGAATACTAATCCCCACACTGGAAAATACTTGAACTGATTTGCTGGTTTTGTAAATAAACCTATTTTTGTCTCCAATGAATGATAGCAAAATTTTCTTCTTGTTAAGCCAACTGTCAATATTTTGGGTGTTCTGAAGGGAGGCTTGGGCACAGAGGTTGGGATCTGGGGCTGCAGATGCTGACTTGGAGAGTCTGGCAGCTCAGCTGTGTGTGTGTGTGTGTGTGTGTGTGGCGGGAGGAGGGTCTTGGACTGTGTTTTGACAATGAAAATAAACAAAACCATGACATGTATTTGAGCAGGAAAAGGTAATGGAGGAAAACAGTGGAGTCTTAACGAATTTCCAAAAGAGGAGGAGGTATGGCTGTTTTAGCTAATCACAGGGCCTCAGATGTAAATGGCAGGGGGTGTTTTTCCCCAGAACATGTGTGGGAAGCAAAAGGCCATGTGCACTCAGGGGACGGTCTGGTGATCAAGACTATGTAGAGGGTTAGGCGTTGTCTTTTCTTGACCTCTAGGGAGGGCCCTAGGCTATTTTCCTCCTTTATTTACCAGCATGTATGGTGTACTGGGCATGTTCTTACCCATGTTATGGAGAAAGGCCTCCAGACGTGCAGAACTAGCGTGACTGCTGGGGTTAAAGTGATAGCCCGTGGCCACACCTTTCTCTGCCTCTGTGACATGTTTTTCTGCTGTGCCTGCGAACATCAGGTTCACAGAGCGACCAGACTGTGTGTGTGTGTGTGTGTGTGTGTGTGTGTGTGTGTGTGTGTGTGTGTGAGCTCTTCCCAGTGGTGATGTTTGGGGCTCTGTACCTCTGAGGTCAGTGAGTGAGCTCCTGGTGTGTGGTATTTTCCATCACTATCTGTGAAAATGTATAGTCATTAAAATCAAAGCATTACACACATTTTATTAGATTTGACCTTGGACCGGCCTGGTGCGAGCATCGTAAGGATGCACTAGATGTTAGAAGGATGCTGTTAAGGTTTCCAGTCAGCTTCTAAAAAGCTGTGGGTGCTGGGCACATTATTAACTGCTCTGGGCTTCAGTTTTATCTTCTCTAACTTGAGAGTGGGACTGTTTACCTCTAAAGGCCCATCTTACTCTGCTACTCCATCAGTCTTAATGCCAGAATTGTGTCCCCCCCCCCCCCCGATTTCAGTAAACTCTACCGTAAAGCTACTACTGGGATTAAAAACTTTTTTTTTTAGAAATGCTATTTATTTACTTATTTTATTTGGAGAGAAAGAGAGCACACAAGCAGGGGGCAGGGGCAGAGGGAGAGAGAGAAGCAGATTCCCTGTTGATCAGGGAGCTAAGATCCCTGAGATCATGACCTGAGCTGAAGGCAGATGTGTAACTAACTGAGCCAGCCAGGTGCCCCTCTGCCTCCGGGGTTGATGTCTTTCATCAGTATTGGAAAATTCTTGGGGGCATTTCAGTGGCTCAGTCAGTTAAGCATCAGACTCTTGATTTCAGCTCAAGTCATGATCTCATGGTCATGAGATTAAGCCCTAAGTCAGCTCCACACTCAGTGGGGAGTCTACTTGAGATTCTCCCTTCTGCCCCTCCCCCCACTTTTATGCTCGCTCTCTCTAAAAATAAATCTCTTTTTTAGAGGTTTTATTAATTTATTTGACACAGAGTGAAAGCACAAGCAGGGGGAGCAGCAGGCAGAGGGAGAATCAGGCAGAGGGAGAAGCAGGCTCCTCACTGAGCAGGGAGCCCAATGCAGGGCTCAATCCCAGGACCCTGGGATCATGACATGAGCTGAAGGCAGATGCCCAAACATCTGAGCCAGCCACCCAGGCGCCCCTAAAAATAAATCTTTGAAAATTCCCAGCCATTGTCTCTTCAAATACTGCTACTGCCCTGTTCTATTTTCTTCTGGCTTTCCAGTTACATAGTCAGGAGACCTTTTCATGTTCCTTATGATCCTTTTTTTTTTCTTTTCCTTTTTCTATTTTTTAAAAAATTTTGATTTTTGGAGTGCCTGGGTGGCTCAGTGGGTTAATAAGCCTCTGCCTTCGGCTCGGGTCATGATCCCAGGGTCCTGGGATGGAGTCCCTCATCAGGCTCTCTGCCCAGCAGGGAGCCTGCTTCCCTTCCTCTCTCTCTCTCTCTACCTCTCTGCCTGCTTGTGATCTCTGTCTGTCAAATAAATAAATAAAATCTTTTTAAAAAATAAAATAAAAATTTTTGATCTTTTAAAATTTATTTTTAAGTAATCTCTATACCCATTGTGGGGCTCACAGGGTGGCATGGCATGCTCTATGAACTGAGCCAACCAGGTACCCCTCCATTTTCTATTTGGGCTTTAATAGTGGTTTTTTCTTATTAACTTTTATATTCTAAGTTTACTATATCTAGTCTGCTCTTAAACCCAACCCTGCTAATTGACCCATTTGAGTTATTTCAGAAAGTATATATTCTTGATTTATTTATATATATGTATATAATATATATGTATTAAAGTATTTTCTTCTTTTCTGACGTCCATTTGATTTTTTTTACATAGATTCTAGTTCCTTTGTGAAATTCTCCACCTTTCCATCCATTTCCTTTTTTTTCTCTTCATTTCTTTGACCAATTAGTCAATTATTTCAGAGGTTTCATCTGCTGAATCCCATTATCTGAATCATCTATGAGTCTGCGTCTGTTGTCTTTTTTCCTCTTGAATATTGATTACATTTTCTTGCATTTTTTCTAACGTCCTAATATTCTCATAATACTTAATTTTATAACAAGCAATTCTGTGTGAAAGAATTGTACTAGTTCTATACCACATCTTCCTCCACAGAGGCTTTCCTCCTTTTCCTGTTAGGTAAATGTTGTTAGGAGCTATCACCATTGTGCCATTGGGTGTTGAGCTGAGTTAAGGCCATGTTGCAGTTTTAGGAAGACTCTGTTCAGCTATGGCTGCCGGAGCTCCTCAGGCGCGGTTCTTCGGGGATTTTAATTGAAACCCTGGAACTAGAAGTTCTTTTGTCTTTTTGGTCCTGAAACACTGTGGGAGATTAAACTTAGCCCTTTGAGGGTCTTGACCTTAGCTTCCTGTTCCTTGATTTCAAATTCACGTGACTGTTTTTTTTTTTAAATGACTTTTTTTCTTCTTAAGATTTGATTTATTTGACAAAGAGAGAGAGATCACGAGGAAGCTGAGAGGCAGGCAGAGAGAGAGAGAGAGGGGGAAGCAGGCTCCCTGCTGAGCAGAGAGCCCGATGCAGGGCTCCATCCAGGACCCTGGGTTCATGACCTGAGCCGAAGGCAGAGGCTTTAACCCACTGAGCCACCCAGGCGCCCCTTACCGTGACTGTTTTGAGGAGAAACCTGGCTATATATTTGAGGGAACACTCTTTAGTAAAAACTTCATCCCCGAAACACTGTGAAACTGGATTCACTCTGCCTTTTAATAGCTTTTGGCCTAATATCTCAGTCTTCCTCTTATAGCTGCAGA
This sequence comes from Mustela erminea, assembly GCF_009829155.1. Classification (NCBI taxonomy): domain Eukaryota; kingdom Metazoa; phylum Chordata; class Mammalia; order Carnivora; family Mustelidae; genus Mustela; species Mustela erminea. Next base: position 40,221,193 of record NC_045635.1, on the reverse strand, counting down.
ACTGAACAAATGTGGGTATTTCCCATTTGTCACATTAGGCTGCATTAGCGTGTTCATCAAAAAGTTTCAACTCCCTTCTTTTCCTCAGTAGAAATCCTTTCTCTTGGCAAGTCTTAACCATGATGCTCTTAAGCGCCCTGAGGGAAGGTGAGATTTCTGCTCATCTCAGAAGGGTTCCTCTTCCTTTCACATTCTTGTCCTTGAATCTTTTTTGGTCTAACGGAAGCCTCATACTGTTTTTCTTCTGTGTAAAACATATAAGGTGGGATCTGCAGTTTCAGAATCTACATCATTTTCATGTCCTCATCTATTCTCCTTGTGGAGTCTTCCGTTGAAACATTCAACCTTTTTTTCAGCTTCGTGATAAAAGTAATTTTGGTAGTGAAGCACCTGCTGACGGATTATAATATTACCAAAGGAGGAAAATGGGACTACTTAGACAATATGGTCCTCTTCAAAATATTTTCATTTCATTTTTTTCATTTCTCAATTTCAATTTACTTAGAAAACACTTTTTAGGTAGAAGATGGTAATGGGGGGCGCCTGGGTGGCTCAGTGGGTTAAGCCGCTGCCTTCGGCTCGGGTCATGATCTCAGGGTCCTGGGATCGAGTCCCGCATCGGGCTCTCTGCTCAGCAGGGAGCCTGCTTCCTCCTCTTTCTGCCTGCCTCTCTGCCTGCTTGTGATCTCTCTTTGTCAAATAAATAAATAAAATCTTTAAAAAAAAAAAAAAAAGAAGATGGTAATGGAGGCACTTTCTGTTGATTTAAAGTTCTCTCAGGGGCACCTGGGTGGCTCATTGGGTTAAGCCTCTGCCTTCGGCTCAGGTCACGATCTCAGGGTCCTGGGATTGAGCCCGGAATTGGGCTCTCTGCTCAGCGGGGAGCCTGCTTCCCCCTCTCTGCCTGCCTCTCTGCCTATTTGTGATCTCTCTCTCTCTTTCTGTCGAATAAAATAAAATCTTAAAAATAAATAAAGTTCTCTCAGGCAGGTTCCTTATTGAACACACTTACTTCTCTTTTGTACTAAAATGAGGCATGACTCATTACACACCCTCCCATTTGTGAGGAGAATTTGCTCCAGAGAATTCTAGGACCATTAATAGGCAGCATCCATATGGTTTGCACGTGTGAAAAGGAGAGAATGAGCCCCTCACATTATTTAAATTGGAACCATTTCAGTGTTAAGGAGCAGTTCCGTTGTTAACTTTTCTTAGAAGCTGGGTAAGGCCTGGCCGGTGCCAAGAGCCCTAGGCCTGGTGGGAGCTCTGAGTTCTAGTATTGGCTTGGCCTCCCACAAGCCCCTGGTCCCAGGGGAGTCCTCCATTTTCTTAACCTGAGAGTTAGGACATTGGAACAGTTGAGTTCTAATCCTTGACCATCTCTGCCCTTTGGATTCCTAGCATTTATCATAAGGAAATTAAGGTTGGACTTGCATTTCAATGAACTGTTTGCTGGGGTCAGTTGAAAGAATAAAACCCTGCAAATTTCTTTAGATCCCTACATTTTCTCTGTTTGTGACCCCCAGTGGGAAATCTTAGATCTAGGACACAGTTTTTGTTTTTTAAAATTCTGTGTCTGAGTCCTGAGTCCCTGGATTCCAGTCCTGGGTTTGTCACTTATCTGCTCTGGGGCCTTGGGCATTTCACCAACCTGTAAGGCTCAGTTTCCTCAGCTGGAGAATGGATAGAAGAATACCTTAGCCGCAAAGAACACAAACGATGGATAATGTGATGGATAATGTGAAGGCGCTACAAAACCATCAGTTATCATTAGGACTGTAATGACACGTCCCTTGTCAGCAGTAACCATCTGTTTGTTGTGGCTGTCACTATCAAAAATGAGATGAAATCAGCCCAAGGGCATTTAAATTCTATACACCTTGACTTTTGTTCCCACTTAGCTCCCCCCTCCCCCCAACTTAGGGATGGGGTTAGGTAGCTGACACTGCAAAGGATAAGCTCTCTGCTTGAAACCATTTAAACGAAGAGCTAAAAGGGACAGAGGGATTATTCTAGCAAATCCCCCTCTTTGAAAGATGCCCTTTAAGAAGTTTAACTGACTTAGCAAAGGTAACAGAGCCGCTTGGAGGTAAAACCGCAACTAAGACGGACTGTTCTCTGTTTAAACCTTGACTTGTGCAATGACTTCTAGTGTTTTGGTGAGGGACCCAGATAAAGAGATTTCCTTTGCTTTTAAACATTAGGGTTCTCCATTTCTCTTCTCCTTAACCTTTTGATGTCATTGACGTCTCTCCTGCCTCACAGCCAGACCTCCCTTTCTCCCTTTCTGGTGGTGGCACCTCACCCCACTTACCCCCTCCGGAGAAGAGAGTCCCCCACCTCTCACCCAAAGCTGCCACCCCCCACCCACGTGTTCTCTGGATTCTGACTCCGTTTGCCTCTTCTGGGTTTTATTCGAAAAGTTACACTGTCCTGTCCCATATCGCCTTTCTTTCCCTTACTGTTGGTTCTTCTTGGCCTGCGAAGGTGCCCAAGGTTCTTATAGGATTTTTTTTTTAACTTCATCCTACAATACCACCACTTCTTTTCAATATTTGGCTACTAGAAGGAGAAATTGGTAAAGCAGAGTCACTCCTTTCTCAAGTTCCATTCATTCCTTTTCTTTTTATTCGGTTTTAAATAGTTGTGGTGATATGCCCATAATGTAAAATTTACCACGTTAACCACTTTTATGGATGTAATTTAGTCGTACTAAGTACCCTCACGGTGTTGGACCCCCATCACCAGCATCTTCCCCAGAACCCTTTTTGGCTTGCAAACTGGAAACTCTACCCACATGAAACACTAACTTCTCCCAGCTCCCTCCTCCCAGCCCCTGGCAACCACCGTCATTCTTTTTTTTTTTCTCCTATATTTTATTATTTATTTGATAGATCACAAGTAGGCAGAGGTGGGGGGAAGCAGGCTCCCTGCTGAGCAGAGAGCCCGACATGGGACTTGATCCCAGGACCCTGAGATCATGACCTCAGCTGAAGGCAGAGGCTTTAACCCACTGAACCACCCAGCTGCCCCAACCACCGTCATTCTTGATCTTCATGATTTTTCCATGCATTCCTTTTATAGTCTTGCATTAATGCCGTGACTGGTGCTTGGTGATAGCCCAGAGAAGTTCTCTGCCTCCTTCCCCTGCCTCTGTCTTGGCTTCTGCTCTGCCTCTTTCCCCATTTGTGGCAATGCAGTATTCTCTGCCTTCTCCTGGTAACAATTCACTGCCCAGCTCCTGGGCACCTTTTCTTCCATCTTTGGCCTCTGATCCCTTCTTAGAATCTAGGGTGGCTTCCTCCTCTCCTGATTTTGTAAATGGCTCTCTGCACTGCTGATTAGAAGCAGCCCGTAGGCACCTGCCTGTTCCACCCCTTTCTGTGCTCACCAGCCAACGTGGGCTTTTTCCTTACACCCTTGACAGGGTGCTGAGCCTCTGGGCCATCAGCCCCTTGCTTCTCTTTTCTTGCATACGCATTTAACCCAAATGCTTTTTTCAGTAAAGCCTCCACCCACAACCTTAGCTTTAGCTCCAGAAAACTTTGGAAGTTCTGATTTCAGTGTTAAGGGATTTCACCTTGTCACCCACCCCCCCCAGGTTGATGAGTGCTTCACGGGCAGGGACCCCGGCTGGTTCTTCTCCCATCAGACCTGGCCCTCACCCTAGGCCCTTAGGCGGGGTTGTAGGGATGGAGAGCATTCCTTAATTGAAGGACGCTTCTTACAGACACGTGCTTTTCTGATTTAAGAGACTGAATGTTGATCAGCCAGAGGGAATATCAAAGTATAGTGTCAGAAAAGAGCAGTTCACCTTGTGCTGTTGTGGGAATCTCTGATATCAGTCAGTTTGTTAAATACTGAGTTATTATACGTGAAATACCAACAGCGTGCTGGGTAAAATAACGGTTCTCCAAGGATCTCGACACCCTAATCCCTGGAACCTGTGAACATGTTCAATAGGAAAAGGGAATTAAAGTTGCACATGGAATTAGGTTGCTACTCAGGTGACTTTAAAAGAGATTATCTTGGGGGCACCTGGCTGGTTCAGTCTGTAGAGCATGTGACTTGTGATCTCAGGGCTGTGAGTTAGTGAGTTCGAGCCCATGTTGGTTGTGGAGCCTACTTAGGAAAAAAAAGATAATCCTGGATTACCTGGGTGGGCTCAGTGTAATCAGGGCCCCCTAAAAGGGGTGTGTGCTATAGAATCTGATTGTAGCTAAGTTCCTGGACTCCTGAGGGTCTCAGATTGTCTTGAATATCATCTTTGGTTAATGTTTCATCGATAAATTCCTTTCTATAACAGATCTAATTATATCCGTTTTCTGTGTTATTAGCTATAGTGAAAGAAAGGTATTTTCACTGAATGCTTGTATAACTCAGGTGCTTTTTATATATTACCATATTTAATGTGCTAAATAACCCAAGAAGTTGGTATTATTAAATCCATTTATGGATGAGGAAACAGGCAGGGTGGTTAACTTATACAAGGTCACATTGCTAGGAACTTGGCAACCCTGAGTTTTTACTGCACATTAAAAAAAAAATTATGAGGTGTGACATTCTCACTTTTGCAAGGCACGCTCATGGCTTCTGTTGTCTCATAGTATGTTGTATAAAGTCTTGCCTTGAAATCTGAAAGTTGGAGATTATTTTCTTTATTTTTTTAGTGATTTTATTTATTTGAGAGAGAGTGCACGTCCGCACAAGCCCAGGAGAGGGGGAGAAACAGGCTCCCCACTGAGCAGGGAGCCCAATGTGGGGCTCCATCCCAGGATCCCAGGGATCGTGACCTGAGCCAAAGGCAGGCACTCAACCAACTGAGCCACCCAGGTGCCCCTGAAAGTTGAAGATTAAAAGTTAAGCAGGAGTCCAACAAAATTTTGAGTGTATTTTGGTCTGTTTCCTTTCTGCTTTTTTTTCTCCCCATGCATATGTATGTTGTAGTTTCCCACAGCAGCAATCATAGTTTTGGTGGTTTTTTTTTTTAAAGATTTTATTTATTTATTTGACAGAGCCTACAAGTAGGCAGAGAAGCAGGCGGTGGGGGGTGGGTGGGAGCAGACTCCCTTCTGAGCAGAAAGCCTGATGTGGGGCTTGATCCCAGGACTCTGGGATCACAACCTGATCCGAAGGCAGAGACTTAACCCATGGAGAAACCTAGGTGCCCATTAGTTTTGGGTTTTTAAAAAGAATTTTACATTATGTATTCTTCCATATCCTGTGTTTTTATAATTATTATCTTTAATAGGCAATAGGTGGTGTCCATTTTTTTTTTTATTGTTACAAGTAATGCTGAAGGAACGGTTTCTAGCTGGGACAGGCTGTTCTCTTGGTGGAGAGCAGGAGCCCAATCCAGACCACACAATCCAGTTAAAACCTTGGCTTGGAGGTGCTCGGCGCTGTACCTGCTTCATTTCCATTAGTCGGTGGGTGTCCTAGGGCCAAACCCAAGTGGGGGACATGTACTTCTCTCCCCTGACGATTGAAAGGATGAGTAATCCTATTACACAGAGGAAGAAATAGTTGGGAATAACGATCCCATCTGCCACCGGGAGGGGAATAAGATGATTAGAGCTAGAACCTAAAAATAGAGATAAATAAAAGTAGCAGGTAGAGACAGACAGGTGGCTTGTGATTGAGCAGAGGCTCTGTCTTCAGGTGTCTCCTCTTTGGTGACATGTAAGAATGAAAAGAAATGACGTCTTGGAAGCCTGCTGTGCTCCACCCCCCTCCATGTGAAAGGCTGCCTGCAAATATGAGTTCCCTTTGATGGTGTAATTTTGTCATGGTACTTGATAGGCTATTTTTGTGTCTGTCTGGATGGAACTTGGCTTTATTGGGTTTTAACTCAAAAACAGTGCTGTGGATTTTCTAGTCATTGAAGAACAGATGGGCCTAATTTCTGGATAATTCTCCCTCAGTTTCTTTAAAAAGTATACAACCACTGGGGAGCTAATGTCAAATTCCTGACCCCATTTCCCAAGCCACCCGAAATCAACATTTCCAAGGTGGGAGCTTGTTGGAAGGGCCCCATTTGGGGCCCAACCTGTGACCTGACTGAATTGGATTCTCTATTTCAGAAACATCCCCAGGGCATTTGTATCTACATTAAAATCTGAAGAGCACTGATCTCTTCCAGGGGCGCCTGGGTGGCTCAGTGTGTTAAAGCCTCTGCCTATAGCTCAGGTCATGATCTCAGGGTCCTGGGATCGAGCCCTCCCTCAGGCTCTCTGCTGAGTGGGGAGCCTGCTTCCTCCTCTCTCCCTGCCTACTTCTCTGCCTATTTGTAATCTCTGTCTATCAAATAAATAAATAAAATCTTTAAGAAAAATGCTCTTCTAGGGGCACCGGGTCTTTTAGTGTCTGCCTTTGACTCAGGTCATGATCCCAGGTTGCTGGGATGGAGCCCCGCATCGGGCTCCCTGCTCTGTGGTGAAGCCTCCCTCTCTCTCCCACTTGCCCCTGCTTGTGTTCCCTCCCAAACCGTGTCCCTCTCTGTTAAACAAATAAATAAAATTTTAAAACAAATGCTGTTCTATTTTTAATTTTCTTTTTAGAGGGGGATGGGGGAGGGGCAGAGGGAGAGAGAAAGAGAAACTTAAGCAGGCTCTGTGCCCCAGAAATGCTGTTTTAAAAGAAAAGTTTTCTTGGGATGCCTGGGTGGCTCAGGTGGTTAAGCATCAAACTCTGGATTTTGGCTCAAGTCATGATCTCAGGTTTGTGTGAGCCCGTGTTGGGCTCTGTGCTGGGCACGGAGCCTGCTTAAGGTTCTCTATCTTCCTCTTCCCCTCCTCCCCTACCTCTTAAAAAAAAAAAAAGAAAAGCAAGTTTTTGGAATTATTATTGGCCTTTCAGTTTCACCTTAATGAATACAATCAATAATATTTAGGTAAGACTTTTTAAAAGCCGCCTTTTAGGGTATGTAGTATTTAAAATGGGCATAGTTAGATAAGAATTTAGAATTGTTTTTCTCTTTTCCAACTTCTTTTTTTTTTAAGATTTTATTTATTTATTCAAGAGAGATAGAGAGGCAGAGGGAGAAGCAGGCTCCCCGCTGAGCAGGGAATCTGATGCAGGACTTGATCCCTGGCCCCGGAATCTGACCTGAACTAAAGGCAGAAGCTTAACCGTCTGAGCCACCCACGGCACCCTCTTTTATAACCTCTAAGGAAAACATGTATTATTACCTAGAAGGTTTAATTTTGATTGAGCTTCTGGCCCATGACCTTTTGTTGGGCTTATTTGAATTTTAGAAATCTTAGATTTGAAGGGCTCAAACTCCCAACAGTATTAGAAATACTCTAACATGTAATGTTTTAGAGTCTTTGGAACAAAACAATAATTCTTCAACTAAAGAATCTCTTGTTATCTGGCCCTGTTATTTGAGAGTAATCTTGTTCTTGAATTTTTTTTTTTATGTGTAGATTGCATGTCTAAGGACCTAACTCACTGGAGGGTACAGACAGATGCTGAATGAAGTGGTGTTTGTTTAAAAATCCTTCACAAGCTCTCAGATGCCCAACCAGTGTAAGGTGTTCACCTAGTTTTAGGGCAAACCACAGCCTGTGGGGCCATATTTGTATCCGTGTTTATAAAGTTTTTTTTTTAAAGATTTTTATTTATTTGTCAGAGAATATGACCACAAGCGGGGAGTGGGGGGCGGCAGGCAGAGCAGACAGGGAGAAGCGTACTCCATCCCAGGATCCCGGGATCATGACCTGAGCTAAAGGCAGATGCTTAACCAACTGAGCCACCCAGGCATTCCTGTAAATAAAGTTTTATTGGAACACATCCATACCCATTAATTTACTTCATCCTTAGAAAAAAGGAGTCAGCCTAACATTTAATAGGTTTCTCTTTTGCTTCTTCCACACAACATGTTGTATTAGGGCTCTGAGCACAGGTTAAATTCACTTTGCCACTTTTTGGAGTTATCTTATTTTTTAAGTCATTCAAACAGTCCTTTGCAAGGTACTGAAGACAATGCTGTCCTCAGCTGCTGACTTCACACAGATGCAGTAGTTCATCAGTGAGCTGTGTATTCTGTGTTTCGTGGCTATATGCTACTTCCCTCATGCAGCCCAAAGAATCTTTATCTTTTGGAACCCACTAACGTTAGGCTCTTCCTTCCCTGGGGTGCCGCCTTGTGGTAGGCTGTGGGTCCCTCACTGACAAGCTCCCGCGCTGGTTAGTCATGGAGGAAAGTGAGTCAGCCCGTGTGATTCATCGCAAATTCAACTCAGAGTAACAAACCCCAGCATACACCTCAGAGATCATGAATCATTAGACTGAGACAACCTGCTGGTGGATACAATTTGGAAAAACATCCCTATTGAGATTTTTCAATGCTTTCCCCTCCTACTATAAATGGGCTTAGAGTAAACATTAAGAATAAAGAAGAAAGACATTACTCATTTGGGTTTTTTGGGGATTCAGTCTTGGTTTTAGCTAACTCAGTATTCACACTTTGTTCTGTACGGTTTTGTGTGTGTATGTATTTTAAAACTAAATATATGTATTTTAAAATCATATAAAAATAAAAATATATACACATGCATTTATATCTATATCTCCATGTATTTTGAGCGTGTACATGTATGTGTGTAGCTAATCCTCATTTCTGGTAACCTTGTTACAGAAAGTTAAGAGGCTGTCACTATACCTTTTATGGGCCCACTCTGTATCTGGATTCCGTCCTGTGAAAATTTTACTCAGGTGGGTGTTAATCCATCGCTTATTTATGAGTCCACAAGCAGAAGAACCTTCATGCAAAAAACCCCATCCATTTTTTTTCCACCTAAGTTATTTCTAGGGCAAATATGTTGACAAAGCATAGCAGTCCACTACATTCTCAAAATCCGCATATAGATACTGTTTATTTGCAGTTATTGTCATGGGAGAAAAATACACATGTCCTAAATAATTGTTTAGCTATACACGCTGGGAGTTAATGTCAATTCCAAACTACATTAATAATGAGCAAACTTATGAGCCAGCATATTTTGCTATAGCTTTTTCACTTGTCCACCTGTATGGAGATAGAGATGCGTTATTTGTAAGAATTGACAGATCTGGGGTGGATTCAGCACAAATAGCACTTTAGAGACATTTGAAACTATGGTATTCAGCTAAGTGTTCCCATAGTTTGAAGCTATATTCGTTGCTGAGTGTTGCCAAGGATCCTAGTTCTTTGAGCAGCTTGCAGGAGAGATCTGTGCCGTTGCTATGTGCAAAAGCCCTAGAATAAGCAAATGGGAAATGATATCAGGGCAGGTAAATATTACTACAGTAATGACTTATTTCTATAGGAGAAATTTGAAAAACAAACCTAGAATCCTTGGAATATGGCTAGAAATGCGTGTTGCACAAAATGGATAGTACAGAAAAATGAAAATCAGGCTTCTGATATTACTTAAGAGTTACTTTTCTTTTTGATATGGTCTAATTGAAAATGTTATGTTTTGAGTGACTTTTTCATGTCCTGTTGAGCATGGATAAGATCACAAGAGAAAGCGCAGAGACCTGAAAGAAAGTCTCAGCGTTCCATTTTTTTTCTTAGCATGACAGTACCAAAATATGCTCGTCATATGAAATATAGTGTTCTAGAGAAGCTAATTGTATGGCTCCTTTAATTCTATTATATCAAAGAAGTCTTGATTATGAAATTATTTTCTTTTTAAGATTTACTTACTTGAGAGAGAGGTTGTGATAACACAAGCAGGAGTGGCAGAGGGAGAGAGAATCCCAAGTAGACTCTGTGCAGAGCATGTAGTCTGACATGGGACTCGATCTCACAACACTGATATCGTGACCTGAGCCGAAATCAAGAGTCAGACTTTTAACTGGCTGCGCTACCCAGGTGCCCTGATGTTGAAATTCATTAAGTACAGGCTGGATCTCTTGGGTTGCCCTTTATCTGACTCTTTCATTTTCAGTAGGATAAGAAATGGGGCCACACCGTTATTAAAGCAAATTTTTTGACTATGAAGTATTGACAATTAGGTTTCTTCGCTGTCTTGTCTTCTGCTGTGGTGGTCTTAACCCTTGCTGCTTATTAGAATCACCAGTTGAAAGTTTTACAAAATACAGATACCTGTGTTCTACTTCAAATTTCTGGTTTGGTTCTGATTCAGAGTGGAACATGGGCTCGCGCGTGTGTGTGCATGTGCGTATGTGTTTAAAGTACCCATGTGGCTGGAATGTTGAGATAGGGTTGAGAATTACTGTTCTAGACCCTTAACAAATCTTTAACAGTTAACCACATCATACTGATAGTTTGTAAAATGACGTAAAAAATGTACGCTCAGGTAGATGGCACCAAGTTATGTCCAGAGCGTCTGGTAGTCTTAGAGTTGTCTGCTCCTCTGAACTTCTGGGATTTTAGCCCCATGTACTGCGGATGATGTCTAATTAATGGTTATATTTGCCAACTTAGTTGAAACACTTAGCCAGGAAACCCGTTTGTGAAAAGGGGCCAACCTGGTGGGGTGGGATATCACAGTTGTTAAGAGATGGCTTCACTCAGCAGAATGCCGGTCCCCCAGTTCTACACTGAGAAATTTCTGTAATAACAATCCTGTGAGATTGGTTTTATTTCATTGGGACAACTCAGGACACTAAGGCTTAAAGAGAGTACCTCATGAGGAGGGGGTGGGGCTAGGATTTGCGGGCAGATCAGTTTGTCTCTTAGACACACGCTTTTTCCCTGTTACCACACTGTTTCTCACGGGTTGAGTGGGTCTTCCACGGCCTTGGTTGCTTGTGCTATGGCACGCGTAGGACTAAGATGGACTCCGTGCTTGTGGGCAGCTCGTGTTGCCATAGCGAATACCAGTGTATTTGAACGTGTTTTGGCTAATGTGAATAAATGGATAGGTGACAGGTATGTCCTTAAGCTTTCAGACTGTGAAGACTCTGTTAATTTTATGTATGAGTTCTACTGTGGTTGTCTAACATATATATGTAAAAGGGTTCTTAAAATTCTTTCCAGAGAAGAACTGTTGGAGTAGCCTACTAAAACCATATTTATTGAATGCATTAAATGTAATTTATTGAGAGTTCTGTAAAACTTGTCATCTCATAATGATTTCAATTGAGGTAGTTCCTGATGATCGACTTTTATTAACTGAATGACTGGTAATGCCTTTGCTCAGAACTTGACGTGTCAGGTCAAGACTATAAACTTCCTAATAATAATAGGGAAGTACCCACCTTCTAGTTAGAGCAGAGATAATTACAAAAGCAATTTTCATTTACCAGCCTTCTGTTATGTGAAAAGACACTGATCTAATCCTCATGAATTAAGTGGAATTCTTATTTTGCAGTGCAGAAAACTAGACTTCACTAAAAACAAACAAACAAAAAAACCTTCCCAGGACTGCAATGCTAGTATGCTGTAGAGCTAAGATTGAAACTTAATTTTTCTGACTCTAAAACCATGCTTAAAAGCTGTCCTGGTAAGGAGACTCTTCCTTCCTGTTAGTCCTCTGTTTTCTGTTTTTTTGTTTTTGTTTTTCTAAATAAAGACATTTCACTTGAAGTGTGTCTTCAAAGTGATTGTTCCAAATTAGCTTATCCTTATGTCTCAAAGAGCCATTTACCATATGGATCTCCCTTTTCCCCCATTTGGTAGCTGGTTCTTTGGGGATTTTTCACAACCTCTTATGTATGTATGCGTGTATATGAAATACAATATACATGCAGAAATGTGGCGGAAACGGAGATGCTGTAAACAAGCACCCATCTAACTGCTACCAAGGCTAAGAAATGGAACCTGGAAGCCCTCTTCCTCCTCCTCCAGTCATTATCCCTTTCTCCCAGAGATACCCTGACTTTATGAAACTCCCTTTTTAAAAAATTTTTAATTTTTAATTTTACTTTTTAATTTTATTTTAACTTTTTAAAAAAATTTTATTACCTAAATATCTCTAAATCATGTAATTTTGCCTGTTCCTGAGCTTTATGGGTGTAGATTAATATAGGATATACTTATGTATCTGGCCTTCTTTGCTCAATAGATTCCTTAATACCATTTTCTGCATAGGGATTGTGCACATATTTTGTTAAATCGATTTTGGTATACTGGTTCTATTTTTATTTGTATTTGTCAGTTTTATGACTAACAGTTGCTTCTATATAAAATTATTTCTTTTGAGGTTTGATGTTATGGTCAGCAAGGTTGGTAATAAAAATCCTTTAAAGTTGTAATAATAGTGAGGCCTTTGATTTTATTTTTTCTATGAACATAGTATTCTTATCTGTAAATAATACCCTTTTTTTTTCTTTTTTAACTCCTATCTTTTTCTTGCCTTATTATCATGGCCAAGACTTAGTACAGTGTTGATATCCTGTCTCATTCCATTTTTTTAAAGGGAGTGCTTTTGATATTTTACCAGTTAGTATCATGTTTATTACAGATTTTTGGCATGTATCTTCTTTAAGAGTAGGAATTTCCCTTCTGTTGCTCAAGTTATTTTTTTTAATCAATAGATGTGGCTTTTTCTGTATCGAGATGAGAACATGATTTCTTTTAATCTGTTAATATGGTCAGTTAAATTGGTAGACTTTTATTTGATTATAAATTCAATTAACCACCATATCATACATCATTCATTTTTATATATTGGCCAAATTTTTAAAAAATTAAGGGTGGAGTCCCGATTTAAATTCAGTTTGCTCAGGATGTTATGAGACTTTTGCAATAATGGGGATTTGATGTGCCTAATATTTTCTGTAAGATTTTTGAATCTGGGATCAGGAATGATACTGGCCCATAGTTTTCAACTCTTGCACAGCTCTAATTGTGTTTTTGTACTTGGCTCAATCTAAACTCCAAGCTGTGTAAAGTGCCCTTTGCTCCTGTTCTCCAGAAGGATTTGTGTAATTTAGCCTTAAGTCTTGTGTTAAGTGTTGTTGCTTCCTTAAATTTTTTGTTAGAACGTGATGGTGAAGCCATCTAGGTCTGCAGTTTATTTATTTGTTTACTTATTTATTTACTGTGGGAAGGTTTTTAATTACTGATTCAGCTTAAAGGACTGTTCAGGTTTTACATTTCTTGGGACTATTTTAGTAAGTTGGATTTTTTTCACAATTTTCCCAAGTTGTCCAAAATTTTAAACTTTGGGATAAAGTTGATTTACATATGCTCTTTAATTGTCATCACGATCGGCAGTTAAGTCTTTTTTCTCCGTTTTATTCCCCAGTCTTCATTCAAAGGTTTGGCATGTTTATTAATATTCTCAAATGGCCAGCTCACACCTTTGCTGACTGTCACTGTTTTATGCTTGTTTTCTATTGAATTTCTGCTTTTATTAGTATTTTCTTCTTTGTGTTTTCTTTGGCTTTGTTTTGTTCTTAATGTTTGGAGATACATACTTATCTTTGTAATGTTTAGCTGCTCTTATTTTCTAACATACATATTTCTTTTCCTTTCTTTCCTTCTTTTTTTTTTTTTTAAAGTAAGCTGTACACCCAGTGTGGGGCTTGAACTCATGTCCCCGAGATCAAGAGTGTTACATGCTTTACCAACTAAGCCAGCCAGGTACCCATCTAACATATATATTTCTTGTTTTAAGTAGTTATGGCTTCATCCCACAAGTTTTTAAAATGTAGTAAATATGTTATACAGTTTAAAATATTTTCTGGTTATTACTGTTTTCTTTTTCTTTGACCTATGAGTTACTTAGATGTTATTTAATTTTCAAATAAATTGGGGTTGATTTAGTTCTCCTTGACAACACCATTTCTATTTCCTTTAGTGTAGTTCTGCTAGTGATGATTTCTTTTCAGTTTTTGCTATTCTGAAAATATTTTTCTCACCTTCATTCTTAATATTTTATTTATTTGACAGCAGAGGGAGGGGCAGAGGGAAGGGAGACAGGCAGACTCCCCACTGAGCGGGGAGACCCACATGGTGCTCAGTCCCAGGGCCCCCAAGGTTATGACCTGAGCCAAAGCAGATGCTTAACCAACTGAGCCACCCAAGCGCCCCTAAAGATTTTTACTTTTAAGTAAGCTCTATGCCTAGTGTGGGGCTCAAAGTCACAACCCCAAGATCAAAAGTTGCATGCTCCACAGACTGAGCCAGCCAGACACCCATCCCTAATAATTGCTGCTTTGAATGTAATTTGCCTCTTTTCTCTGGCTCCATCTAAAATTTTTTTTAAGATTTTTTATTTATTTGACAGAGACCACAAGTAGGCAGAGAGGCAGGCAGGGAGAGAGGAAGGGAAGCAGGCTCCCCGCTGCACAAAGAGCCTGACAGGGGGCTTGATCCCAGGACCCTAGGATCATGACCTAAGCTGAAGGCAGAGGCTTCAACCCACTGAGCCACCCAGGTGCCCCTCCATCTAAAATTTTATCTGCATCTTTAATTTTCTGCATTTTTACTGCGTTGTGCTGAAAGCATAGATTTTACTTACTCCTTTTGGGTTTATTAGGGTTTCTTGAATCTGAGAGTGGAATCTTGAGTGAATTTTGGAAAATTCTCAACTGTGTTCTTTCTATATTCCTAGCCGATTTTTTCATTCCTCCATCTCTAACGAAATATGTGTTACTCATTTTCATGTGTTCTCCATATGTCCTTCTGTTTCAGTTACCTGTTCTTGCACACAAGTCACTAATAAGTAGTAGCTTGGAACAACAGCCATTTCATTAAGATTCTGTGGCACCTGCATGGCTCAGTTAAGCGTCTGCTTTCAGCTCAGGTCATGATCCCAGGGTCCTGGGATCAAGCCCCGCATCGGGCTCCCTGCTCAGCAGGAAACCTGCTTCTTCCTCTCCCAATCTCCCTGTTTGTGTTCCCTCTCTCACTGTGTTTCTCTCTGTCAGATAAATAAATAAAATCTTAAAAAAAAAAAGATTCTGTGGGTAGACTAGGGCTCAGCTTGATGATTCTTCTGCTCCTGCTTGCGATCTGTCAAGAGACTGCAGACAGAAGGCATCCGGGGCTTAAACCTTGCAAATGCTTTCATGGATATGTCTGGTGCCCTTGATGGAGATATCTGGAAGGCTGATCTTGACAGGAGTGACAGGAAATCTTCGTGTCAGGAGTATGTCTTCTAGTGTCCACTCCTTATGGCCTCGCCATGTAATCTCTTCCTGCTTGAAGAGATTCTTCCTGCTGTAATGTCTTCCTTCCTTCTTCTCTTCTTACATGATGATTCTGGGCCCCTAAAAGGGATTTCAGAAAAATGGAAGTGGTCAGGCTTTCTTAAGACATAAACCCAGAACTGGTACTGGATCACTTTGACGTCATTCCTTCAGTTAAAGCAACCAATACTTGGGGGCACCTGGGTGGCTCAGTGGGTTAAAGCCTCTGCCTTCAGCTCAGGTCATGATCCCAGGGTCCTGGGATCGAGCCCCACATCAGGCTCTCTGCTTAGCAGGGAGCCTGCTTCCCCATCTCTTTCTGACTGCCTCTCTGCCTACTTGTGATCTCTGCCTGTCAAATAAATAAATAAAATCTTAAAAAAAAAAGAATAAAAAGCTAACCAGGACTTGAGAGAGCCAACTCAGATTTAATGTGGGAGGGCAGGACACAAGTTCATGAATACTAGGAAGCCTGGTGCACTGTGCCCTATCTTTAGAAACTAGCTACCATACCTCTTATCCCTGCTCGTTTGTCCATCCCTATGCCTCTCTCTCGTTTATTCTGAATCTCCCCAACTTATTTTTCAGCTCGCTAATCCTTTCTTCATCTGTTGAGTTTCTAATATAAAAAGATTGATTTTCACATGGAGAATAGATACTTCCTTCTTGTCCAAACCCATGTCATTAAAAAAAATTGGTTTCCAGTCCCCTACTGAGTTTTTTTTGTTGTTGAAGATCTTATTTTTAAGTACTCTCTATATCCAGTGTGGGGCTCGAACTTACAACCCTAAGTCAGGAGTCACATGCTCTTCCAACTGAGTCAGCCAGGCGTACCCAATGCTACTGACATTTTTTTTTAAGATTTTATTTATTTATTTGACAGAGAGAGATCACAAGTAGGCAGAGAGGCAGGCAGAGAGAGAGAGGAGGAAACAGGCTCCCTGCTGGGCAGAGAGCCCGATGCGGGACTCGATCCCAGGACCCTGAGATCATGACCTGAGCCGAAGGCAGCGGCTTAACCCACTGAGCCACCCAGGCGCCCGGTACTGACATTTTTAAGTTTGGCTTTTAGCCCCTTGAATATGTTAAGAGTAATTATTTTACAGTCCAGTTAGGACAGTTCTAGTATTTGGAGTCTTGACTTTTTTTTTCTGTTGTGTCTTATTTCTGCTTTTTCTTGCCCATGATTGCTTTTCTTTCTGTGTAAATGGTTATGTTTGATTATGTTTGGTTATTGTGCTTGAAAAGCTAAGATGCCTTACGCCTCTAAGAATGTTTTTGTTTTCTGCTGTCAGGTGCCTAAAGGTACTAGCTTTCTGGAATCCTCTTATTAATCCAAGTCATCTGAGCCACCCAGATGACATGAAGCCTGGCTGTAAGCCCACATGAGGGGTGGTTACTTGCTGTTCACTGTGTTTTTTTTTTTTTTTAAATCCCCACATGAGGTGGTCTACTCTCATTGGGCCCTAACCTCTGTTTTTTTTCTCCTCTTGAGGCCACCAGAAATCACCTTCGTCCTCCTATTTTCCAAGGGTATCAGCAAATACAGCCATGTTTTCGCTTTTGTCTTTTTTACTTGCCAGCAACATGACAAGGTTAGTTTTATAGCAAGAAGTGCATCTCTTTCAAATCCAAATGAACAACTTATTAAGAATTTGAAAGCCCATTGCTTCTCGGCCTTTTGGCTAAGATCAAGTGAAGAATTTGAAAGCCCATGATGACAAAAAATAAAAGCTCAGTTAACAGGCCTCAGCAGAGGTCACCTGGCTTGCTATCACACGTAACTCAGATCATTCTTTTCTTTTTTTAAAAAAAAAGATTTTATTTGACAGAGAGAGAGATGACAAGTAGGCAGAGAGGCAGGCAGAGAGGCAGGCAGAGAGAGAGAGAGGAGGAAGCAGGCCCCCTGCTGAACTGGGAGCCTGATGTGGGGCTCAATCCCAGGACCCTGAGACTATGATTTGAACCGAAGGCAGAAGCTTAACCCACTACGCCACCCAGGTGCCCCAGTTAGATCATTTTCTTAAGGGGCAAGTCCCCACATCCACCCCAGTTACAGTTAACTGTAGATGGATGTCTACATAGGCTTTTATACATTTCATCATGCCAAATTTAACTGTATCTGAGCGAAACTGCCCCATCTATATCCTCCCACCTACCTTGAGACTTGGTACTCAGTGATTTCCTACAGTTTTATTTCTGTTCCCCGCCCCCCCAGAGATTCTATTTAAGGGGCATCTGGGTGACTCAGTCAGTTAAGCGTCTGCCTTCAGCTCAGGTCATGATCCCAGGGTCCTGGGATCGAGCCCCACATCGGGCTTCTTGCTCAGTGGGAAGCCTGCTTCGTCCTCTGCCTGAGACTTTCCCTGCTTGTGTGCTTGCATTCTCTCTCTCTCTCTGTCAATGTGAGGCTTGACCCCAGGACCCTGAGATTGTGACCTGAGCTGAAGGCAGACACTTAACCGACTGAGCCACCCAGGGGCCCCAGTTGCTTCTCACAGTTTTAACAGTAGTTTGATATCTGTTAAGATATTTTCTTCTACTTTTCTCAGCTGTTATTTTCTGTGAGTGCATTGGCCCTTGACGGCCTGGTCCATCATTACTGAAAGTAAAAGGTGATAGAATTTTTAGGATTGATTAGCTTTTTAGTCCGTTATTCCTTTAGATTTTAAGTACATTCTTTATACATCGAGGTAATACATATTAATGGTGATCTTGGAGGACCGATAACTTGTCATACCCCCAGTTTAATATTTGTTCTGGTCAGTGTTGGCTTCCTATGTTTTGCCTCCTCCTTAAACTCCTTTACAATCTTAGACCATTAGAAGATCATTGTAGGCACCATCTGAGTCATTCCTTTTCTTTTTTTTTTAAAGATTTTATTTATTCATTTATTTGAGAGAGAGAGAGAGAGCACAAGCAAGCAGAGAGAGAAGGAAGCAGACTCCCCGCCAAGCAGAGAGCCCGATTCGGGGCTCTATCTAAGGACCCCGAGATCATGACCTGAGCCAAAGGCAGAGGCATTAACCCACTGAGCCACCCAGGCACCCCTGAGTCATTCCTTTTCAATATGTGTCTCATGCTCCTCTTGCATTAGAATTATCGGGGGAGATTATTAAACATGATCTGGTCTGATGACTGCAGTTTTCATATAAGGAAACATGACAAAAACAGTTAAGTGCGTTGAATTTAAAGTTACGACTTAATTTATTCAGATATGGTTACATTTGGCATGATGGAATGTGTATGTAGAGGTCTGTCGAAAGAGGTGGGCTTCTTGCCATGAAACTAACCTTGTCATGTTGTTGGGAAGTAGAAAAGGTGAAGCTAGAGTGAAACCATCCATCTCAGGAGGGAGGTGACCTTTGGCAGCCCTCCTTCTAGGAAGGCTGCAACCATTCTCTCTCAAGCCTTCTTACCAATCTGCTAGCTCCTGAGACAAAGCACCTGTCCTGCCAACATCCCTTTCTGGTATTCAGGCTGTGGATGGAATGACTTGAGGGTGAAGTTGACATCGTGTTAGAGTTACCTGAGATCTCCAGCTGGTGGGTCAAGTTAAGAGTCTGTTAAGGTTTCAGACGCCTGGGTGGCTCAGTTGGTAAAGCGACTGCCTTCTGCTCAGGTCGTGATCCTGGAGTCCTGGGATCAGGTCCCATATCGGGCTCCCTGCTCGGCAGGGAGTCTGCTTCTCCTGCTGACCTCTCTCCTCATGCTTTGTCTCTTTCATTTTTACTCTCTCTCTCTCTCTCTTTCAAATAAATAAAATCTTTTTTCCTTTAGAAATATACCTTTTTCGGGACGCCTGGGTGGTTTAGTTGGTTAAACAGCTGCCTTTGGCTCAGGTCATGATCCCAGCGTCCTGGGATTGAGTCCCACATCGGGCTCCTTGCTCGGCAGGGAGCCTGCTTCTCCCTCTGCTTCTGCCTGCCATTCTGTCTGCCTGTGCTCGCTCTCTCTCCCTCTCTCTCTGACAAATAAATAAAACCTTAAAAAAAAAGAGAAATATACCTTTTTCTTAAATTTAAAGATTTTATTTATTTATTTGACAGACAGATCACAAGTAGGCAGAGAGGCAGGCAGAGGGAGAGGGAGAAGCAGGCTTTTCGCTGAGCAGAGAGCCCGATGTGGGACTCGATTACAGGATCCTGAAATCATGACCCGAGCCGAAGGCAGAGGCATTAACCCACTGAGCCACCCAGGCGCCCCTCAAATAAATAAAATCTTAAAAAAGAACAAAAAACCATCGGGCTCTCTGCTCAGCAGGAAGCCTACTTCCTCCACTCACTCTCTGCCTGCTTCTCTGTGATCTCCATCTGTCAAATGAATAAATAAAATCTTAAAAAAAAAAAGAACAAAAAACAAACAAAAAAGAGTCTGTTAGGATTTCAAGGATTGCTCCTTTGTTACTCTAGTTGTTTTCCATTTTTGTTGTTCCTAGGAACTTGCTTAAGCTTGTTACTGTTTTCTTCTTTTTGCTTGCTGTTTTGATTTACTCTTGTTGCCCTTCCCTCCTCTTCCTCCGTACCCTCAGGATGCCCAGCCAGTCGTATTCCTTTAGTGGAGGGGGAAAGGTGGCAAGAAAAGCGTCAGGTGACCGGAAGTCTTTCCTCTTTCTGACCTTCGGGGACTTAGCTTATTTCTGGAAGCCTTGGGTTCTTCACATCCAAAATGACAGATTAGATGATGTTTATACTTGAGCTGTCCGTTTCTTAAGAAAATTCTTTTTTAAAAAAGATTTTATTTATTTGACAGAGATCACAAGTAGGCAGAGAGGAAGGCGGGGGGCGGGGGTGGGGAAGCAGGCTTCCCGCTGAGCAGAGAACCCTGGGATCATGTCCTGAGCCGAAGGCAGAGGCTTAACGGACTGAGCCACCCAGGCACCTTCTTAACAAAATTCTTTAAAAATTGGACATCTGCTATAGACTGAATACTTTTGTCACCCCCCCAAATTCATATGTTAAAATCCTTTTTTAAAAAGATTTTATTTTTAAGTCCTTTCCATACAGAGTGTGGGACTCAAACTCAAAACCTTGAGATCAATAGTCATGTGCTATACTGACTGAGCCCGGAGGTGCCCCCATATGTTAAAATCCTAACCCCTGAAGTGGTGTTGTTAGGAGGTAGAACCTTTGGGAGGTGATTACATTATGAAGGCATTGCCCTCACGAATGGGATCAGTGCCCTTAAAAGAGAGACTCCAGAAAGATCTTTGCCCACCTTCCGCCATGTGAGGTTGCTTCAAGAAGATGGCTGTCAGGAAGCCGGTCCACACCAGACACTGACTCTGCTATCACCATAACCTTGGATCTTGGACCTCTTAGCTTCCAGAATCTGTGAGAATAAATGTTTGTGTTTACGAGCCATCCAATTTATGGTGTTTGTGTTCTAGCAGCCTGAATGGACTAAGACAGCATCCAAGTAGTAATACTGTGTATTCACTTGGATAGCTTGAGAATCTCTGAGTTTAAAAGCATCCAGGCGGAAGCTAGACATTTGGGAGCCAATGGTGTATATAGATGGCATTCAAAATTGTGAGCTCTCGTGAGGCCACCAAGGGAGGGAGCTGTAGAAGAGAAGAAAAACCAGCTGAGCACTGAGCCCTGGGACACCCTCCTGTTGATGGTAAAGGCACACAGAAGGAACCAATAAAGACTGAACAGCTGTGGCCAGGAAAGCAGGAGGAGAACCAAGAAAATGGAGTGTCTTGTGAGTCAGATGTGAAATGTGTTTCAAGAGGGTTGTGTTAGATGCAATGGCTAGTTTAGGTAAGGTAAGGACAGAAAGTTTACCATAGGAGGTCATGGTGGATCTCGATAAGCACTTGGTGAAGGGATGGCCTGGAGTGGGGGACATGCTTTAAGAGAGTGGAGGGGTAAGAATTAGCAAGTATGGGAACAGAGCAGTGGGGGTGTTGCTGAAATGGACGGGACATTAGGTCAAGGTTTTCATTTTTGTTTTTGAGGTAGGAGAAACCAAGTAATTATAATGTTCTTATGCTGATAAGAATGATCTCGTAGAGGGAAAAACATTACTGAAACGAGAGAAACAAGAGCTGTTGTCTTGGATGAGGCAAGAAGGATCTAGTACTCAAAGGGATTGGCCTTACTTAGGAGTTTAGTGTATTCAGAAAAGAGAAGGTAGGATATGTAGACCTGTCGGAAGTCATTAGCACCAATGTTACATATGGTCCACTCTCTCTCTACCTTCTAGACACATATAGGATTGTTTTGGCCTGTCCCTTACGGCATGGTGGGGTCACGTAACTGCTTGTGACTGGTGAGTTGTTTTAAGTGGTGGACGTCATTCCTTTACTTCATCATTTAATTGTCAGTGTGAACATCCTCGAAGAGTTATTTTCCCCTGTGCTGTGGCCATCAGCAGTGTTCCAAAAACTGGTTTCTCCTCAGCCTACATCCCTGAGTAGGGACAAGGTAGAGCAGGGCCCCTAGCTGACCATGATGGCCATCAGTGTCCTCTGTTGTTCTAAGTTGTTCTTAGAGCATAAGCTTTAGCCTATCCTGGGTGATGTAGGCACAGAGGTAGATAGGAGGACTGGCTTGATGGTGGGGGCTTGTGGAAAGACTGTGATGGTCATATCCGGTGTTGCAGTGAAGTAGGACACTAAGCCATCTAGCTGAGTGAGGATGGGGGAAGAGATGCTGGAGATTTTGAGGAGAGAGCGAAGGGGATGAAATAGTCATTAGGGAGAATCTTTGAGTAATTGGACCAGCAAAATGTATCATGATTATCAGTCGGGCAGCACTCAGAACCCACTTGAGGTTGGCGGCCATGATGAAAGCGAATAGTTAGTATCGGGGTGTTTTTCTTTCACTGCTGTTGACTGAGTGGGCACAGGCATGGTGTAGGCAAAGAACTGGATTGAAAGAGGAATTGGATTTTGCCAGGCAAATATGATAGAGAGTGGAAAGGGAGTTGGATATAACATATAAGAGAGTGATTATGTGCCTATTCTCTTAGGACTTTTTTTTTCTTGAAGATTTTATTTATCTATTTGACAGAGAAAGATCACAAGTAGGCAGAGAGGCAGGCAGAGAGAGAGGGGAAAACAGGCTCCCTGCTGAGCAGAGAGCCCGCTCAATCCCAGGACCCTGGGACCATAATCTGAGCCGAAGGCAGAGGCTTAACCCACTGAACAACCCAGGTGCCCCCTCTTAGGACTTTTAATCAGCCTCAGACATATTCTTGGGGTAGTTGACACCAAGGACTGAGAAGCATAGTAAAAGTTAAAGTCAGGTCATGTAGAATAGGCCTCGGTTTATAATTTACAAAGCACTTTTGCACATGGCAGAAGATGAGAAAGGGCAGATGGTACCATTGGGCCATAGGACAGTGCAGCTCTTTTCTTTTGGGTTGACGAGAAGGCCCCTTATACACCCATGCCTATCCTCTGTGCTTTGTGAAGTCTCTGCCATAGTGGACCTTCTTCTCTTTACCCCTGTGTGTTTCTGTTTAAAATATCTGTACTCCCCATGTGTGGTTTAAGCTTGACTATGATCCTCCTTGGCCTTTTGTCTCTTCTTTTCCCTTGTTTCGTTGTGGGATTTGGCTCTTGGGCAGGTGGAGAGGGAAGAGAAGATAGGTATGGTGGGTTACTGCAACTCAGAATTAGGCATGGTGATTGGATCTATAAGCCCCAAGTCACCCAAGCACTTCATCCCTCTGGATCACCTGTGAATTCTCCAAATTATAAGTGAGAAAACGAAAGCGTGAGGTTACTTGTGTTATTTATGCAATAATGGGACAGTTCTTGTTACCTTTAAACACCACCACCCCTTTTTGACTCACGACTTTTTACCTCCCCACATAGGGAATATGGGCTATTAATGGTAGGAATTGTCCCTAATTCTCCCAGTTGGTTTTATGTGCACAGTGTGCCTCTTTCAGACCATGTAGATCTAAATAATATCCCAAAGGGCACTCAGTCAAAGCTTCTGTTCTCTCTTTGCAGCTTCGAGGTACAGATGCTGGTTCTAATTCTGGAACTGTTTATAGGGATGCCCCGTGTTGGTGTTGGGTCACCAGAAAGGGAGAGGGGCCAGCTAGTTCTAAGAGTTGTTAAATGTGTCTCTTGTATTTCTTTCTTTAGATAGGGACAGGGAAGGGCTGGTTTGAGCAGGCCCTGCTGTCTGCTTTTGTGCTGAGCTTGAACCCTGGGCTGAGGATCTCAGATGCCCATTCTTATGCAGGCCACCCTGCCTGATTTGAGGTAGCAGTGATGCCCATGTGGGGCCTCTGTGCTACATCAGAGAGAAGCAATTCCTACGAGGTGCGTCAGGGTTGATGTTGGGAGCCTGGTGCTGATGGGGTTTTGGAACAGAGGTGACGTTCAGTGGGGTGGAGTCCAGAGCCGAAGACCAGGAAAGAATTCTTGAGATGTCTTTGGTGCAAAATGGTGGTTTATTAAAGTGGGAGAGGACCTGTGGGCAGAAAGAGCTGCTGCCCTGGATTGTGAGGGGTCGCTGATGACATATTATGGGAGGTATGGAAAAAAGAACTTTCATATGCAGAAGACTCACAGGATACTGAGGCCTTGCCATTGTCAAGTTAAGGTTGTTTTTCCATCTAGCAAGGCGTTAACATGAAGATAGTTGGGAACTTCCTGGAGGAACATTACAATCTGCCCACTTCAAGTATCTGTCTATGGGCTGCAGGTTATAAGGACATTTAACTGTGTCTACATTTCCTTTTGGGCGCTAGGTTATTCATAGAAATGCTTTGTTTTTGTAGATCCCTAAGACATTTGTCAACTGAGGCAGACACATGTCTTGCAGGATTGTGATCGCTACACTTTTTTTTTTAATCTAAAAAGTTTTTTAAAAATTATTTATTTGACAGAGAGACAGAGAGAGCAGGCACAAGCAGGGGGAGCAGCAGAGGGAGAGGGAGAAGCAGGCAGAAGCAGGCTCCTTGCCTAGCAGGAAGCCTGATGGTGGGGCTCGATCCTGAGACCCTGGGATCATGACTGGAGCTGAAAGCAGACGCTTAAGCCACTGAGCCACCCAGGTGCCCCTTTTAAATTTTTTTTAAAAATTATTTATTTGATTAATAATAAAAAATTATTTATTTATGTGATCTCTATAAGTTTAACTATGTTTTTCCTTTCCTTAGCTTTAGGCTGTCAGGAGTGCCCGAGGAATGTCAGCTATATCCCATGGGGAGGTGTTGTGCTTCTGCTTCAGCTTCTGCTCTGTCCTCAGCTTGCCTTCTATTTCCTTATCATTGCTGCCCACACGGAAGGAAGAGACCGGCTGTGGCCCTTGGGAGACATTCTCTGGCTTCCGGGAGTCCCCAGGTGGTCTCCTTAAGACTTGCTTTCTGCTATCTCCCATATCTTGAGTGCTTCCTATTAAAACAGGAAGGTCTTTGAGAGGAAGAGGACTTAACAAACTCCCGTGGATGCATACCGGGTACAAAGAGTCTTTTCTTAGCAGTTCCTGTGGCTAGATTTGGGGATGATGGCTGATGAAGGATGAGATGGGCAGGATCAAGCCTTGCCTCCATCATCCTTGAAGCACACCCCACCTTGTCTGCCCCAAAAGCCTGTGAGTTGGGGGACTTTGTAGGGTTTGCCGATTTCAGCTCGGGGCCATAGGTGATTGCTTGCCCTGTGACTTTCTCTGCACTCACATCTCTGCTTTATTCTTCAGACCCTTGCCAGGATGTATGTGCCTCCTTCTGGCCTTTTTGCTGACCCGTATGCTGAGAACTCACCCAGGGGAAAGAAAGCCTCACAGATTGGGTCTGGAGTTCCTAAGAAATAGGGTTCCTTAGTACTTGTTTCTCAAGGTCTAAGGCCAAGATACAGAAAGGTTCATTCATTACCTTCCTTGACAGTAGAAATAGCCCTGGACGTTCGAGTTCATTTCCTTTGGCCTGCATTCTTAACAGTGGAACGTGGAAATCTTTCAGAAAATGTGCAGTTTCTTTTCTTCCTTCGTTTCTGGAAGGAAGGCTGGGCCAGTAAGAGTTCACCCCGCCTTTTTGCTCTGTCAACTTCAGAGTCATTCTTGGTCTTCTCACAAATGTTGTCTCTATAGAGTAACTTTGAGGTTTCGGGAGAACGCAGGCTGGATCAGAGTTTAGAATAAGAGTTTTGGAAGAGGGGCGTCTGGGTGGCTCAGTGGGTTAAGCCTCTGCCTTTGGCTCAGGTCATGATCTCAGGGTCTTGGGATCAAGCCCCCAGCCCCACATCCCCACATTGGGTTCTCTGCTCAGCAGGGAGCCTGCTTCCCGCTTACCACCCCCTACCCCCCCCGCCTGACTCTGCCTACTTGTGATCTTTGTCTGTCAAATAAATAAATAAAATTTTAAAAAACAAAGAGTATTGGAAGAGAGGGAGCTGGTGCAGGGGCCATTCATGAAGTCACACTTGTTAGCACACTTGGACACTCCCGCCCCACATGAATTATTCATTTTGCTGCCTTCGTTGATAATAGCCACAGTGTTCAGGATCTCAGACTGTCTTGTGATATATCCTTTTGCTAAAAGGCTACATATCAGCAGTCTCATTGGATTCAGAAGCCAATTCAGCATGCCGTGCATACCATTTGAGAAGAAGGGGGGATCTGGCCTGCTATGAAAATGTCATGCATGCTTAAAATGGCAAAAGTTTGTTGCAAGCCATGACTGCCAGTACGTTTTAATTCTTGTTCTGGAATCTTCAAAGCAAGTTCCATTGGAAGGGTTTTCATTTTCAGTAAGAAAACTCGCCGAATTACTTGGTTTGTTTTTTAATATCGAAATTGGTAAATTGGGAATGCGGAATATCCAAAACATAGAGTGAAGGCAGTATGTGTATTTTTTTAAATTGTGGGAAAAAAAAGATACCGCTAACATGGAAAATTTACCATTTCAGCCATTTTTAAAGGTCTATGGTACAGTAGTGATATCTATACACATGATTGGGCAACAGACCTGTAGAACTTTTCCATCTTTTTTTTTTTTTAAAGATTTTATTTATTTATTTGACAGAGAGAAATCACAAGTAGATGGAGAGGCAGGCAGAGAGAGAGAGGGAAGCAGGCTCCCTGCTGAGCAGAGAGCCCGATGCGGGACTCGATTCCAGGACCCTGAGATCATGACCTGAGCCGAAGGCAGCGGCTTAACCCACTGAGCCACCCAGGCGTCCCCAGAACTTTTCCATCTTGTGAAACTGTAAGTCTGTACCCATTCAACATCTCCCCTCTCCTCCTACCCACCCCCAGCCCCTGGCAGCCACCTTTCAGCTTTCTGTTATGAGGAGTGTCTTTGTGCCTGGCTTATCTTACTTTGCCTGATTGTAGCATGTGACAGGATTTCCTTCCTTTTTAAGGCTAAATAATACTCCATTGCCTGCATAGACCACATTTTATTTATCCATTCATCTGTGAAGGTAGTGTGTCCTTTCGTAAGGGGTTCTTTTGAAAGCTTTTCTTGGGAGTTAAAGCAAAAGAACCCCAGGGAACATAGAAAAATCCAATTTGAGTCCGTCATGCTGAGCTATAGCACTTCTGTGATACCTCCTATCAGACCTTCATACTGGCCAAACTTGGAATTTCCTTAAGCGGAATTCTAGCAAAAGTGGTTTAGGTGCACCTTGCCCCCAATACCCCTCCCTCCTGTCCCCACACACACTCCTCTTAGAATTAAAAGTCCGTCAGACTGGCCTTAGGGAGAGGGTGATAAATGGTGGCATTTTCTCCTCAAGTGGAGCTTCACTGACCCTCTAGAGGAAAGAGATAAGGGGAAAGGGGTGTGGTGGGAAGGCAGCTGTAGCAGCAGTGAAAGGATGGCTGACCTATGAGCTCATTAGGGTTAGTAATGGGTTCTCTCTCTGGTCTCTCGATTTTTCTCACACATCAGCTTCTCTGGAGTCCAGCCCCAACTCAAAGTTGAAGCAGCTCTGGCTAGAGCAAAACCACACCAGCAATCTGCTCTGTGGTCTGGGTTTAGTCTAAATGTTACCAGAGCACCAGAAGACAAAGGTTTGACTTGAAAGAACAAGCAGCATGGTTCGGGAGACTGAATTGTGCCGTGTTACTTTCGTTTTTTCTTGACTTTGGTTCTTCCTCTAAGCAAAAGGAGGAGGCAGATGGGGAGGCCTGATTTGGGTTGTGGCTGGGCTCCCTTGTCCTCACAGATGCTATGGCGGCAACAATTTCCTGTCTTCTGCAGGTACGAGTTGTGAGGCTGAGCCTTTCCCCCTCCCTGTCCCTTTATTATTCTTGGATAAGGGTGAGGAGCAACAGAGGGTGGGAGTCCCCGTTTAACTTTTCTATTTTTTTTTTAAAGATTTTATTTATTTGACAGATGGAGATCACAAGTAGGCAGAGAGAGGAGGAGGCAGGCTCCCCGCTGAGCAGAGAGCCCGATGTGGGGCTCGATCCCAGGACCCTGGGATCATGACCTGAGCCAAAGGCAGAGGCTTTAACCCACTGAACCACCCAGTGTGCCCCCCCCCCCCCGCTTTACCCTTTCCCTGTTGCCAGCCCCACACGCAGAGCGAGTATTCTCCATTCTGTCACTGAAAATGCCTTCCCCGCACCGGCCTACACTAAGGGGACTGGGGTAGCACCTTGCCTGTCTCTGGAACTTCTTGGCCCTCCTCCTAGGAAAGCCCAGCAGGGTGCTGTTGGGTGGGTGAGGGCAAGAGAAAAGCTTCTGGAAATCCCTGGCAGCTTTAAGGAGAGACCTAAGGTGTCAGGGGGGAAATGCTTGTCTGCTTAAAATATGGCTCCCTGGAGACCCCCAACCCATGGCACGTCAGCCATGGTGGCCAGATATTGGGGGGGGTGGACAGGGAAGACTTAAGGGCCAGGTGTGTAGCTCTGTAGCAATGACCCCTGGCTCTGGTCTGCTTCCTAAGATGGATGCTGGGGAGGAGGTACACACTCAGGTAATTGGTCAGGAAGGTTGTCGGCTGACTGATTTTCAGATGTGAGTCAGGTGAGGGCCCTGATGGATCCCTTCTCCAGGGTGAGGGATCACTTTGGGATGGAAGTCAAGGACTTTCTGTTTTGTGGGTGACAACTTGGACACGTGAAGAAATATTTTTAAAACATTTTTAGTGAATGTGTGTGTATGGCCTGTGAAAATAACTTTATACTGTTGATTCTGTCTCCTCACATTTTTAAAAAGATTTTATTTATTTATTTGACAGAGATCACAAGTAGGCAGAGGCAGGCAAGGCGGGTGGGAAGCAGGCTCCCCGCTGAGCAGAGAGTCTGATGCGGGGTCCATCCCAGGACCCTGGGATCATGACCTGAGCCGAAGGCAGAGGCTTTAACCCACTGAGCCACCCAGGCACCCCCGTTTCCTCACATTTTTTAATGAAAATCTCCCAAGTCTACCACAAAGTTGAAAGACTTTTATCATGATCACACATATGCCTACCACCTGGATTAGTAATAGCATTTTAACATACCTGCTTTATCAAATATCTAACCATCTAGTTGTTCATATAGCCATGCATCAGCCCATCTTATTTTCTGATGTGCTGAAAAAAGGGTTACCCCTATATGCTTCTGCATTATAAGTTCAGTATTTGTTTTTTAACTTTTTTAGGTAAAATTTATATACAGTGAATGCACAAATCAAACGTGTAGAGTGCAGTATTTTCTTTCTGTCATATTTTATATAACTAAGCTTCTGATTCTACTCATAGAATTTCTATAAATTATTTAAGAAGTGCAGTTTTTAAAAAAAATGTAGATTTTATTTATTTATTGACAGAGAGAGCTCAGGCTGGGGGAGCGGCAGGCAGAGGGAGAGGGAGAAGCAGACTCCCTACTGAGCAGGGAGCCCGATGTGGGGCTTGATCCCAGGACTCCCCGTGACCATGACTTGAGCCAAAGACAGACATTTAACTGACTGGGCCACCCAGGTGCCCCTGTGCAGTTTTTTTTTTTTTTTTTAAGATCTGTTCTTTCTAGAGAGAAGAAGAGAACATGCACGCACATACACATACGCACACACATGAGTGGGAGGGAGAGAATTTTAAGCAGACTCCCCACCCAGTGCAGAGCCTGATGTAGGGCTCAGTCCCTCAATCCTCAGATGATCTGAGCTGAAACCAGCAGTCAAACCAAGAGACGGATGCTTAACCGACTGTGCCACCTAGATGCCCCAGGAAGTAGTGTTGAGAGTAGTTGGGAACGAGAGCATAGGAGGAAAAGATTGTAAAGATTATGTTCACTGTAACATGAAGTTTGTTCCTTTATTGCCTCTGGCCCTTCTCTTAGTTCATTTCCCCTCTCACCCCCCTCTTCTCCTACCACACACTGGGCAGAGAAGAGAATAAAACAATGGATTGGTGAAGATTTTGTGTTTTTTAGGATCCACAAGTGAAGGGCTGGCTAAGAAGTGACTCCTGGCTTTTGCCCTCTGCCTGTTGGCAACCATTCTCTTCCACTGTTCCTTTTCTTAAGATATTCAAGGAGACACTATCTAGTCCACATAGTTCACAACCAACAGAAACTGTTCCTCCATTTGGTGTGGCCATTCTGTGAAGTCCCAGTAGACTGTTGAGCGTTTACTTGGGGAGAGAAGATTTGGGTATGTGATGGGTCATGAAAGATCAGGATAGTCTATGTAGTGAGAGTTCACTGGCAGTGGGTAGTTAGGGAAGGGTCCTGGACGAGTACCTGCTTTGACATGGTTCTGTGTGGATGGAGAGAAGGGGAGAAGGCTTTTAAGGTCCCTGTGGATCGCTCACAGCAGGCATGGTTTTTCCGTCCATCCCGGAGAACTGATG
This sequence comes from Mustela erminea, assembly GCF_009829155.1. Lineage (NCBI taxonomy): Eukaryota > Metazoa > Chordata > Mammalia > Carnivora > Mustelidae > Mustela > Mustela erminea. The sequence goes on along the minus strand of NC_045635.1, from coordinate 40,191,348 downwards.
GCAAATTTGAGGAGGTCTTGACAGATAATGCTGGAAAGGTCAGTCTTCACGATTATGTTGGGCTTTAACCGATGGATAATTTTTAAAAGGCTTGGACAGGGACAGTCTATAGTTCCCTGGATTTGTTTCCATTTCTCACCTGTGGTTAACAGAAATCATACTGTACTAGGGCTTTTTTTTGGGGGAGGGGCCCAAAAATGGTATTCATTTCCCAATTGATTGTTTGGATAAAGAATTTGTGTGAGCTGTTTCCAAACAGGTCGATGAGACATGATGATCAAGAAATATGCGTGGCATAAATTTTTGATCTGAAGGTTTCAAGGCAAGTGTCCCCGTTTCATGAGAAGATGGAAGACTTGTGCTCCTTTTATTAATGGGACTCTGGTCTCTCTTGAAACCACAAACCAACCAAAAAGGCCCGGCAGCATTTCTTGTGTATAGTTACTCATCTCCTTAAATGTTGCAAAAACCCGAAGGGATAGGAAAACCAGAAAAGGGGAGGGTGGAAGTTGGTGATTTCGGAAATCCAGTGACTAACTGCTTGTGCTGACTAATACCAGTGGACTCATAATGAGTAACAATAGTGAATTTAGAAGGGATATAAGTAGAAGGAGAGCTATTTAAAGGTTGCTTTAATACCAAAGACCGCTGAATTGGTCCCACAAGTAAGTAAGTAAGATTCCCTTTGGGAAATTTGGAAATAGTTCATCCAGTTCGCCCCTCCAAAGTTCTGTCTCTCCTTTATCTCCAGGAGTCATCTTGAGGAAGTTAGATACCGGTTCTTGCAAGTATGGCTCCTTTCCCACTTGGCGTCTTGGGGGGAGAATTCTGGGCACATGAGCTTGCTTTTGTGGTTTTGCATTGAAGAAACGCCAGGGGTGTCCACTGAGAAGGAGAACGACCAATTGATTTTAAAAAAAATGTTGGTAGTGGTGCCTGTGAACTAGAAATAAGGGTTTGCTGGAATTTATTTTCTCAGTTTTTGTTTCTAATCCTGGCATAAAAATACAAGACCTGACCAACCTGTCCTTTTCAATCGCAATTTTTAAAGCTGAAAATGATAGCAGATAAATAAAGCAGCAATACAACTGACCAAAAGGTGCAAAGATGGGAAAGTCTATTGTGGGATTTCCAGTTATCTGAGTGTCAACCAGGAAATGTTTCTATTTTTTTTTTCTTTAAATTGTTGTTGAAAATGTTTTTACGTGTTCATTTTCCTTGAAACTCCTTTTTCCTAATTCCGCTTGATGCTGAGATGTAAAGGGACTGGCTGTCATTTCCTGTCATGTAGGGATGTAATAGGTTGTGTTTTTATTTATTTATTTTTTGAAGATTTTATTTATTTGAGAGACAGTGAGAGTGAGAAAGAGAGAGCATGAGCAGGAGGTGGGGCAGAGGGAGAGGGAGAAGCTGGCTCCCCACTGAGCAGGGAACCTGATGCAGGCTCTACCTTTGAGGGCTCTATCTCTGAGGGCTCTATCTCTAAGATGGTGACCTAAACCAAAGGCAGACACTTAACCAACTGAGCCACCCAGGTGCCACCCCCCCATTTTATTTTTATTGATACTAATTATTGACTGGTCTCTTGTACTAATTAGACTTAAAATCCCTGAGGCCAAGGCCATCATGTGGGTCATTACATTACCAGCACCCACCTAACCACATGCCTAGCACATAGTAGTAGGCACTTACTCGTGGATCAAAGAAATAAAATCATGAATCCTATATTAAAAATGGATTTATCTAGGTAGTGTCTTGGGGATTATGATATCTTATAGGATTTTTTCTTGAAAAGGATCTCAAACTCCCTTAAATCTAGAACATGACTGCCTATTCAGTTTTAAGCTAAAATCTTTAATGAGTCTATTTTCTCATTGCTTTTTTTTTTGAAAGTTTAATTATTTATCTTTAGGAATCTCTGCATCAAGTGTGGGGCTCGAACTCATGACCCAGAGGTCAAGTCCCATGTTCTACCAACTGAGCCAGTCAGGTGCTCCTCCCATTGTTTTTTTGTTATCTTTTTTTTCTCTCAGTATTTGGGACTGCCAGGCATTTAGGTTACTCATGCATTTTAGAAGTATATATACAAATAATATATGATTTATAATCTATATAACATAAACATATATTATAATTATATATGGGTATTTCCCCCTTTTAGTATAAGTAAGAAAATCTCAAAAGGCATGAATTTGAACAGCATGAATAGAGATGACAAAACCTCAGGTTTCCCCAGAGAAGATATTATCTGAAGGTCTTTGAACAATTAATTGAATGGGATATTTATTTAAATAAATTCAAGTCCATAGGCAAGTTCATGAGCAATTTTGCTTTTTGACGTAATCTAATGGTTTAGAAATAATGAATTGAAATTCTTGTTAAAGCATATGAGTTTCTCTCACTTTAATTTCTTCAACATGAGAAAGCATATCCTTGCACGTAAAGCTGGAGATAGTTTAAGTAATTTTGTCTTAAATTTAGCAGGCTTATTTTTCAGCTAGAGGTGCAGAGAGCAGAGTCACGAAATACCATTCCCTCCAAAGTGGTGGTTAATTTAGATGAAGTTTTGGAGCAGCAGAAGAAGCATACTGTAGAGCTTGGTGCTGTCTTTAAGAAAAATCTCATCTAGAAATTTTGCTTTCACAATTAGAGCAAATTGTTTCTATAAATAAATAGTTTGTAAGATCCAATTTGGTTATTGTGTTCTATCCTTTATAGATTTTGTTGCTTATCCGAGAATGAGAAACAAATAGAGGGATTTATATGGACATTTGGTTGAAGAGGTGCCTTGGGCTTTTGTATGCCACCTTAAATCTAAATTATGGGCATTTCGTGTTTTTATATCTGTTGGTTTGGGCTGCGGCCAGGTGTTAAAACCATTGTCTCTGTTCTGTAGAATCACTATTTCCAGTTCATTCTGAAGTACTATAAATGTTCATCCTGTAACATTCAGAGATCGAATGCTTTCCAGTCTTATCTAAGTTCAGAACTTCAGAAATAGGTTAGTGAACAGCATGACTCTATTTTCATTTTGATATATAAGCACCCGCAAAGGGGTTTAATCCTTTAAAAAAAATTCACATTAGTGATGCTTGAAATATCTTTCCTAAAATCAAACTTCAGAATGGAATGGAACTCAGCGTTTTGGGTTTATTCTAGCTTCTCAGCAGAGAGCAGTGGCAAGGAGTGCGGGTGACAGATGTTTTGCAAGGAGGTTACTGAATGCACCAGGAAATGCTGCAGATAAATACGATTGAAGTGCAAAAGCCATACCGTACTGGAGCTGGTGGACTCCTTAGGTATTTGCAGGAGGATGGGAAGTGTGTGTGTGTGTGTGTGAGTGATTTTGTTATTGTTGTTCTTGTTGTCAGTTTTCTTAGAGAAAAAGTGGGGAAGGGCAGAGGGAGAGAAAGAGAGTGAATCCCAAGCAGGCTCCACACCCAGCACATGAGCCCTGTGCAGGCTCCCCAAGGTTGGGAAATTTCTTTCTTTCTTTAAAATATTGTATTTATTTATTTATTTATTTATTTATCAGAGAGAGAGAGAGAGAGAGAGAGAGAGAGCGAGCGAGCGCGGGAGCGCGTGCGCAGGTGAGCACTGGCAGGCAGAGGCAGAGAGAAGCAGGCTTCTCGCTGAGCAGGAAACCTGATGCGGAGCTTGATCCCAGGACCCCGAGCTGAAGGCACCTGCTTAACCGACTGAGCCACCCAGGCGTCCCAAGGATGGGAAGTTTTTAATGTCGGTCACCACTGAAGGGCATGGGTTGCTTCAGACTGTAGAAGAGGGTGTGGCACAAAGTAAGAGCTTAAGAAATGTGTTGAATGATGGAATTCATTAAACCTTACCTTAAAATTTTGGAATGCTAATGAAGCATGAATCTTGAAAGAAGACATTTCAAGAAAATAAGGCAAACATTGTTTTATGTAGTGAGAGTCAAACCATAGAAGCCATTGTACAAAGATGGTGCCCATTGATGCTATGAAATAGCCTCAAAAAAAATTGCTGTCAGGTGTTGATGGAAGGGAGGTGAGAGGTGTCTCTGGTAACTGAAAAAAATACGGCGCCATCTAGTGGAACCATTTCACTAGTGGTGTGTTGTTTTGTGTTAAATACTTTTAGAAGATTTAGGTTCTTCATAAAATCTATAACTGATTTTCTTTCTCAGAGAGTGTTATTTTTTAAAAGATTTTATTTATTTGGCAGACAGAGATCACAAGTAGGCAGAGAAGCAGGCAGAGAGAGAGAGAGGAAGAAGCAGTCTCCCTGCAGAGCAGAGAGCCCGATGTGGGACTCGATCCCACGACCCTGAGATCATGACCTGAGCTGAAGGAAGAGGCTTAACCCACTGAACCACCCAGGTGCCCAAGAGTGTTATTTTTAAGATTTTATTTATTTATTTGAGAGAAAGTATGAGTGGGGGGAGGAGCATTTTACTCCCTCCCCCAATCTTTTTTTTTTTTTTTTTTTTTTTTTTAAGATTTTCTTTTTAAGTAATCTCTGCATCCAACCTGGGGCTTGAACTCATGACTGTGAGATCCAGCTCTACTAGCTGAGCCAGCCAGGCATCTCTTTTTTTTAAAAAAAAAAAAAAACCCTCAATCTATTAAAATCACTTTTTGTATTTGCCAAGTGCTTTTAGAAAGTTCTACTTGTTTTGAAAAGTAGTGAGAGGCAGGAATGAATCTTTGACAATTTTCTCATTTTACTTAACAGAAAATGGAGTCATAGGGGAGTTTTCTGTTTTGCCTTCACTTGAATATCAGTTTCATGCACACTGGAAGGTGGAAAAAAGGACGACAGATTACATAGCAATTGAAAAGTATACCTCATTTTACCAACATTTTTTTATTAGGACAGTAACTGAAATTTAAAATGAAAGACAAATCCTCTAAAATTTTATACTGTTGAATAAATCAAATGTTTTATTCCTCAAAAGTTCGTATCTTCAGTGCTTTCAAATGCTCTCAAAATGTGTCCCATATTATTTACGTAGTTTTTGTAAGCAATAACTATCAATTTCAAGAGTTTCAAAGTCACTTTGCATAAAGTGTTTTGTTTATAGAAACAAATACTTGTATTACAAGATACTTTAAAAATACAAGTGATTTCTTTTTGTCCTTAAACATGTTATTTTGCTCTCCAATTAATGTAATGGTTTGAGGAATCATGGTTAAGGTTAGATGCTGAGTAGGAAAGATGAACATGACAAGCTGAGGGACACAGTGTGCAGCTTATTTTATTGGTTTATGGCTTCATTATCCAGAATACTGCCTTTTGCACTGCGTGAGTATCTCTTGACTCTTATGACCACAGTGAATTCTGGTGTACCTGAAAGCAGTGGAAAGGTCTAGAATTTCCACAGAGGATATAACATTTTCCTTTAGCGCTGCCCCCACACCCACCTTTCTCAGATCAATTCCAGTGTGGAGGTGCCATTTAAAATGAAACTGCCTTCTAAAGAAAGAGGACTGACACAGGAAGTCCTTCCTTGGCCAACGGAAGACCAGCTTATTCAGAAAACTCATCATCAGGTTGATGTTGGCATGAGGGAAGGATGGGTGATTTGAAGATGCCAACGGTCTTTTGAGCTGTGGTCTGCCCATAAAGCCGCCAAGCTTGCGGAGGTTGTGGGACTTTGGGAAGCCAGAGTGTCTGCTTTCTCAAAATGCTTCACTTGACTGGGAAGTAACATGGTGCTGCCTTTCCATGAACTGTGTGACTGGACCTTCTACATTTTTTGCTCGATCCAAGTTATTTGAGAGTTAAACACAAAGCAAAATTGCCTGCTGTCAAGGCTACCTAAGAGACGTAGAGAAATCAGTGTTTCAGGTTTCTTATCTACTGTTAGGAACCCTTCTCTCATTTCCTTGATCCCAGGCAACCCAAAGCGGGTATCGGTAGGCATTTTAAGTTTCTTCTCACCTCGTGACTTCTTGGCTGACAGAAATAAATTAGCATGTAGTATTTATTCATATATGTAGCTGTTAGCTATTACTCCTTACGGGTAAAGTAGTTGAAACTTAACCAAAGCTTTGAGGAGGTCGTAACGGAAGGCCACGAACTTAACCATTTTAGGTTTGTGAACATTTGAACAAGTGAGCAATTTGCTGCTGCTTGTTTGCTACCCACACTGGGGCCAGCCCTGCCAGTGTCTAATCACATGAGAAGCATGCAAAGTAAATCTTAGAAAAACTACTTATTATAAATATGGTTTCCTCTGGAAGACAGGAAGCAAGCATTTATCAGGCCTGTGACTGAAAGAAGGCATTTCCAAATGAAGCCGTCCTAGATAGATTGTATGCTGTCTTGTGAACGGAACTTAAGAGCCACGTGTCCACATTCTGAAGGCTATGGGAGAGATCAAGAACTTGCCCGTTTGACTCTATGCTTCTAGAAATTTGTAGATCTGTGTGTCCATTCTGGACTGGGGCCATAAATGATTTTGACATTAAAAAGAAATTTTTTGTGTTAATGTTTAGCAAGATTGTCATATTTTTCATGTACCTCCATATTTTATTTTCATAGCTTGAGTTTAGCATGAAGCATTTTCCTCCAAGTGCACATATTTTTGCATTTTTATTTTTTTAAGTAAGCTCTGTGCCCAGTGTGGGGCTTGAACTCACGACCCCAAGATAAGGATCATGTGCTCTACTGGCTGAGCCAGCCAGGCACCCTGTCCTTAAGCATTTTTAATAGCATTTTGGTTCCCTTTTCTATATTTTTTCTCTTAGAGTCAGGTGAAAAATTGTATTGGTTCTTCTTGCAGTTGTTAATAAGTAAACATTTCTTTGTTCTTTCTTTTTTTCCAAGTAGGCTCCATGCTGGAGCCCAGTGTGGGGCTTGAACTCATGACCCTGAGATCAGGTCTGGACTGAAACCAAGAGTCAAACCCAACGCTTAACCGACTAGGTCAGCCAGGCGCCCCTTTTTGTGCTTTTTAAGGAGAACTTCCTAAAATGGTGGAAGTCAGACATTTTAAGCATAGCGTTGAAGTGTGAGGAAGCCAGTTGGAGTGACAAAGGAGGTGTTCATGCTCCGCTTAGAAATACGGAGACATCAAATATCACTTGGCAGGCCCTTTGTACAAATGAATTTTCTTTGACTCTCTCAACATAGCTGCTTTGTTAACTTTGGACTACAGTAACAGTACTTGGTTTTTAAAAATGGACTTTCACCACTGCAAATCAAGAATCCTTGAAGCAGTTACAGGATAAGGCTCTTGTAACCAACAGGCTGTTCCATTGTCCCCTAGGTCGGTCACTGCTCTATGCTTGAGTCCTTATGTTCTGTGGGTGAGCGGTCACTCTGTTTCTGTACAGTTCTTAGTGCTTAGTCAATGTTGGACATTGTGGCTACAATGGGCTGTGGCTACACTGTGGCTACATTGGGTTCCCAGAGGTAATATGGAGTCAAAGGCTTATGAAAGAGTCTGTAGAGCGTTTAATAAATGCTTTCTCTGGATTGGAATTTATGAAAAAGACATTTTTCTTCATGGACGCTAAATCCTGCATGCTTTTAACAGAGGCCTGGTTGGGACTCAATTTGTTTTCATGACTTTTCCTTTGTTATTATTTGACAGTGTTACAAAACGAGGCCTTTGCTGCTATGTTAACTTGATTGTAATTTGTATGTGTCACAAAAGGACATGCTGTTCTTCATCAATACTAAGTCAGAGCATACTTTACACCTTGGATTTTCTTTAGTCAACACCTTGCACTCAGCTGTGGACTAAGTGAGGGTGTTGAGATGAGCCGTGGGTGCTGGTTAAGCTATTTACTTGATACGGCGTCTGGAACAGCTTCATACTTTGCAAAAGAGTTTCCAGCTTATAAGAAGATGGATTCTATCTTAAGACAGGCCTTGGCTAATAGGAGAGAGGTTTGTGGGCCTCTGGGGAGTGGAGTTCCGGAGATTTGATTCAAAGAAAGGGGAGGGAGGGATGTGGTCCTGTCCCGTTTTGGGGTGAACCAGGTGTCTAGGAAGTTTTCCTTTAAGCCTGCTTTTACTCACTTGTGTCATTGTTTTAAAACCCTGCTCCCTCTGACCCTTCTCAGGAACCACATATTAAACGATAAGCGTATTTGGTAATTAAATACTTGGCCTAGAGAGAAGTAACAGCAATTGCTGTTTTCAGAAGAGAAGCTAGGTGTTTCAGAGTTTGCTAGATCCGTCCCTCCTTTTTTTTTTTTTTTAAACAGATAGAGAAACTGAGTCCTGAAAGGTTGTGACAGCCTTGAAGTTCTACAAAGAACTGAAGTAGCATATGGCTCATCTAGAAGGTAAAGATGAGAAGAGCTTCTGCTTGATGGGCACTTTCTTGAAGAGATATACTTTTGCTCAGCTTGGTGAGTATTACCCTTCTGATTATATCACTTACAATTTTTAAAAAATATGTTAAACTTAATTGAAAAAATCCATGTGTTGCTTTTAAAATGGAGGCTTTCGGTAGCGTTTAGATCTATCCATATGTTACGGTTTAGGCCAGATTAACCAGCCAATTTCAGATGTGTTTTTTTGGAAAGCTTAGATGTATAATCACTCGAAGTTTCTGTCAAATCACAGCTTGTAGAAGCTATTTCCAAACGGCCTTTCATTTACTGGTTAAATTAAGACCGCTCCTCGGGGCACCTGGCTGGCTCAGTGAGAGGAGCGTGCGACTCTTGATCTCAGGGTTGTGAGTTCGGGCCCCACGCTGGGTGTAGAGATTACTTGAAAAAAACTAAAAAAAAAAAAAAAGAAAAAAAAAAGAGATTGAGAGAGAGAGAGAGAGAGAGAGAGGCTTCTTTGAGGAAGAGATGTGCTCTTAATCGGGGCGGGCCAGCCTTCTCTGAGGTTCCCTGTGTCCTGACTGCTTCCTTTTTGCTGTCCCTCTGTTCGAATGTACCTGGGCTCCTGGTGGGCCCAGGGGCCTAGGGCCAGGGGAAGAACCCCACCAGGCAGCTCCGTCCTCCTCCCACATACTACTGGAGAGTCACAGTGAGCACATCACCTGCCAGCAAGGCTCTCCTGGGGTTCTGATCTGTCACTGGGGTAGAGAATTCTTATAACAAATGAAGGACTCCTTTCTTTGGGAAGAAGCTCAGAAAGTGACATGGGTAATATAAACTTCTAGTTGCAATCCATGTTTAAGGTCAGAGGAGAATATGGGAGTTTTTTCTCCTACACTCTCATGGGTCTTCCTTTGTTGAACACCCATTGTGTGCCAGGCTGTAAAAAGTCTGACCATATTTTTTTTTTAAAGATTTTACTTATTTTGACAGAGAGAGACACAGGGAGAGAGGGAACGCAAGCAGCAGGGAGCTGGAGAGGGAGAAGGAGGCTCCCCTCCCGGTTGAACAGGGTGCCCGATGCGGGGCTTGATCCCAGGATGCTGGGTCATGACCTGAGCTGAAGGCAGACACCTAACAGCTGAGCCACTCAGGCACCCCAAAAGTCTGACCATATTTAAGTTCATAGTGTGACACTGTGAGGAGAAGATTATGGCCTTATGTTAGGTATGAGGTCATAGATACTTAGGAGAGGTGTTCAGAACTGTCACATGCCTAAGATCACACAGTTAGTAAACAGTAGAGGTTATTGGTTAGTTCTGCTTGTCTGTTTTCACCAACCTATTCTAAGAAAAAAAATTGCGAAGTAGATGTTTGATTTGCTATTCCCTTTCTTACTTGTATATCAGTGTGAATAATAACATAGTCATCTTTCAAGGCATATATTTTTGGTTTTGCACAATTTCTGTCTGATAATCAAACTGTGTGTTTTTTAAAAAATGTTTTTTTGAAGTTGCACTATATGTCATAGACTCTGCTAGGGCCTCCGGATACCGCAGAAAATGTATATAAAACTAAGTATCATTCTTACCAAGTCTGGAGATAAAACTAGAAGGTTTATCTGTGCATATGTCATCATGTTCTTTATTGACTATCAAGGTGTTGAAACAAAGAGCCCAAGATTGTCATTTTCCCACTGACTCAATAGAATTACTAAACTAACTGGGTACTTCTTGAGGTTACTTAGTCAGCTCCTGAGGGTCTGGGGGAAATTCAAGCTAAATCATTCTCTTATTAACAATTTTTAAGGAGGGAGGTGCCATTAAGCTTTTAAGGTAGCTGTTGATTTAGACTCGCACAGCTGTGATGATGAGAAATGATTTCTGTCCCATTAGAGCTGGCTGGTATAAACGTGTGTTTTAAGCTGAATACATATGGAAATCTTAATTTCTCTACCTTTGACCAAAATAACCATCCTTCAGAGGTTTTGAATTGACAAGCAGAGAGCCCCGGCAGGTGGTGGGACACCTGTTTGGTACTGTTGTGGTGGAATCCTCCTACTCACTGTGGTGACCAATCTTTGACATTACTCCCGTTTCTCTGTCCCAGACTTCGGTCAGTTAGTGCAACTGTGCAATGTGGTTTAGAAGCTCCTAGGAACATCTCTTCTCGTAGTTCTCTCGGGTTCCTCATAGGTGTCTTAACTTTTTTTTTCTTCCAGAACATTCTGTGCTTCATACAGAATTACATGCCTACTTTTGTTTGTTTGTTTGTTTGTTTGTTTGTTTTTGTTCTGTTGATTGCTCTGGAGAAAAGAGCCTGACCTCCTGTTAAAATAGAATTATCAGACTGGAATCTGTTTTATCAAGCTCTCCCGTATGGGAATTTACCACCTGTAAAGCTATGTTCACCTCAGGTCTCTGACTGTATGTTTGCGTTTATGCCTTGAAAGTAGAGGGGGGAAATTGGAGACCCTTTAAATATTCCTGTCAGGAGAGGGCCAGTTGTAGGGGAAACCTCTCCCCAAAGAAAAACTTGATCAGATGTTTATGGTAAAGTTTCAATTTCTGAGATAAGTTAGAAGCTTTATCTGTGCACGTTTCTTTCTGTCCTTTCTTCACTGTGGAGGTATTGAAACACGGAATCCTAGGTTCAGTCCCTGCTCTGCAGAACTACCCAGTTTACTCAGCAGGGAACTTTTGCTCTCTCGAGTATGTCGTGCTGGTTGCTGAAGCCTGTTTCAGGGCCTTTGTGGTTCTGGGGCTATTTCCCCAGCAGTATCTGGGTCATGCTTGGCTTGAACAATGGCTCCTTCATCTTGGTTCAACAAAGTGCCTAGGGCTGGAATCATTATTTTTTTGCAATGTCCGTCTTTTTGTCTTAGCTCCTTGGTCTGCTACTCATGTGACATTCTCCATGTGCCTATCTGAGATTGTGCTTCAGATACAGGACTAAAGCACTTTCTAGGTGGTACACTTCAACAACAGGAAATTTTATTTAACCACCAAAAGATCACATACAACCATTCCTCAGGTGAAATTTTTCCATTGGCACCACTATGACTCACTCTAGTGCTGGCGGTGGTGGGTTGTATCTTGAGAAGCGTTTAGAAGACCATGTATTTACACTCCCTGCATTTCTCCTTAGTAACTTGACACTCATTTCTATTTCTCTGTGTCATTGTTTCATGTCCGTATTCTCTACTGAAGGTCAAATTCTGTGATACCAGGAGCTGTCATCGTATTGCCTCACATACACAGTAGCTGTCTAGTCAACACTTGCTGTTCTGCAGAAAATAAAGTGCACTTGAACTGGGACCCTGGAACTTGGGCTCCGGTCCCATTTTTACCTCAACAAGTCTACGACCTTGAGCCACTCACTTCCCATGTCTAGAACAGTCTCCTCATCTTGTGAAATAAGGCCATGGGCAGGGAGATTCATGAGGTCGCTTTCGGCATTATGAGTCTCGGTTTGTGTCTGACTAAATGGAGGAAGAATTGCAGCCAGCCAGTCAGTTGAATGCCACGACTTTGTTTCCATACCCAGGCTGAGAGCATGGAAGTGTCCTGCCTTGGGCTGGGAATGGCTGGCCCACTGCCTTCTCGAGAAGTCTATGCCAGAACCCGAGTCACCTCCTTTGGGACATCTGAGGGCAGTGTTTTCCAAACTTTTTCCTGTAGCAGCTGCCTTCTCTTCACAATAATAAAAGATTTAAAAAAGATTGAACATTATATGTGGGGGAGAAGCCATGTTGGTGCTTAGCCTGTCCCTGGGTATATGCTGTGTATAAGAGGGAAGAATCTGAGAAGGCGGTTCAGAGCGTACTCGCTCTGGTGGGAGAGGGTGTAGAGACCCTGTGGCCTTCCCTGACCATCTCTACACTTAGACTTGACCCCACCTCCCATACCTACCTGCCACCCCCCAGTATCCCCTCTACCCCCATGGTTCCCAGCTCTCATCATAGAACAGCATTCTGGCCTGGCCAGGTGATAGGCATTTGGGTGACCGCAGTCACTGTACGGGCCTAGTGGTGTGGGACGGGCCAGTCTCAGAAACAAGAAATCTGCGATTTACCCCCTCAGCACCCTTCCCTGAGCCTCCCTGAAACTGCCCCTGCTGTTACCTGATTACTGCCAAGAAGGCTGGAAACCTCTCTGCGACAGTCTGAAAGGTCCTGGATCAGATTGTCTCTTCTCTGATCCGGGACAAGTCAAACAATCCAATAAGGTTTTTTTACACCCATTCCTAAAAAACCCACAACCTATCCAAACACACTGGAGTTGAAATCCATAACCTCTGCAGTCCTATAGTCCTTAGTAAAACCAGATTCATGGTTTGAAACCTTCTGAAAAAGACATTTCCAGTCCCAGATGGTTTCACCGATAAATTCTAACACACATTTCAGGAAGACCTAACACCAGATTTTAGACCATGTCTTTGAGAACAAGAGAGTAAACTTGCCAGTTTATTTCACAAGGCCAGCATTATTGATACCAAAAGATGGTAAAAAGCAAAAACAACAGTGACAAACCCACAGACCAATATCTTCATGAACACGGACCAAAGGAGATTCTAGAAAGGATGTCAGCAATATTGTCAAATTTATGTGTATGTAGTTGTTCTGTTCCTCTGTCCTTTTAATGTCAGTGGGATCCGCAGTCATACTCCACCCCATCTTACATTAGTAAGAAATGAGTTTTTTCCTTATCAGTCTTACTAGAGGCTTAACAATGTTGATATTGTCAGAGAACTGGCTTTTGTTTCCATTGATTTCTTTCCCCCTATTTCTTAGCTTTCAATTTCAGTTATTTCTGCCCTTATCCTTAATATTTCCACATCTTCTTGCGTTGGATGTATTTTGCTCCTTATTTTCTAGTTTGTGCAGATGGAAACTTACATTAGTGATTAGAGACCCTTCTTTTTTTCTAATATAAACATTTAATATAAATTTCCCTGGAAGCACCATTTTTAACCACATGACACACATTTTGTTGTGTTGCATTTTTATTTTGTTCAGTACAAAAATTTTTTTCTCACTTGAAACTTTTTGACCCATATGTTATTTCGAAGTATGTTGTATAATTTCCAAGAATTTAGAAATTTCCCTTTTCTCTTTTTTGTTTCTCTTTTTATTTCTAGTTTAATTTCATTATGATCAGAAGACATACTTCGTATTGTTTCAATTCTTTTCAATTTGTTTAAGTTTTATACTTCAGGGTCTGGTTAGTCTTGGTGAATGTTTTATGAGTACTTTAAAAGAATACATATTCTGTTTTTGTTACTGTTTTGTAAATTCTCAATTCAGTTGGTTGGTGGTATTTTCTGTTTATTATTTCTATATATTATTGAGAGTGGAATGTCAAAGCTTTCAACTATGACTTTAGATTGATCTCTTTCTCCTTCGAATTGTCAGTTTTGGCTACCTTTATTTTGAAGGTTTGCTGTTGGGTACAACTGTATTTAGGATTGTCATGTCTTGTCAAGTTGACCCTTTTAACATTATGTAATACCTTTCTTTGTCCCTGGCAATGCCATTGTCTTTGCTTTGAAGTCAATTTATTTTGTGTGTGTGTGTGTGTGTGTGTATAAAATAAGATTTTTATTTTTTTTTAACTAATCTCTATACCAGCCTGGGGCTCAAACCTATAACCCCAAGATCAAGAGTTGCATGCCCCAATGACTGGACCAGCCAGGTGCACCCCCCCGCCACCTGACTCTAGCTTTCTTTGGAATGGTTGTGCATGTTAATACCTTTCTCTTCCTTTTACTTATTAACCTATCTACTAACACTGTATTTCAAGTGAGGTTTTTTTTTTTTTTAAGATCTTGTGTATTTCAAGGAGAGAGCACAAGAGCATGAGCAGGGGGAGAGGGAGGGGAGAGAGGGAGAAGGAGCAGCAGACTCCCCGCTGAGTAAAGAGCCCATTGCCAGACCCTGGGATCGTGATGCTTAATCGTCTGAGCCACCCAGGCACCCGTCAAGTGAGTTTTTGTGAAGATACAGTTGGTTCCTATTTTTAAATTCATTCTCACAGTCTCTGTCCTTTAATTTACCTGTGTAGACCATTTTAATTGAGCATAATTATTGATATGCTTGGATTTATGCCTACCTATTTGCTAGCGTTTTATTTTTAATTGATCTCTTATGTGTCTTGTGTGTCTCCTCCTATCTTTTTTTGTGTGTACGTGTGCCTGCTGTAAGGATTACAATGTCCATACTTTACGGGAGATTGGGATTCAGCATTTTACCACTTTAAGTGGACTGTGGGCACCTTACCACTCTTGTTTTGTTACATTTTTCTTAGGGTTACAGTGGCATACACTGAAAACCCCATAGACCATGTTCTAATTTTTGCTTTCAACAAAGAACTTAAGAGGAGAAGTACAGTGTTTTATATTTACCCAGATGTTTACCATTTCTGCTGCTCTTTCTTAATTCCTGATGTTCTGTGTTTCCTTGTGGTATCATTTCCCTTTTGTCTAAAGAGCTTTCTTTAGCTATCATCTTAGAGGAAGTCAGCTGCCAGTAAGTGATCTTAGTTTTCCTTCATCTGCGAGTGTCTATATTTTACCTTCATTCCTGAAAGATCTATTTGCTGGATATAGAATTCTGTGTTGGCAGTTCTTTCCTGAGGAGAGCTTAAAATATATCGGGCCACTTCTCTCTCTCATGCATGGTTTCTAGTAAGGAATCCATGGCCATTTGAGTTTTTGTGCTTAGAGGTAATATGTCACTTTTTCCTCTCCCTGCTTTCAAGATTGTTTTGTGTCTCGTTTTCAGCACATTTTTCTTTGGAATTATCCTAGGGGCGGTTTACTCTGCTTTTTGAATTTGTAGATTTATGTCTCTTGGGAAATTTAGCAGGCCTTCCACCACTAGTTTGTTATATTTTGTTTCTGCAGTGCACCATTGCTCTCTTTTTTGGACTTCATGACACAAATGGCAGACCTTCTGTTATTGTCCCTTGAATCCCTGGGGCTCTGTTGTTTTGTTTTAGATCTTTTTTTTTCTTTTTGTTGTTCACATTGGCCAATTTCTGTGGCTCTGTCTTCAAGTTTGTGGATTCTTCTCTCCATGCTGCACTGAGCCCATCCAGGAAGATTTTATTTCAGTTATTTAATTTTTCAGTTCTAGAATTTCCAACAGTTCTTTATAGCTTCTGTATCTCTGCTCAGACTTCTGTTCTAATGTTGCTTTCAAGATGGTTTATGATTGGTTGCTGGTATATGCTATAATTGCTCTTTTCAAGTCTTTGTCAGATAGTTCAAACATCTGTGTCATCTCAGCATTGGCATCTGTTGATTGTCTTTTCCCATGCTGAGTAATTCTGGATTTTATCCAGGACATTTTGAATGTTATGTTATGAGGCTCTGGATCTTGTTTAAATCCCATGGAGAACGCTGATATTTTTGTTGTCGCAGGCAGTCGATTTGGTTATGTTCACAGAACGAGTTCTAACCCAACTTTCTGTGAGCTGTGGTCCCAATGTCAGTTCCGTTGGCAAGGACTTGGCAGTGCTGTATGGACATGTTGGATGGGTATGCCCTTTGGTGAGCCATCTGGGACATTGGCCTTTCTAGAATATTCTCGTAGTCTCAGGTGGGCTGTTGAGGATGAGATCCATGCATGCCAAGCTTGTGGGTGAGCTTGGGAGTTTATAAACCATTTATATGGTGCCTTTCCTGAACTTCTCCCTCTACATAAGTTCTTCAATACTTTCCAATTCCATAGGGCTTCCCTTGGTCATTTAGCTAGAAGTCTTGGGATTTCATTACTGCCCTGCCATGAACTTCCACAGCTTTGCCCACATCCCTGCACCAAGTGACAGGAGTACAGAGAATAAAAATTGGCATGGTTTTACCCATCTCCTCAGAGCCACAGCACTGCCGAACACAGAGGAAGGCTTTCATCCCTTGGGTCTGAACGGTTCTGCAGGCTGCCATTGCAGGGGTTGTGACCCAAGAGAACAGGGCAAAGGAAAAAAGGTGGGAGATTGCCCCCACTCTCTGAGCATCAGGAGTTCTTAACTGCTCTGTGAGTCAGAGCTACTGGGCATCTCCAGGCTTGCTCTCTGTCAGTTCTCTGTGCCCGCCGACAGTGTGTGGGGTTCAGGCTTGGGGCATATGGGAGGAGAAAGTCATGGTAAACTCACTGGCAGGTGAGGTGGTATTTCGAATTCCTCTCTTTCCTAATCTGGCTGCTACTATATACTTTTCAGAGTCCTCAAGTAGCTGCTCTGTGCAGTCTGTCCAGGTTTTTATAGTCTGGTTCGCTGGGAAAAACAGGGTGGAAGGTGCTCACTCTATTTTCTGTAGAACCGGAACCTCTGTGTCCATTTTTGAATGTGTAGAATAGGAGGAGTATAAACAATGGATGCATTAAACTGCCTTATTTTAAGAAAGATTTTATTTACTTAGGAACAAGCACAAAGAGGGGTAGTGGCAGAGGGAGAGGAAGAAGTGGGCTCCCTGCTGAGCAGGTAGTCCAACACAGGGCTCGATCCCAAAACCCTGGGATCATGACCTGAGTGGAAGGCAGCCGCTGAGCCCACTGAGCCCTCCAGGCATCCCCAGTAACTGCTTCTTAATGTCACTCCCCCCAGCTTGACATCTTTGCTTGAGAAACTGACCTTAGGTTGCCCCCATGCATCTTTTAGGAGGAAGGCAGGATTAATACTGCCAGTCATCTGATGAAATAAAAAAATCGCTTCTTTTTTTTTTTAACTCTACGACTGAAAGTGAATGGGAGTGTTTTTCTCATTACGCTATTTATTTAAATGAAAACTCTTTTTCAAAGACATAAGTTAATGCATCCAACTCAGAGGATTTCTGAAAGCCTTTTGGTCCATCCAACTAGATAAGGACCACGAAGAGAAGGCTTGTGGAGATCCAAATCCCAACAGGCACCCTCTCTGAGAAGGAAGGAAGTATTTCTTTTTTTTTTTTAATTGTTTGACAGACAGAGATCACAAGTAGGCAGAGAGGCAGGCAGAGAGAGAGGAGAGAGGAGGAAGCAGGCTCCCTGCTGAGCAGAGAGCCCGATGCGGGCCGATCCCAAGACCCTGGGATCATGACCTGAGCTGAAGGCAGAGGCTTAACCCACTGAGCCACCCAGGCGCCCCAGGAAAGAAGTATTTCTTCAACGAAGATCACTTTGTCATGCTTCTGTACCCTGTGTGAGATGCCAGAAGCTGTATGTGCTTATAATTCCTGGAGAAGGGATTAGCGGGTAAGAGTTAAAATAGTTGCACTAGAATGGGAGAGCTCGCTTCCATGAAAATTCGTCCCCTTTAGCTCAATGGCGAAAGGCGTCACTAGGGTGGGGAATGATGAAGACCTGTTATTCAGGAGGGGTGGGGAGCAGGAAGCTCTGCTGGTGTTAGAGGAGAATGGAATGTTTTAGGGAGCGGGGGTTTGTCATTTCCAGGAGCAGGGCGGGCAGCACGGTGGGAAGGTCTGGCTCCAGCTGGAGCCCACTCACAGGATGTCAGGGGGAAGTGTGACTAAGGTCACGGCCACGCCACGTGGTGGGCCAGCTGGAGCCAGAGCAGGGGCCGCTGTGGCCACACATCCTGAGTTTCCATGGTCTAACGCAGTGGGTTTGAAAAGAAAGGGGGGATGCAGGATGCTGGCTGGGCGTGCGGCGTGCGTGGGCTGTTCTGTGTTAAGTGACAGTGGGCGGAGATTACAGCATTTCATCTTCTTTTCCTTTGACACCTTTTAAAGATACAACCCACGGTTTTCAAGGGTTTATGCCTGGTGTCTGCCAGAGGGCTCTTAAACCTCTTCGGATCCTTAGGAGCCCAAGGAAGAATTTCATTGGAGTACTATTTGCAACAAACCTGGAAATGGAAAATTAGATGGAGAGTTCAAAATGCTGTTCCCGTGAAGCAGTTTATGAGGGGTTATTTTGACATGTGTCTCAGGATTTTGAGACGCTTCCGTATCTGAAAAGTCTTACATACATTTCTCGTAACTTTTCTTTGGAGAAGGGCTGTTCAGGATGTGCAGCAGGTTAAGTTTCAGAATTGTAACAGCTTTAGGCTGTTGTCATCCAGTTTTGACAGACTGAATGTGCACTTAGAGGAAATGGAATGTACTTCTAGTCACGGGAGTACATTGTACCTAAGGAACTCAGGGTTTCAGCTGTGATTAATATTTCGCTGATGAGTTTTCAACTCTGTGCCATGCTCAAACTCTGCCTCTACTTGAACACTGCCTACTAGTTCTTTTATTTCCAAGATTTTAAAAATTTATTTATTAGAGAGAGAGAGAGATCACAAGTAGGCAGAGAGGCAGGCGGGGGGCGGGGAGCAGGTTCCCCGCTGAGCAGAGAGCCCGATGCGGGCCCAATTCCAGAACCCTGGGATCATGACCTGAGCCGAAGGCAGAGGCTTTAACCCACTGAGCCACCCAGGTGCCCCTAGTTGTTGATTGTAAAATGATAAACTGAGCCCCAGAAAATCGGTCCGGGATTTTTACCCTCCATTTGCGAAGATATGAGAAGGTCTCACATGCACATTTTTAATTTCTTAGAACAAAAAACATACTACTAAAAAGTATGAAGTATGAATCTTTCCTCCTTTCCTCCCACCCCCCAACAAATGATAAAATATGCTTTATGGCATGAGGAAAAGGGCTTTTCTTTACATGACTAGGTAGTTTGAATTCTAACCATTTGACTTCAAGTGTCACCATAGAAACATGGGTGGGAGGCTGTGAGTACTGTAGGCTGTTACTGTCAGACATCTCTGGCAAGAATTCATCGAAGTGTATAAAGCATTTCCTTTAAAGTGCTAAGTATTTATTTAGTTCCGGTGTTCTTCCTAAAAATTAAAGACTTGCATTCCTCCTACGGAGAGAAAAGATAGACGAAATCACAATCTTTAGTTCTAGTATTTTGAATGTAATTGGCATATTCAAAATATGTGCACTTACCTTCAAAATACGATTCCTGGAAGAGACAGGTGTCTGCTTGAGAAGCTGTGACTTCTTCAGCAGCAAGAAAAAGTGGGAACCCACCCACATTTCTTGAGTGCCTCTTTTGTGCCCTCCGGGAAGCAGCAGGTCACCCATTCTGCTTCTGGTTTCTTGAAGTCAGTTTGCAGAGTGGAAAGAAAGTTCATGAACAGGTTGATTGGTGTGGCTTTGGCTGGGTCAGGAATGATGAGAGAGAGAGAGGGAGGGAGGGAGGGAGAAGCTGCGCAGATAGGTGTGTTTGGGGAATAGAGTTCTCAACTGAGGATGACTTTGTCCCCAGCGGACATTTGGTAGTATTTGCAGCTGTGTTGGGGGCGGCGTGTGGAAATGCTGTTGGCATCTAATGGGTGGCGGAGACCAGGAATGCTGCTAAATATCCTGCAGTGCACAGGACAGCCCTCCCCATCCCCCCAACAACAAATGATCTGGTTCCAAATGTCAATAGTGCTGATGTTAAGCAACCTTGACTTAAAATTAACACAGAGAATAGCCGTGAAAGCCAAGTCCTCCCTTCTTCACAGAGATGTATGGAAGACATTTTAGCTGGAATTCCTCCATCTTAGCAAATAACTCTATCTAAAGATTATTTCTAGATAGTTCTACTCTCACGAAGTAGAAACTCTAGCTTACTAACAAAAGGATTTGCTTGTGATTTCTGGGCTCCAAATATTTTTTCGGTTTTCATTTTCAGGATACACTTCTTTTTCTCCAGTCCCAATTTCCTTCATTATAATTATGGTTTCTACTTCTACTTGATCTCTTCACCATAGAGGTAATAATTAGCCGGTGACCATTCAGCGTGAAGTATTCTTTTGTCCTGGGTATTTGGAGCCTGCGATTATATTGCCCCTGAGACTCAGATATCATCAAGCAGCCAGGAGTGCTAGAGGGTGTGAGCATTGCTTAGGTCAATACCAAGCATAAGAAATAGTAGGGTCACAAAGTCAGAATATAATGCACTATAAGAATCTGGTGGCATGAGTATGTGGTTCTTGTTAAGAAAACAATGAAGTTCAACTGAAAAGAATTTTTTTTTGGAAGTTTGTTTATTCACTTATTTTTAGTCCTCTCTACACCCAGTTTGGGGCTCGAACTCACGGCCCTGAGATCTGGAGTTGCATGCTCTTCCGACTGAGCCAGCTGGGTGCGTCTCAATTCTATATATCGGGCGCCTGAGTGGCTCAGTGGGTTAAAGCCTCTGCCTTCGGCTCAGGTCATGATCTCAGGGTCCTGGGATCGAGTCCGGCATCGGGCTCTCTGCTCAGCGGGGAGCCTGCTTTCCCCTCTCTCTCTGCCTGCCTCTCTGCCTACTTGTGATCTCTCTCTCTCTCTCTGTCATATAAATAAATAAATTCTTTAAAAAAATAAATTCTGTATATCAATGTTTAGCTTGTGCCTGGAGATCTGGAGATGGAGTTGCAAGACCTCAGCTGTTCAGGGGTCTTGGGCTCCCATCTGCCATCCTTTCTTCAGCATTCCAAGTGGTCATAGATTTGTAAAAGCTAATGTACCCATAGTGTCTGGTGCAGTCCATCATTCTTAGACATTCTGGAACACTTACTGCTGTTTAAAATGCCAGAACACTAAAATCAATGAAGAGATAGAATGGGACTAAGGCAAGAGAAGAAAGCTGGAGGACAAGAAATGGAAGGTTTGTGAAGAATGGGAAGTGTCAAATACACCCCACCCAGGGGTGCTTTCTGCATGTCGGAAATGTATTTGAGCACCTAGCAAGGTGAGAGTTCTTTAGGCACTGGGGATGCAGTAGAGAGAGAGAAGGATAGGATTTAGCCCGAATTGAAAGGTAGAGGGAACAGCAGATAGAACATTCTAGTCTGTTGCTTTTATAAAATAAAACCATTTATCATAGTCCTGGGAGAAGAGCGCAGGAAGTGTGCTTAATTACCTGAAAAGGAAGTATCTCCACCCTCTTCAGATAATATTGTAAAAAGATTCCTCCACTTTCTATCCAAACAGAGGTGTATATGGGAATAAAATAACACACAAGTAAAATGGTCTTCTCAGTTATAGACATTAACAGTCTATTTGGAAAAAAATAGAGACCTCCCCTATAGTACCATTTTAAAAAATCACTGAACATGGAATCATAGGCCTTTGTTGTCGTGGTTGACTGAATATTAACCTTTTGCCTGCTAACAATTCAGATTCCACAGGAAAATACAAAACAGCCTCATTATTTAAAACGATATTTAGGGGCGCCTGGGTGGCTCAGTCATTTGAGCATCTCACTCTTGATTTCGGGTCAGATCATGATCAGGGTCCTGAAATCAAGCCTCTGCTTACCTCCTTATGCCCTGGGTGGAGCTCCTCGCTTAGCAAGGAGTCTGCTTGAGTTGCGCTGTCTACCTCTTCCTCCTCTTCCTCCCCCTCAATCTGTCTCAAATAAATAAACAAGCCTTAAAAAAACCTCCACAATATTTAAAAGATATACCCTTGGACCTGAAAAGACTTACATATTATATTGCTCTTTATTCATTTTTCCTACTGATTTTTTTTTAAACTTACTGAGTGAGACAGAATCTACTTAAAAGCCTAAGTGATTTTTACTCAGGGACTGTTTTCTTCTTTGTTTCTCCTCAGTTTTAATCTCTCAAAGAACCTTTTCCAGTTTTTTAGAAACTTGGCATGAGTTCTAACCTTTTATCTGCTTCTAACAGGGTGGCTCTGAGGGAGGCCCTTGCCCTCTAATACCAAGTTTGTTAACTATTAGAATGAGGGAGGGGAAAAAATGGTGGCCAGCAAGATTGGCAAAGATAAACCTCGAAGCCAGTTAAAGATATGTGAAGTTCATTATGCTGTTCTCTCAACTTTTGTGCATGCTTTTAAGAAGTTCCATAATAGAAGTATATATTTTTTAAAGATCAGCAGAAATAGATAAAAGTGTTTCTTGTTCCAGCACTACCTTTGGTGTTCTTAAAATGTCAGGGGGAAGATCTGAATTTACTTCGAGGCCAAGTGCAAAGGCAGGCATGGTATGGGATCAGTTCAGGATCTGTCTTTGGTTAGTGGAAGATGAAGGGAATAGGTGTGCGTGTTTGAAAGGTGATCAAAGTTCCTTAGCTGTGACTAGTGAGTCTTGACCCACCTAGGCCAGGCTTGCTTTCTTTTGGGGGGGGGCATTTTCAAAAGCGACTTAAAAAAAAAAGTTTATTTATTTAATTAATATCAACACCCAATGTGGGACTTGAACTCCCAACCCTGAGATCAAGAGTCATATGCTCTACCAACTTTTCCAAGGAAACCCATCTGTAGCTTATCCTCTTCAGCCCCAGGTTTTTTCCTTTCCCCTGAAAATTGGCCTGATCTTTCTGTTGCTCTGAGCAATGGTATTATGTTCCTAGACTAGATGTGGTACCATCGCCACAGTCTTTAATGCTCTTAGCAAGATGATCAGGAATTTCTTTAGTCCTGGCATTCCTAGGACCTGCTAATTTCTGGGACACTTTGGTCTTTGCCCTGAAGCTCTGATTAAGTGTCTTCCTTTGGTGCTTACATTTCTGGAGCCAACTCCTCATTATGTTGTAAGAGTTGTTTCATTTTGATGTATGGGATACCCCTTAGGTAGAACTATTCCCTGGTGTTTCTTGAAACTCACTGATTACTCAAACATCATAGTCAAGTCCAGCCAGAGCTACTGAGGACAGTGACTTGGGGATCCATCTTAAAAACCTTAGAAATCCATTTTGTTCTATTTGTTCAAGAGATGTTCCTAGCAACCCCATGAGTATGCATGTGTATCTCTTAGTTTTTCTGATAAGGACCAGGGCACTCTGAAGGGCAAAGACTCAGAGCCCAGGTCCTCCCCGCTTTCTGAGCCTGGAGACAGATGAAGCGCCACCTACCAGCCTGATAGAGAATTGCAGTGCACTCCCCATTGACTTAGTGATAACGATTTTGTGTTAATAGTGACTTTGTGAGTAAGTTCTACATAGATTTCCCTTTACTTAGAACCTGCTACCCCATCTACTTCCCCCAAACTGCAGCCTTTCTCTAAAGGAGGAGAGGCAAAGAAGTTGGCTTACAGTTTGCTACCGAGACCAAAACTTGGCTCTCACATACTCATTTAAGCAATACATATTGGACACATGATGTACTAACATTAGACTGTGGGCAAGATGCTGGGGCTGGTGTAGTAGGCAAGACAGACTCAGACCCCTCTTCTAATGTAGGAGTGCCCACCGGCCCGTTGTTATGTTCTCTTTGGCCCACACAACGCTGTAAGTGCTGCAGTGTTTTTCCCCCTCGTGAAACATTGGGAAACTTGGCCCCTTGGGACTATATTTCCACATGGCATAAATGTCAGAGAAGTGAGGGGGTGGTATTGAGAAATACCTACCGTGGTAAGCACAGGCTTACCAACTCTTTCATTGTATTCGGTATGTTAGCTCTTGGGAGGGGGGCCTCTGTGATTGCGAACCCCATCTTTATGTGCTTCCCTTCACTGCGATCCCCCTGTGACATAGGGAGCCTTGGGTGAGAGGCAGGACAGGA
Organism: Mustela erminea; assembly: GCF_009829155.1. Taxonomy (NCBI): domain Eukaryota; kingdom Metazoa; phylum Chordata; class Mammalia; order Carnivora; family Mustelidae; genus Mustela; species Mustela erminea. The sequence goes on along the minus strand of NC_045635.1, from coordinate 40,167,589 downwards.
GGCCAGGTTGAAATGGGACATGTGGCTCCCAGTGGGTTCTCTCTGCCAGTCGGCAATGCTCTTGAGCTCTGCCCTTCATCCTGCCCTGCCCAGGTTGCTGCCCTACCACTCTCACCAGTGTTCAGGATTAGAATTTGCATCAGAAGGGGGATATTGTGGTGCCAGGTTATCTGGTCCTACACAGTTGTCTGTCTTTGTGGCTCTTCCTGCCTAGCCCCCCCCCCCCCCCCCGCTTTTAACCTGCTCTTCAGTGCTGTTCACCTTTGAAAGCACACCTGCCTCTCCTTCTGGAGTGTTCTGAAGGCTGGGCACTGTTGGGCTTCAAGCCTAGGGGCCGCAGAAAATAGAGCTGCCTACAAGGGCTCTCCAGCTTCTACTTGATCACTTGGTTTGTTCTGTTTTTGCGTTTTGGGCTTTCTTGTAAATTTCCTTTGTAGAAAGTGTTGCAAAGCTCAAGGTATTGTCTCTTTCATTAGTTGAGAATAATTTATTAATTCATTGTCTTTCCTGATCTTCCTATCTGGTCTCTGTAATGGCATCTTGAATTCTGGAGGGCGGGGTCTCTGTCCTGTTGTGTTTCTCCCTGCCCAGAGCCCAGCCTGGGACTGTGCCAAGTAAGGTTAAAGAATAAATATTCGTTGCACAATCAAATCAGTATCCCGTTCCCGACTGTTAGCGCACAGAGTTTACAGGTGATACCAATTTAAATTTTAATAGCCCAAAAGACTCTTGTGAGGGCACATGCATTCCTTGCTCCTCTTAAAATTTGTATAGTTTTGAATATGGAAGCCATCCATACCGTCCTCTCTTGACATTTCCCTTTTCCGTCCGGTTCTGTCTCATTAAGTCTGGGGCTGAAAGTGAGGGACAGGTGGTGACAGACCTGGTTGGAACAAGCCTGGGAGCCTCGAGCCACCTGATGGTGAGGGGGGCAGGGAGGGCTGGACACTTGGATAGCATTCAAGATGGAGACCACAGCCCTCTCAGAAATGCCCTGGAGACACCCGGACTCTCCCTGCTGAGAAACACCATCCTTACAACATGGCCTCTCCAACAGGGCAACTGATACCCACGAGGGGAGACCCCACATCCCCGTGCAAGGTGAAGGGATGACTGACTGGCACTCGGGAACTCGGGAGTCCCGGTTTCCTTGCTAACCCTACCACATCCTATTTACTTAACCTTCTGTGGTCAGCGGCCGCTTTTAGGACTGCTTCTAGTTTTAGGGATTAAATATGGGCGAGTCCTCACAGCACGATTTCCCATAGGTTCTAGATCTCTCGTCCCTGACTCAGCAAACAGTGCTTTATGCCAGTGCACACATACCATTTATCTTAAGTCTCCACCTGGCCCTAAAATGTGAATTTTGTATTGTAGTCTGCATTAGATGTCTATGCATTTGGGTTAAAACAACTGAAAATTATCTTTGTGAATCCCATTATTTACCATCCTCAAATTTTGGAGTACGATTGACATGCCAGGGATACATGACATGCTGAGTCCCTCGTTTGGTGAATTTCCAAGAGGGTCCTCCTGCTACTTCTGTGTAATTTTTTTTTTCCTCTTTTCTAGTCTGTGTAAATTTTTTTTTTTTTTGGTGGTTAGTTTCAAATTCCAGGGTGGAGAATATGACTTTATAATAATTATTGCGTAGAGCAATTTTCTTTATCCTCTTGGTAACTCTATGAAATAGATTCTGTTACCTTCCTCCATTTTACAGACAGAAAACCAGCACAGGGATGTTCAGTAAGTTGCTTAAAGTTGGTTCCTAAATGGTGAGGCTGGGATTTGACCCTGAACCTGTGCTCTTGACCTTACTCTGCTGTCTGCCTGTGGAGTAAACTAAGCCAGGGCAATTGATTTGTTTTGTGTCATTAATAACGGTTCGGATTTTGGTGCTGCTTTTCACAGCCACCGCGTGACTAATTTTTATGTCAGTTCCAGGTAACGTATTTCTCTAGAATGCAAGAGGCTCAGTTGTTGGGTTTTATATCTTCAGTTAGCAAGAACTTGGCCAGCCTCACGACTGTGGCCATGGATAGACTCTGCCCAATGACCCCCAACTCATTCACTTCTGAGAGATGCCCCACAGAGAGTGAGTGACCTCTCTGATTGGAGTGTCCAGCGTCCGACTAGAGAGATATTCGAGCTGAGGCTTGTGTCGTGATCCCATGCTGTAGTTGTAGTGTTTTCAAACAATGTGACTAAGATACAAAAGACACTGATACTGAACTTGGCTGCCGTGTCTTTGCAGTATTATTTGGTAGTGATGCTCTTTACTTTTCATTCATTGTGTTTCTTAGCTATGTAAACAAGAAGCCAAAGTGATTCATTACCCACAGCTCTTTTTAATGCTTGTGGTTTAACGTTTGCCAGATAATTCAATATATAGCCACACATCACTCTGGGTGGCAAATAAAATCTTTTCTGTTCCTTCCTTTCTTTATTTCTTTTTAAAAATCTATTTCTTTAGTTACTTTTCTTTATTTTTTTCTTAATTTTTTATTAACTTTTAATTAAAACCTTTTTAAAAGATTTATTTATTTATTTTGAGAGGCAGAGGGAGCACCAGTGAGTGAGGGGGGTGGGAGGGACAGGGAGAGAGAGAGAGAGAGAGAGATCAGACTCTAAGCAGACTCCTTGTTGAGCACATAGCCCAATCAATGCTGGGCTTGATCTTAAAACCCTGAGATCGGGACTGGAGCCGGAATCAGTAGTTGGATGCTCGCTTGACTAAGCCACCCAGGCGCTCCCCACCAAAAATTCTTTTTGGTGATCTCTGCACCCAATGTGGGGCTCAAACCCACAATCCCGAGAGCAAGAGTTGCACACTCCAGTGACTGAGCCAGCCAGGAGCCCTGTGTTTCTTCAGTTACTTTAAAAAATGTCTGGATCAGGACTTCAGATTTACTATATCCAGTGTGGCAACAGCAACAACTAAGAGAGATAAAAAAGAAGGACTTAAAGGACGTAAAACATAGAAATTAGACCTTCCACACATTCCTGCCTCTGGACCTAAGCGCATTACCTCCATGGATGCTCATGGAGTGGTTTTCCTCTACTGCCTCACCAGAGGCCAACGTCTCCATGGCCAGCTGGGTTCCTATCATCTGTCTTCTAGCTGAAGCTCCTGCAGTTACCTGTATCTTCCCCAGCATCATCCATTTCTCCCATCCACATTCCCTTCCAGCTACTGTGCCTTGTCTTGGCATCAAATACATTTCAAACACATTTCCTCCCGTGCTCCATTGTTTTCACTGCACTGTTTGATTCCATTGTTTTCACCTCCCACGCCCCCCACCCCTAGCCTCCAAAAGGACTCCTGTCAAAAATGCCCCAGAGCTCCGCATTCCAAATCCAGTGCTGAGTTCTTAGTCCTTATCTTATTGAGCCTTCAGACAGGATTTGACCCAGCTACTCCTACTCTTTTCCTTGAAATCATTTTCTTCCCTTGGCTTCCTCTACAGGACACTTGGTGCTCTGCCTATCCGAGGTTGTTCCTTGCCAGTCTCCTTTGCTGATTCCTCCTGGCATTGCCCCAACCTCTTCATATTCAACTGCCTCGGCCCTCCTGCCCTTTCTCTATCTGTCCTCACTCCCAAAGTCAAATTAATCCCTTGGCTTTAAATACCACTTAAACGCTGATGATTTCATCTCACAACCCTCTGCTCAATTTCAGCTTCATCTCCGCTTGGATGTCTCTTTGGCATCTCCAGGCTAACATGTCGAAAACCCAGCTCTTCATTCCCCTCTGCATACCTCCCCACCCCTGCCATACCCAGCCTGTCCCAACTTGGGAAAGAGCAGCTTCATGTTTCCCATTGCCCAGGCCAGAAACCCTGGGGTCCCCACTGAGTCTTCTCTTTGGCTTACCCCACCTCAGCAAGTTTTGTCTGCTCTACCTTGATAATATATCCCCGATCTGACTGGTCACCTTTGTTTCTGCTGATACCACCTGGGCCAGGTCACTGTCCTCTCATTTGGATTCATCAGCTAGGCGCTTTTTCCCTCCCTCGCCTCAGGAGTTATCCTTTTATATGGTTCCATTCTCCAGATCAGGAGCCCCATAGCGTTTGTTAACTTCCACTCCAAGCCGTTTGTTAACTTCTCTTGGAATACCGACCACAGTCCTTGAGAGATGATGCCCTGTGAGATCTGCTCCCTCCATCCCTGCTCAACCTAATCGTTGCCATGTCCTTTCTTTTTCTCCCTTTCCCATTCTGCTTGCTATAGCGACAGTGGCCTCTTTGCTGTCCCCGTAACTGATCAGGCATGCTCCTACCTACCTTGCCCCTGCGCCTCTGCCTCATCACCTCTCACCTGTTGCCCAGATCTTTCCAGAGCCTGCTTTGTGCCTTCCTTCAGGACTTGGCTTAAATGCCTCCTTGATCAGAGGGGCCTTACTTCCCTGATCACTCCAAGCAAAAGAACAGCCACCCCCGATTTTCCCCCATCTGCCTCCCAGGATTGCTTGGTTGCTCCATCCTGCCAGAGACCTCATCACCAGATAGCTTACTTTGCATTTATTTGATGATGTGTCTTTCCCTTCTGGGCTGGAAACTCCATGAGGGAAAATATTTTGTCTCTTGTTAATTGCTGGATCCCCTGAACAGCTTGGTACCTGGAAGTTAGATGTACTCAGTAAAAAGAAATGTTGGAATGAATGAGGAATTACCTGGACAAGGTAGTTAGAAGTAAGCTGCAGGAAATGAGGATTTGCTGAGGCCGGAAGAGGACATAAAGAATCTATGACCTAGGATGTATTCTATAGAATACGTCTTAGAGCTAGGGGGTTATTGTTGGAGAAATGACCGAAAGCCCGTGTTTTCTTCTAAAGCAGTGACTAGGAAAATACAAGGAGTCGAAACTGTTTTATTTGCCACTGAGAAGGACTTGACGGTCCCGTGCCAAGTAACACAGCTGAAGGCAGGAGAAATAGCCCATCTCTCAGGCCATTCAAATGAGAATCTCATCTGACCATCACTAGGACTGCCTTTGAGCCATCATGTCCTGGTTAATTGGCCAAGTTTGTTTCTTTTCCTAACAGTACATAAAAGAAGGCAGTGTCTTAAAATCCATGGCGTTTCAGGTTGGGTGAAATAGAGTGGGTCTCTTTTCTACATCTTAGAATTCTAAAACTTAAGTTTGTAAATCTTAGTTATTTCTAAAGTTAGTTAGTTTATTTTTGTCTTTGAGATTCCAGTGTGTCTTAAATCAGTGCATACTTAATGCATAGGCTACTGTAGTTGAGTGACGGTGTTGGCTTTCTTATGGAATGTTTCTCTGGTATTGAGCGCGACTAACACCATTGGTAGTAATTATCCAAAAATGAGTTTGGACTTTGGTTTGCTACGATGGGTTGAAGATACGTTTTTCAGACAGCTGCAGGTTTTGTTATTGAACTCTTTCTCTTGAAATAATTACAGGTTGGGGCACTTGGGTGGCTCAGTCGTTTAAGGGGCTGCCTTCGGCTCGGGTCCTGATCCTAGGGTCCTGGGATCAAGTCCTGCTTCGGGCTCCCTGATCAGTGGGAAACCTGCTTCTCCCTCTCCCACTCCCCCTGCTTGTGTTCCCTCTCTCGCTGTCTCTCTCTCTGTCAAATAAAAAAACAAAGTCTTTAAAATAAATAATTACAGGCTCCTAAGAAGTCACACAAATCGTATGGAGAGGGCTTGCGGAGCCATCACCTGGCTCTCTCCCATGATGACGTCTTATGTAAGATGCGGCTGTTAATGGGTCATCTTGTTTTCTTCCGATGACCCATTAGGGTAGGAATTGAGAGGAATGGTCATTTTGTCATATGGTACAACCAGCCGGTTTACGGTACAGGGTTCCCGGTCACAGGAGGTGAGATCAGAGGCAGACACGCCGCAGGGGATTCACATATTGACTGTCCCATCACAGAGGAAATAATCCGGTTAAATTAATTTGCAATCTATTCCTCCAACAGAGAAACTCTGCATCGATCTGTTTTTGCTGCGGCACAGGTTTTCTTTCAGGGAAATTGTTTTAGAATGATTGAAAATGCTCTATAAAACTCGAGTTCACAGAGTCAGAAGGGTCTGAAGGTCAGCCCCACTCCTTTGCTAGGGTGACGTCCCCTTTATCACCCCGCCAGGTTCCTAGTCCGGCTCTTCCTAAGGGCCTTGGTCCACTCTCCACATGATGGGACTTTTCTGACCCACATGTCAGACAATAGTCCTGCATCTCTGTGCTTTCCTGCCTTCCCTCTGCTTAAATACATCCAGACCCTTTAATCCCGGGGTACCTGAGCCCGCCTCACTACCCTGGAGGCTGATTCTCCACAGGTTGATTCTGGTAGCTTGGCCACATCCTGGAGAGAGGATAATGATGGATCAGGTATATTCATTAGAGAGCAAATGGAGAGATACAGTATAGGAAAAATAACAATAAAGAGGACTTGGGACAAAAAGCTCACCATTAAGATCATATTTTTTTTTTTACTTTTTTTTTTGTTAAATATTTTTTTATTTGGGTGGGGAGAGAGCACAGAGTTCTCCCCACTCAAACTTCCCCACTGAGCAGAGAGCCCGATGTGGGGCTCAATCCTAGGACCCTGAGATTATGACCTGAGCCCAAGGCAGACGCTTAAGTGACTGAGCCACCCAGGCGCCCCTAGATCCTATTTTTTTTTAATGAAATCATTCCTTCCTTTTCTTATTTCTCTTTCCCATTCCTATTATTTATTCCCTTTGATAAGCCAGACTTCTGTGGTGTGGTCTACATTGTCTACATTACTCCTGTCTTCCAGCCAAGTCCCCTCCACAGTACCTCTGCCCCACCAACACCACCACATCTTCCTGGATGCCTGGCCTCTAAAATATTGCTATTTTTAGTTCTTCCACACTATTGCTCAGTGGGAACCAGGTCGCCTGAGCATAGTTTGTGACTGATTTGTCAGGTCTTCAGTGCTTCTGCATGAAGCATCAGATATGCCTTGGAAAATTCTGGTTCTTCCCATTTGTCAAAACATCAAAATGGTATCCACCCCACTCCCCACTGCCACCTCCAAATATTTGGTATGTTGTTGGGGGGGCAGCAAAACCCCACACAGAGTACTCCCAAGGACTCTGTAGGGGACTCAAATTCTGGGAATAAAAAAGACCTATTTTTCAGAGTCTTCCCTGCAAATAGTGTTTAGAATGGTTAAAAAAAGAGAAAGAACTAAAATATGAATAGAAAATTTCTGGTCCCTTCTAGCCCCTGGTCATAAAGACAGGTCAGGATGTGACAAAATAACGTTTGGGAAGATTTCTACTGCATGAGGAACTAGATGGTCTAAGTAGGGAGATACTGGCTTGAAATGTGGGAAGTCAGATACAGCAGTATCATTAATGTGTGTTCAGGGAGCAGGGATCTGGAGAGCTGGGGTGGAGATCGCCAAGTTACCTAGTCTGAAAACACATCTGGCTCATTGTTTTTTAGATTTTTATTTATTTGAGAGAGAGCGAGTAAGCGAGAGAGCAGGAGCAGTGGGGAGGGACAGAGGCAGAGGCAGAGGGAGAGGGAAAGGGAGAGGGAAAAGCAGACTCCCTGTTGAGCAGGGAGCCTGATGCGAGGCTCGATCCCAGGACCCTGGGATCATGACCTGAGCCAAAGGCAGATGCTTAACCCACTGAGCCACCCAGGCGCCCTTCAAGCAGTTTCCTCAGGTGCCCCTCACATCTGGCTCATTTTACGTGAACCTACTATTGATAAATCTTTCTAGATTATGTAAATAGATCTTGACTAAAATCTCTAAAATGTTAACGTCATATGGCAGATTTGGAAGTGTGTAAGCCTGGGCCTACAAACTTGGCATCCCTGAAGAGCTGTCGTTATGGATTACAGTTGTCAAATTGAGGAGCAGAGAGGCGTGGAAAAGTTAAAAGCTCTTGCTTGTTCAGAGTGCTCTTGAAATAATTTATTTGGAGACCCCTCCCCATAAAGATTGTGCTGGCACAGAAGACATGGTCTCCTAAATAGAAATGAATTTGAAGTACGGGACATTGTGATGAAGACTATAGTCCTCGAGCTCCTGGGTGTGGAATATTCTGTAGGGGTACTAAAATCGTTGGGGGCTGCTTGCCTATCTATAGACTATCTATAGCTAAATAGACATATTGTGCCTTTCTCTTTAGATAGCCATTTTGTCCCCATGGTAATCTTTAGATTCCACGAATTGCTAAATAGATCGGATTTAAAAATACGGCACAAAAGGAAGTGCCTTTCTATAGAAATCTGGTGGGAGCTGTACCCTGACTGCGAGTAAGTGAGCCGTTTTCTTGTTCTTTATGTACATTCCAAAAAAACTGACTTCATAGGTTTTGAATCCATCGTTCTCAATAAGACTCCCTGTAAATTCTTAAAACGATGGGGATCTACGTATTTCAGCATAAGGAAGCTCAAACATTTTGTCCAGCAACTTTCTTCTCGCCGACGACTACTCTAAAAGAATGCCCATGTTTTTCCCCCCGAGGCTTTGTTGTTGTACGCAGCATTCCCCTTGGAACGCTCTGGAGAGGTGAAACTCATTTCTGAGCCGTTGTTTTCATAAACTCAGTGTTTTGCTTCCAGTACTCACGGCAAGATAGTGTGGAACCTGGTCGCTACCCAGCATTAGCCTCGTTGTTTTCCCACTTGTCTCCAAGGGCCAAAGATTATCTGACAGCAACTCCGAAATAATTCCTGTTTCTGAAATTCATGTGTAAAAGGAAATTTTTAAAGGGAAGAGGGTGAGACGCAAGTTCAAACTCTTAAGAATTTTTGTAAAGAGTTCTATTGATTAACAAAAGCTCTCCCGGCATCTTCTGGCAGGCGTGCGAGAGAAGGCAGGGGTTGTAATTAATTTTTAGTGAGCACCGCATATTTGATAATTGCTCTGATTCACGCTATTATATTCCTCTTCCTTCATCCACAGCAAAACAAGCTTAATTTGATTCATACCCTTAGGAAGAAAAAAAGCAAGCCTCCGATTACTCACATGGCTGTGATTCAGCTCTTGGCTCCTGCCCCCCTCCTCCACCTCCTCCTCACCCTCGCTTTCTCCCACCCTGCCACCCCCGTACTCACTCCCACCCAGTGGCGTTGCCATCAGAAAACTGAGTCAGTTCGTTCTTTACAATGGGTGGGGAAAGAAGACAACTAATAAAAAAAAACTTTTCGGAGCAAAGTATACACGGCTTAGATCTGAACATCTCTGCAGGGAGATGGGCACAGTGGCTGCTTATATAACATGAAAAGCATGGAACAGAGAAGCAAACTCTCCTGGAGAAATGCTCAGATTGTCTTATATAAGTGTAGGTTGAGTCTGTGTGTGTGTTGTAGAGGTGTGTACGTACATAGATAGCCAGGTGGACAGGTTTTTCTTTCTTTCTTTCTTTCTTTTTTATTTATTTGGAAGAGAGAGAGGGAGGGAGAACCAGGCTCCCCACTGAGCAGGGAGCGGGACCTGCGACTCGATCCTAGGACCTCACGATCATGACCTGGGAAGAAGGCAGATGCTCTACCGAGTGAGCCACCCAGGCAGTCCTACTCAGGCAGGTTTCTATTCTGTAATACTGGGATTCTCAGATAGGCTGTATGCAAAGGTAGTCTTCTGATCTCAAAGGATACTTTGTTCTAATCAGAGAATGAATCTAGCAGCTGCTCAAAGATTTTGGATCATTGTAACGCATAGGTGATAACATTGCTTTGCAGCCTTCTACCTCCAAAAGACCAGTGTGACTTGGAGGCCTCAGATTGTGGGGTTTCCTGCCCGTGCGAGTTGTGAGATTGGTAACTGGGGATGGCCGTTCACCCTTTGTGGTGACAAATATTATTGGGGCAGCAGTATCTGTTCATTTCCCCAGGGGTTTTCTCATTTATTCCCATTCTCCAGATGAAACAGAAGCCTTGGTGTGAAATGAGGTGACTTTCCCACGTCCCCACAGGTGATAGTCCCAGAGCCTGTCCTGGGACCCAGGTTGTTTGCATCCTGACCTGTAGTTCTGGTTTGTGGGAACCTGACCCAGTTGGATCATTTGGTATTTTAGCGATTGCCTGGGGACAGGAGTGGTAGCCGACAGGGAGTTCTCTGATGGAGCTCCAAACCGGTCTTTCACTGAACTGTTGAATCAGGTCTCTGTGCATCTTGGAACCGACACACAGGGGAACAACATCAAACCTTTACGCCCCCCAGACTCTTCATTTGTAATCCTAACCACCTTCTCTCTGTTTTGCTGGCTCCTCCCCTGCCCCCCTTACGTTACCATCTGTCTCAAACATTGCCTGGGTAAAGACAAGTTGGAGCAGTTGCTCGCCCTCGGACAAAACGTGGAATTACTTCTTGTATCCCCCAGAGCAGTGTTGAGCACACTGGCTTTGGAGAGTTCCATATCTATAAAGTTCACCTGAACCTCTGAAATATCTGGTTGCTGTCCTTTTTATCATTCTTCAAATATGTTAGATGATGGCTGGAAACGATTAGCTTTTGTTAGGGTTTGTGGGATGCTTGAATTTCTTCATATAGTTTTCGTATGGAAATCCATGTAGTTTTCTCCTTTTAAGACATGAAATTTCTTAATGAAAGACCGACCACATAGGAGAAAATGCATGCTGAGGTTGTTTTTGTTTTGCTGTTGCTGTTTTGTAACCCCTTCGCACCCTCCATTCCATGCTTTTCCCTTAGGGTAGCTATCGTAAAGTTTTATGTCCTGTGACCCTGTAAAGAGAATAAACAGTGGGTCTTGGGTACTTTTTTTAAAAATTTAAATTCTGTTTAAATTCTGTTAGCCAACTTGTAATATTAGTTTTTGATCTCAGGTACTTTTTCCAGAGCCTGGACCCAATTCCTCACACCTCTGTTTGCAGACCCCATGCCCCCCTCCTCCGGGACAGAGCCCTCGTGCTCACCTTGGTCTTTGACCCATTCACCTTTTCTGGCTGAGTTTCCATGTCTTGACCCATCTGGGCCGACTGGAATGAAAGTTCATTTTGAATGTCTTCCCTGGATGGCCCTGACTTGGTTCTGTATGGGATTTTGGAAATTCTGAGAAGTTTGGGCAGAAAGACCCAAACAGATGTCAAGTGTAAAATCAGGGGAGTATTGTAAACTACTGAAACTTTGGGGGCAAAATATGCCTTGGCTAGGTGTTTGTCATCTTTGATAAAATAGGTTAGAAGTGATCCTTTAAAAAAAAAAGTTACGGAACTTTATTTTTCTCATGCAGAAATGTGGTTTGGGGAATGACTAACGTGTGTATTACTCTAAAATGATGGCTCAAAGAGCCGCCAAAGGGTAGAGGTTACATGATAATGATAATAGAAAAGCCAACCTTTAGGGGTGCCTGCCTTACTCAGTTAAGTGTCTGGTTCTTTTTTTTTTTTTTAAGATCTTATTTTTTCTTTAGAGAGAGAGAGAGCATGAGAGGGGAGAAGGGCAGAGAGAGAAGCAGTCTCCCCATGGAGCTGGGAGCCTGCTGTGGGGCTCCATCCCAGGACTCCAGGATCATGACCTGAGCCAAAGGCAGTTGCCCAACCAGCTGAGCCACCTAGACACCCAAGTGTCTGATTCTTGAACTCAGCTCAGGTCTTGATCTCAGGATTGTGAGTTCAGGCCCGGTGTTGGGCTCCGTGCCCTAAAAAAGGGAAGGAAGGATGGAGGGAAGGAAGGAAAAAGAAAAAAAAGACAACCTTTATGTAGTGATTATTATCTGTCGGGCAGACACTGTCCTCAGCACTTAGATGTATTATATTTTTAACCCAGGTACCACAGCTAGGCATGGCAGAGCCAGGAATCAAATCACAGCAAGTCTGACTGCAAGCTTTTAAAATGTTATAGATTTTTTTAGATGCCAAAGTTTTAGGTGTTTGATTTTTATTAACGTTCTGTTTTCATAGTCCGTTTTTATTTCCAGTGAAAGCCATGTAATTATAGATTTTATGTTCTCTGTATTGTACGAAGGTAACTTTCCTTAAGCCAATAAAATTTTACTCAAAAAAGTCAGTGGCTAGATTAATACATCCCTTTTGAAGTATGAATATGTTTTAATAACTGAACAAGAACTGTGTATGCACAGTTAAAATACCAAGACTTCAAAAGTGTAATTGGGAAACACACTTCTTAATTGTAGTGTGTGAGTTTAATTTCTGAAAGTCAATTCTATATGTAAATTTAATGTAGGGTTTATTCCAGGAAAACCCTACGGGGAATTCTTTTATAAAGCGAATAGTCAGCTCCTGAATTAACTCTTTTTCACTGTTTCAGTGTGTGTGCTCTTCTCTCTGGCTTCATCTACCAATTTGAAAAGCAGATATTTGCACAGTTCTATATATTCTAGAAATAGAATGTATTTTCTATATAGTAACAAAATTAGTTCCCCCTCAAGGCATAATCAACAGTAAATGCCAAGCCTTAGTCCAGGCAGTTGCTGACTTTGCTCAAGGTTAAAGGAAGTATGCTGAAAAGAGATAACTGTAGTGAAACTGCTCAGGCCGAGCCTTCCAGATTTTTTGTGTGGGGAATTGCACTTCTTATTACTGCGTTCTTCCTGTCTGCGTAATACCTGGGAACAATTTATTCCATGTCTTGCCACTCCCATCTTGGTAGTAAACTTTTTCCTGAAGAGGAAGAGTTTTAGGCCTGCCCATTTATTTAATTGGAATTTTCACAGATGACACTTGATGATTTTCAAGTTTTTCTTGTGCTGCTCATAGCAGGTTGGGATTGAAGGACTGTATAGTTCGGTGCGAATGTGCGTGCGTGATGTGGTTGTATCGTACGTGTGTGTTTGAGTGAGTAGCTCAGGTTAGAATGTGAATCGCTGTAAATGCAAAAGTGAAAGCCTCAATGTGGCTCTCATGCTCCCGACCACTTCCTGAAGAACCTGCCACGTGGGCCCCAGACTTGGACTTGAACTTGAGTCCTCAGGACAGAAAGAGCCCAAGTCCCCCCACGGGAAAAGCCTCTGGTGGACCTAAATGCATAAAATCTGTTGACTTCTGTTATATGAACTCAGACGTTTGGTTGCCTCAGTTTTAAGAAAAAGTTTCAGGGAGAGCCTGGGTGGCTCAGTGGGTTAAAACCTCTGCCTTCGGCTCAGGTCATGATCTCAGGGTCCTGGGATCGAACCTCGCATCGGGCTCTCTGCTCAGCAGGAAACCTGCTTCCTCCTCTCTCTCTGCCGGCTTCTCTGCCTACTTGTGATCTCTGTCTGTCAAATAAATAAATAAAATCTTTAAAAAAAAAGTTTCAGGGGGTAACTATGAAGTTTGAAATATCTGGGAGCAGAGCCAGAGCTTTGCCATACCTTAAAAATAGTCTTGCAGCTTCCTCATTTATGCGATCGTGTCCTTTGAAATCATTTAGAACGTGCATTCGGATCCTATAATATACAAGTTACAAAGGAAAAATGTGAGCTTGTCAGATTATCTGTAGTCACCAGGCTAATAAAACTGAGTCACTTCTAAATGGGCTGCACTTACGCTACCCTCCCATTCTAGGGAAAATGTGGCCGGGGGAGGCAGTGTGAGTCATCACCTGGTTTGTTTGACATACGCTTCCTTCCATAAATTGGGAATGGCAAGCAGCACAGGGTTCTGGGCTTGCCTCAGAGAAAGAGCTGTTGCAGCCTTCCTTGCGTGATCGAAAACGGGCCCTTAGGTTTGAAGGATGAAGCTGAGCCCATGTTTGGGCTTCAGATGGCGAGGGAAGGAGAGAAACCGAGAGACCCAAACAAAGAACATTTGTAAGTACCATTTGGGTTGGGAGGGGAATGGCAGCAAAGAAAGGGTAGGGGGAAGGGTAGGGGGTTTTCACAATTGAATTTTTTCCCTAGGACAGAAATATTTAAGAAATAGATTGGAGGTAGTAAAATAAAAATAGATTGGTAGCTACTTCATGGGGGGGCTCATGTACATTCATAAGAACGTTCTTGATGTGAGCAGTCTAAAATGATTACAAGAGAGTGAGCACGGGGACCGGGGGGAGACATATATATAATTTGATAGTTACCATTTCAGATTTGCAAAGTTGTTATGACCATGTTGAATTTTGCCAGTTACCCAACCATTTTGAAAGAAATGCCTTTTGGTTAAGAAACTTTTTTTCCGTGGCAGAGTTTGAATCTCCTTCAGGGATATTTTGAGGGGATGGGAAGAGAGGGGACTTAAATGTGCCCCACACGTTTTCCTGCAGGAGTTTTGCAGAGGTTCCCTGGAGCCTTTTAAAAGAAAGCTGTTTAGAATGCAAAATTGTCGGGGAGACTGTAGAGGAAGGAGGAATATATTTATAGCTGAAGCGCGTTTGTAAACTCAGCGTCTGCTTTGGGATTAATTTTTAATATGTGCCAGGCATTCTTCTGATTTCCATCCTGGCTTGGTTGTGGCTCTGTCTCCCGGTCTGTGAAGCTCGGGTGTTCTCTGGTCTAAAGCCGGAGTTGTCACAGCCTGGGCGTTTTCTGTTTCGGCTTATGGCTTTTTTTTTTTCCTTTTCCTGAATGAGTGTCCTTTGTGTAACCCCAGTAATTCAGAAATCCTGCAGTCATAGGGACTGCCCTGTCACGTGACTTAGGTACTAGGTGCTGCCTGTGATTGGTCAGCTCCTAGTTGGCGGGTCCCTATAAGAGGTCCCGCTTCGGCTGTCCAGCCACTCTCCTCCTGTCTGAAGTGTGGCTCAGCAGGGGCAGAGGTGGGGGGGGGTGGCGGCGGGTGTCCAGTGATTCAGCCACATGTGATACATGACCAAGTAACTGCTTCCTTGGGGTCCGCACATCAGTGGAAGACACCACACTGGTTGTGGCTGACTTGATCAAACTCTGGCTCCCTGAACTGGTAACTGTCACTTTAATATAGCTTACCGATTAAACTCAGAAAAATGCAGCTAAATGTTGTTTTTTTTTTGCCAGGAACTTGTGTGGACTTACTCCCTGTTCCCCCCCACCCCCTCTTCTTATTCGTTTTGTAACAGGAATGAAATGCAGTTAACTCTTTAGAAAACTTTCGCAGGAGAAAAGTGCCTCGTGTGATCTGGAACAAAGACATTTTATAATCAGATTTATCAAGCTGCGAAGAGGGAGTTTTAGCGAACGGAAGCAGCAGCATTCTGTCACCAGGAAATACTGCTTTATCCAGAATTGGTAAGTGAAAAGAGGCATCGCCCCCTAATAGATATCATATGTTGTATGTGGGAATTGTAAAATTGTTTACAGACCCCTAACAACTAGGTTGAACCAGAGAACACACAAACAGTGAGGAATTCTAGAAAGAAGTAGCCCAAGAATATAGCATAAAGGCTGAGAAGAAGCCAGGTTATTTAACAAAGATGAGCTGGGCTCTACCGGTTAGACAAATATATGTAATATATGACTAGATGGCTTCCCCCCCCCCTTTTTTTAGTTGGGAGAGACAAATAAAATGGGTTGTTTGGTAGAGTTGGGGCATTGACATTGCATGGGTGTGGATTTCCATTTAGTCTGAATTGAAGGAATGCTTTCAGAATCACTCAGCTCACCCTCCTGTCTCTCTCTCTACCCAAGGATGTCAAGCATTTAGTTAGAACTCTACAAAAGGAAAGTTTAAGTAATGCATTGGAAACATTTCCTACTGATTGTGAAGGGCAGATTAATCTGGTAATAGCCTTTTTTACATTTGTGTCATGAGTTTTAAGGTTGCTCTATTTGATTACAATTAGTACAGCAAAAGGGTGGGTATTTCTAAATGGTCCATCATGTTTCGAGAGACTGTGATTAGTAGTTCTTCCTGGTAGACATGTGTCTGTCTGTCTTCCTCTGAAACAAATTCACTTTTGTAATCTTTGAATCTGAGCTGCCCCGACATTTAAAATTTCCAGAAAAATACAATAAAGCTTTGAATACTCGTGTTATACACAAAAGGTTCTTATTTGTAAACTATAAAAAAACCCCATGATTTTGTTTTAGGTAATCTGATTTCTTGATTTGGCTTTTTAAGAATGGTTGTGCCGGGAAAGTGGAATAGAATAAGAAAATATACTTAGATGGGTGGGTGGCTTACCTGATCTTACTGGTTCTTATTGGTCAAAAGAAGCAATCATGTGATGTCTACTCATAGAATCAGATTAAAAAAATGTTATTTAACTTCTAGAGATTATATAGATAGTTTTGGTGATGTTCCTTTATGAATGTGACTCTATATACTTGAAACTGTTATTGACAGAATGGTAAGTTTGGGGTTATTTATATAGGATACAATGTTATTTATTTGTTTTTTTAATGACCTTAAGCCAAATGGAAAGTTGACTCTGAATGTCTGACTTTTGCTTCCTATTCTGTTAATTTCGAAATCTGAAAATCCTTAACCTGAAAAGGAGAAATATATAATAAAAAGCAGGATAGCAGTGTTGCAGTTTCTCTCTGTTGACACTGGGGTGGGGTGAGGTTGGAGGGGAGGGAGATAAATCTAAGAGGATCTATTAATTATTTTTTTCTTACACACTTTGAAAACTCTGGATTAATTATTGTCAGACTAGTAATTCTCAAGACTTTTGCATAAGGATTTATTTTCAAAGAAATAAATAATAAGCAAGGTGAACAGAGCCGTTAAGGGCAGATCCTCTAATAAATCAGATTGGTGATCCAAATGTGTGAATATTACAAGTTATTTTACTTAATTAAGGTGTGGCCAAGGATGGGAAAAATGCTTCTTAGTTCCATGAAGCCCCTGAATTTGTGGGGTTTAGAATCTTAAAGACAGAAAACTGGTGACAAAGCTTTAAGATATTTACAGGTAACTTACATCTGACTGTTAGCTTGTGTTCAGTGATTCACAATTACTTTCAGCTCTGAATTTCATGTAAATACTTGGGCAAAATCATGATGATTTAATAATCTGGCTAAATACTGCTTTGTTTAATGGAAAAAAAGCCTCTGTAAGTAAATTTTGAGTTTTACTCCTCCATTTAGAAGCCATTGTTTTGAATGAAAAAAATATAATAGAAACCTGCTTCTATTATAAATGAAACAATAAATGCAAGAAAGTAGATTCCGGAAGAATTCCTATAGATCTTTCTGTTTTTTAATTCTGTCTATTCTTTTGCTACCAGTTTCTTAATTTTTAGAAATACGTGTACAATAAAAGACGTTGCCCTGAATTGGGGTTATTGAGAGTATTAATATTTTTATCTATCCTGAAAAGGTATTAATGGTATGCACATGTCTTTGTGGGCCTGTGAAACTCCATACTGAAGGGAGTCTGGTCAAAATAATGTCTCAAATGGTATTTGGTATTTGATATTTGCATATTCAACGATCTAAACACATTCCCTTTGGGCTTGTTTCTTAAGTTTTTGGTGTGGTGTACAGTTTGGTCCAATTACATTTTTGGGAGGTAGTATATGGCTGTGTGTATATATTCGACTGGAGAGGGGGGAAGCCTTAATTGCGAGCTAAACAAGTGGCTGTTTGTTAGAACCTAGATAAGCCTCCTAGTGTTGTTCCTATGACAACTGAGGGGTTGGGTGTTGAAATGTAGCTTTAAGTTCTCGGTTTGGAAATGTCATTCAGACCTCCCACTACAGTCTCATTGAGTAGGAGGATAATGAGAAGGGGAAAAAACCATGAAGCAACATCAGTATCTTCGTTCATTTCATGTCTTCCTGACTTGCCTTTGTGTACAGATCGCCATGGGAGTGCTAAACACAGGTTGTGAACAAAGCAATACTTCAGTATCAAATAAACAGAAAGGGGTCAGAAAAGTTGCGGAAGATAAATAACAACATATGGGGGTAATAAAGAGGCAGGAGAAGTTGGCTTCCATGGGTTTGTGCAAATCCTTTAGCCAGTGCTGACCAGCAGTGAGAACATCTTGAAACAGTTACTGAGCAGCTCTTCAAGAGCTGAAGATCTTTCCTTAAAATGCAACGTGGAGCAACATTCCTTTGGTAGCAGGAGACTTTACCATTTTGGCATAACGTTGGCTCATCTCTTCTAGGCTGGCTGCAGAGGATATGGTTGGTTTTGAAGGTAACACGTTTTTAAGTCAATTATTTGTCATTTCGTAGCTTGTCTGTTTCCTGTGGGAAAGATGAGGGCGTACTGTGAAAATCGTGGTAAAACTTAAGTATTTTCTCCTATATTCAAAAATGACTTTTAAAAACCCTTTGAGATTACTTGTGGCCTCTTTGGAGAGATGACTTGGTTGACTGAGTAGCTTATGGTGCACTGTATTGGGGGGAGGGGTTGTTTAGATCATATTTGGCATAGATTAATTATGCAGTCATGAATTTTCCATGCCTGAAGGGCTTCCTATTTTCCACTCCTAAGTGGTTTTGACTATTTATTTGGTCATTAACCACGTCCGGAAGTCAGAAAGGAAGAGAAGACTTCAGTGGGTTTTGGCCCCTTGCTTAATATATATAGGTCCACTGTCTCTTCTGAAATCCAGAAAGCTCTGCAAACCAAAACACTGTCATGTAAAAGGCTTGGTGGTGAATCCTGACCTGAACTGATGGAAGGCTGCTTATAGTCTTTATTTATCCCACTTAGTACCAATGTTTGTATGTTTTACTGTAGAAATAGTGATGACCCCTTCTCTCTCCTCCCCACCCCCCGGAGTTTTTTTATAGGTAGAATAGTTACCCTGTCATCTTCATCAAATCATCATCATAATCACCAGGGTGTCAGATAAGGGTTTGTGGACCTCTCATTACCCATACACCTTGAGTTTGTGTTCTGTACTAGGCACTGCTGTAAGTGAATTCCTGAGCTCTAGAGCAGTGCCTGGCACATAGAGGTATAAAATGCTTTACATTATTAACTTCTTTAATCCTCAAAAAAACTAAGTATTGGCAGTGGGGAAACTGAGGCACAGAACGGTGAAGCGGCTTGCCCAAAGTGACAGAACCCGGAAGTGTAGTAGAACCCAGGGTTGGAAGCAAGTGGGCTCATTGCAGTCTGCTCTCGATGAGCCCACGGCAGGTAGGAGAGACGCCCGGAGATGGGGCCCTGGGACTCTTGATTGAGTCATGGGGATGGGTCAGCTGTTTACCTGATTCCCAGTCACCCTGTGCCCTGGTGTCCTCAGAAGCTGGTGACCTAACCGCTGTGGGCATGGTCAGGGGCCTGCAGTGCAGTTTTTACACCAGGCTCTCCTGGGTGGGGATATGGGAGATCCAGGGGTCTGAGACGCATTTCAGGCTTCCTAGTATTGCTTTCCATCTGCTGTCAGCCTGACTTATTTATCTTGAAAAATTAAGACACAAGAAACAACTCTTAGCTCCAAGGAAATGATCTTGAGTGGCAGGTGGGCAAGTCTTTTTTTTTTTAAGATCATTTTTGGAGCCCCTAACCCAGTGGGAAGTCTGCGTTCTGCGGAGGGCCTGGGTCTCCTTGGAGGGAGTAGCTCCCTGGCTTGGGAGCCACACTGGGACAAAGCAGGGGCCCCTTGGGAATTCAGGAGCCTGTGGAACTCGAACTGCACGACTCTGAATGCACAAAAGTAGTTTTCAAAAAAGTATACAAGGCGTCTAATACCTATGTATCTCTAGAGCTAAAAAAATTTCCTTTCCGCCAAGCTGACAGCAGCCTTCCCATTCTACTTCCCACATTCACTCTCCCTCGACTCTGCTTGATTTTTCTTTTTCGCACTTAGCTCTGTCTGATGTATTCCTTATGTATTCGCTTGGCACTTCAGTCAAGTACTAACAGACATGTTATTTTTTTGAACTCACTTCAGGATCCTTGATTTATTTCTCTTTGATCTCCATCTTCAAACTTACTCTTTCCCATTAATTTCAGACTGTTATCAGAAATGAAAGGTTCTCTGCCCTTTGGGTTTTTCTTACTTATTAGTTATCATTTTTTTATTCACAGCCATGAGAATTTCTTAAACAGTTTTGATTATGCAATCAGTATTTAGAGAACTGATGTCTTCATTCAGGAGAGGAAACTAGCCAAATTTGAATATAATCATGGATTATTTTTAAAAATCAAGAATATTTTAAATTTCAGGGAGGAGGTACAAAGTAAAATACCTTCATATTTTGAGAACTGCCTTCAAATTTGATAGGGGAACTGGGGAGCTGTGCCAAATACCGATGCCATCAAAACATGGCAACCATCCTTTCCATGGGTTAACATACTAAAGCCACCTACCTGGTACTGGTTTTTCGGGGGATAGAAAAGTTAAGAAAAAAAATCAATATAAAACAGTTCTAAAATATTACATTAAAGAATGTAAGTGATCTAATCTTGGGCATTTCCTAGCTTATTCCTAAGTTCTCAACTGTAGCTTATTGCCTTTCAATCCTATATAGATTCTGGCTTATACAGTTCAAAGTATTTAGTGTACTCTACAATGTAAAATGAAAAATACCTGTATATTATTAACTAATGTGGTCATGTAACTAGATCATGAGAGGGCTTACATGGTTGATTTTCTTTCTTTAATTCTTAAGGGAACAGATTAGGTGCATAAAAAATTGAATACAATATGCTTTTGCAGTCAAATGCTCTACCACTGAGCTATACCCCCTACAATATGCTTTTGTAAGGCAGTATAATATTGGGACATTTTGCTCTTCTTTGTTATATTTTAATAGTAAAATAGTTTCTTGTTGCTTTCCTTCACGTGATCAACCTAATAGAGTAAAACAGGCTTAACCCCCTTACTTGAAGGTAGTAGGTAAGGCCGTTGATTATGAAAAGCAAAGTAAGATTTTATCTTAAAGGATCTTCCTTTCCTACCTTGGAAGACTTTCATTCTCCTTAAGCACCCATTCCACTAAAAGCCCCTTGCTGGTGGTGGCGTTGGAGGAATGCCTTAGTTTTCTTGCCTCTCCTGAAAGCGGACAGATACTTTTTAAATGAAAGCCCATCAATTTTTCTCAGTTAGGATTTGTGTGACATCTATGTAAAGTGAGACTGAAGTTCTTAACAATGAGAGAAACTGAGTTGAATTTGTATGAACCCAGCGAAACTTTCCGGGGTGTTTCAAAGTCCTGATTACCTGGGGAAAAAAAAAAATCTTCGAACTTCTAGGCATTTTCTAGTGAGTATCGTGGATGTGACCGTGGTTATCATGAGCCCAAGAAGGTGCCCTCTTCACAGCTCCCATTGAACTGTTTGCTCCCTGAGAGGCCCAGGCTTTGGAAACAAGTAGACCCATGCTTCCAGCTCGTTCTGCCTCTTGCTGGTTGAGTAAACTACTCCATTTATTTCCCTAAGCCCTAGAGAGTGGAGTGTCCGTCTGAACTAGCTCATAGGGCTGTTGCGTGAAATGAGAGAACACATGTAAGGCACGTGTAACACAAGTGTAACACACTTGAGTTCCCTTCCCACATCCTTTTGGAAACAGACTTCAGTTTAGTCTCAAAACCCGCAGATCCGTTCCAAGTTCTAGGTCTCTCTATCGTATCAGGTGAAGGAAAATCGTGATGGCAATGGTGGCCACCATTTAGCGCCCACTTCAGCGCCGTATTCTAGGTAGGCACTCTTGCACTCCACCCGCATTGTCCTGTTTAATCCTCTGAACAACCCACTGCTGCAATAAGTATGCCCATTTCACAGATGAGGACACTGAAGCACAGGGCTAAGGGACATGTTTAGGTCCATTCATTCCCCTGATAAGCTGTGGACCCAGAATCTGAATCCAAATAAGCTCTCGCCAGTATAGATGGTTAAGTACTTCTGGCAGAAAAGCAGAATAAAAGCTGACTGAACCTGAAAGTCTCAGAAATGGTCTTCTCATTTTTATTCTGCAAAGTGTAACGTCTTCCAGACTTGGCCCTCTCAATATTGAAATACACAGTTGACTTTTTCTGCTTCTTATTTCACGAATCAATGGGAGCAGTTTTACTCATTTGTGTTTGTGAGCTTAAATTAGGCCACTAAAGTCCAGGAGGGGAATTCCTTGTTTTCATTTGATCTCATGCACTAACAAATTTACTCATGTAACTTCCCCTATTTTTTTTTTCTCTCAAATGTTTTCACTTGAAAGTGGGGGTGGAAGGGAGAAGTATGTGAGCATTTGGGTTCCTGGGATACACTTTATAAACCTCTCTGGAGATTCTTTATCCGGTATAGAATTAATCCATAGAAAAGTAAAATGAGTAAGAATTGCAGGAAGCCATCTATGTGCATAAAAGCCTGTATTTGGATGAGGAGTTGATTTTCAGAGTATGGGAAAGGGGCTTCACATTGAAAATTTCCTCCTCCTTCAAATGTGGGCTGAGAATCTGACTTGAAAGGCAAGAGGGGGCTGGCCTCACCCACAGATTCAGGGTGCCTGGAAATATCTCTCCCTTTTTAAAAGATTTTATTTATTTGAGAGAGGGCATGAGCGGGGTGGGGGAGGGAGAGGGAGAAGCAAACTCACTGCTGAGTAGGGTGCCCGACGCAGGGTTCCATCCTAGGACCCCGAGATCTTGACCTGAGATCAAGGCAGGTGCCTCGCCAGCTAAGCCACCCAGGTGCCCCTAGAAATCTCTTTAAAAGCTCTTCTGGCTTTGGACCAAGCCTGCCCATGGGAAGATGCACTAATGGAGCCTGCCTTCCCCCCTGTCTCCCGATCTCCCTCTCTCCCTCCCTTCTTCCCTCCTTGCTTCCTTTTTATGTTCACATAAGTGATTCAGTGCCTACCTGCAGGCAGATGAAAGAAAGGACAGGGTGAGGGTCCATTAGGGGAAGGCAACCCACTCTTCATTCCTTTCCCCTCAGCAACTACATCTTTTAGTTGATCCTTTGCCATTTGTGTGACAAGGCATATTTCACGGGCTGACATTCATAGAAGTCTTTAAGCATCTTCCTTTGGCAGCCAGGCTGCTTTTTTAAAGTCAGGGAAAGAAAAGGCTTGTGACAGGAAAATAATGCAGAGAAATGGTCTTTCTTTCTTTTTTGATGGTGGTGAAAGGAGGGACCCCTAGTAGGGAATGTGGCAGGAAATATAGTCTAAGAACTTCTGAGCTTTCAACTCATTTCCCTGTTTGGAGCATAGTTAAGAGAGACCGCAAAGTTGTCCACAACAGTGTCTTGGAATAGAATTTTTAAGTAGAATTGAAGCTAATTTGGAGGGGAAAAAAATCCTGCTGTGCACTCAATTAAATTTGTTGCAAGTTCCTGAAAATATCTTTAAGTAGAGATATGAAAAATGGGAGCTACCCTCTCTCTTGGGGAGATGAGGATAGGTAGGGAAAAAGGATTTACACGACGAAGACTTTGTGATTTTCAACCTGGGAGTCCTTTGCCATCACTTTTGAAAAACACCTAACCAACCATTTCTTTTCTTTGTCATTGTGGACTTTGTGTGTTTTCTGGTACAGGCTGATCACAGCAGCAAAGGCAACGAAAGCACTTTCTATGTTTCATCACGAACAGTGAGGTCTGCGTCAGGAGGTATATATTGGTGCAATGTGGGGAAACATTAAGGTAGATGTGAGAGCAAAATTACTCAAACTCTGAAAGGATGGCTCATTGTCTCAGGGCTCTTCTCTCTGAGCAAGATCAAACAAGGACCCTCCGGGACAAGCTAGGTTGGTAAGGCAGTAGATTCTACTGTTTTCTCTACCCTGTTTGACATCTATACTCTGTAAACCCCTTCTGATCAAACCCTTCCTTATCTTCTACCCATGGATAGCAAGGAGAGAAAAAACTGTTCTTTCTCCTCTCCTTCCCCACAACCCTGTATGATTTCTCTCAATGTTTGGGGAAATGATCACGCTCTTCCAACTCCCGTCCACCTGGCCCTTGAAGTATGGGGTGTTGGGTTGGCGTCAACAGAAATCAGCCCAAGTGCCAACTGGACTTCTGAAGCTTGTAGCGGAACTGTTGACAAAAGCATCATGTGGGAAATGTTCATTTGACAAAAATGTGGTGTATATCTACCACTTGCCAGGTGATGTTTTCGGTCTGGGAATGCAACAGCAAACAAGGTCCTTTGCTGTGTGGCAGGACGGGGGAGGCTGACAGAGGTCGAGCAAGGAGCATGCAGGAATCCGTAGGTACCTATTGGAGAAAAAAAAAAAAACAGGTCAGATGTCTGAGTATATGGGATTTGGGGGAAGAGCAGCTTTATCCATGGCTGTTGGGAAAGCCCTCTCTGATGTTGCGGTATTGGCTCAGAGGCTTACCCATGGGTATGTGGAGGAAGAAGGTTCTAGGCAGAGAAATCAAAACCACCACAGTGGAGACAGGAGGAGCAAGCTTGGTGTACGAAGGGTTAGAAAGGAAGCCAGTGTGGAACAACAAGCCAGGGGAAAAGGCAGCAGAGGAGGTCTGGGAGGGAGTGAATGTCAGATCACGTAGCGCTCTGTTGGCCATAGAAGCTGCTAGAGGGTAGGCGATGAAAACTAGAGAGAAGGAAGGTGGCACTGCAAGAGCAGGAGCGATTGATGGAGGGATCCTGGAGAGCCCAGCCTATGGTGATCTTTTTGTCATTTAAATGATGATATGAAAACCTTGATAGAGAGAAAGTTGAGCTATCAAATCTTTTCCAGGTAAGGAGCCAGAACAGGGTAATTCTTCCTGTCACTTTTATTCCTCAGAGAGGTGTAGGGTCCTCAAGTGACTCGTGTTTCTCTTCCCTTCAGCCTTGCCAAAAATTCACTCCCCATGGGCCATGTCTTTGTCCATTTCATACCCAAGTGAAACAGTTTAGAATTTGGAACTGCCATGGTTTTCAAGTACTTCTATGTTAAAAATTCTGTGTTTTCTTTTTCGTAGCCCTCAGGTTTATTATGTTCAGTGAATTGATAGATTTCCTCATAATTTTGTATGAAAACTTGTTTGATCCAGGTTAAAAAGCTGTCTTATGCAGCACTCTTGTTACCATTGGAGGCAGAGAGGGAGTGGGAACGTCAATGCAGTTGCCCCATCGGGAGGAGCGGAATTGTATTAACTTATTCTCTTCTAAAAAATTGTGTTAAAGACATTTTTGCAGTCTCTTCAAGATGGAGTTGATTGCTGTAAATGCATTGCAGCTCCGGACCTATCGTTACCCAATAGTAAAAGTCCTCCCTTTTGTGTAAGGTATGTATGATTTCAGTCATCTGGGACTTTTCGTATTAACTGATGTGACCCCAGAACAGACACAAAATTACGTACATGTCATCGCATTGACATCAGACCATGCCACTGGGTCCGACCACATAGAAGGGTTCGCAGGGGCTTGATAGCTCTTCGTGATGATTGTCCAGATTTATCTTTCCTTCACACCTCCTCAGACTTTATCCCTGAACTCTTGGCATCTGGCCTGACTTTCCACTAGTTAGTTATGCATTTGGGTTAGCACTCATATTCTCTGAGCCAGGGACCCACCTGCAGAAAAGAGTTACTGGTTTTGTCATTTATAGTTGAGTTCAACTGGACCGGATTTCCTCACTGCCTCTGGCTGAAACTGACTGAGAAAATGAGAGTTTCACTTGTGGGTTGGAGAAATTAGTAATTGGGGAAGATAGAGTGTTTGGACGAGGGCCTCGTTTGCTCCTTTCTACACCACCACCACCACCACCACCTCCCCGCCCCCCCACCGGTACGAACTCTGTACTGGGAGAAGGGAGTGGAGGGTTGGCTCTTCATGTGGAAGTCAGCCCCCTTGGATGAGCTAGATGGAGAGCTGAGAGAGAAAGGTGAAGAAGTGCACTGATAAGGAAGGATGTAGGAGAGCCCCAGGAGACCCGCAAATTCCTGGTCCTAAGTCCAGGTGACCTTGGATGCTTCCTTGGCTTACTTCTTTCTGGCATCCCCGGCCTGGGGTCCGTTCCTGCCTAACTCCTGAGAAATGAGGGGCATGTTCCTGATTTCAGGTATGGGAGTCCAAGTCCCCATCTCCCCCAAATTCCCCTGCATACATCTCTCACCTGAATCCGCTTTCTAGGTGAAATAGAGAGAGCTGGGTGTTAAGGTCTCTTTATCACCAGTCTCTGACTTCTAGCTTTGAGGGAAACGCATGTGTTACCCAGGAAGCTGGGTATTCTCTTTGGACCTTTGGTGAGGCTGCTCATCTCTGATGGTCTCCTGGGGCCTGAGCCGTTTTACCCCATGCACCCCGGGATTTCCCCTTCTGCTTCCCCCATATAAATAGACCATTTGCTGCCTGTGTTCTAAGACCTTGATATTTCTGCCTTTGACTGGAGTCTATTCGGGAACAACTGTGTGGTGGCTGGGCACTGCAAAATGAGTCAGTTCCTGCAGTTTGGTTACAAGTTCTCAAAAAGTATTTCAGAATGTGGATGTGGTCAGCAGAGTCATTTTCCAGGCATCTAAAAGGAAACCCACATCAACTGTAACAATTGAGCTGAGAACCAATTGCCTTGCACAGCAGAACCAGGCCTGCTTTTCCTCAAAGGAAAGCCCGTAGCTGCCCCGGATCTAGGCGGCCTACCCTGTAGATCTGAAAGGAGACTTGATCTTCGAGCTTGCAAAGCACATTTGAGCTGCAACTGATTGTGTGAACAGAGAGCTAGAGGCTTGGCCTTCGTCCCTTTCTCAACATGGGCATGAGTTTGACATAAATTATTTTTGTAAGATGGGACTCTTAGGGAATTAGAATCCAGTGAGCACAAAGTGTGGAATGTGGCTTCCGGACAGCCACTTTGGGGATTTTAGCTAATGCACTGAGGAAGAACTGAGATGTTTTAGGTACCACTAGAGTACGTGAATGCACGATTATTTTGTTTCCTGATTGAGTTGTGAAGCTATGTAGACTCAGCAGCAGTGCCAATAGAAAGAATTCAGTCCTTCTCAAGCTTTCAAAGAATTTCAAGTTTGTCATAGCATTTGGAGAATATTTTAGTTCAGCACTGGTGGATTCTGTTGTCCCCTTGGGTACCAGGAATTGTGTAAGATTCTGATTGAGTTCTTCATTACCTGTTTTGCATGATCCATGAAAACCTATGGAGTTTTCAGTTATAAGGAAGCAACCTGGAAAAAAATGGGCAGACAATTTGAACAGACATTTCCCCAGAGAACACAGACAAGTGACAGATAAGCACATGAAATGATGTTCATCACCAGTAGTCATTAAGCAAATGCAAATCAAGACCCCAGTGATCTACCACTACACACACCTATCTGAATGGCTGCAATGAGAAAGGCTGATCATACAAAGTGTTGGCAAATTTGTGGATGATCTAGAACTCTCTTAGTATATTTAGGTAGAAATGTAAAATGGCACAGACATTTTTGGAGATGCTTGGCCATGTCTTACATCATTAGACATATGCCAACCGTAGGATCTAGATACTGCTCTCCTACAGACAAGAAAGCCCATGTCTACATGCTGTGTTTACAGCTGTTTTATAAGTAACAGCTAAAAACTGGAAGCAGCCTGAATGTCCATCAGCAGGTAAATACATCAACAAATTGTGGTGTATCTGTCTGATGGATACTACCCAAGAATGAGAAGAAGTGAGCTGTTCATAGAGTCAGCATGGAGGGACCCCCACCCTTAGGGAAAGAAGCCAGACAGAAAAGAAATACATACTGTATGATTGAATTTATATAAGATTCTGGAACATGCAAAGACATTTAGAATGACAGAAAGCAGATCCCTGGTTGTTTGGGGTGGGAGAGGTAGGGTGGCAAGTGGAAGGGGTTACAAAAGGGCAAGGGGAACATTGGGGCTGGTGGATAATCTCACTGTCTTGGTTATGGTGATGATTTCACAGGTGTATGCATGTGTCAGAACTTAGTCAAACTGTACACTTTAAATATGTGCAGTTGATTACGTGTTAGTTATTCCTCAATTTAAAAGTAACCAAAAAAAGCAATCACAGTGATGGTAGATAGAGCATTAATAATGTCCTTATTTGAAAAAAATAAAGACATAGCATCTCTTGGTGGGGGGAATCTGATGAAATTTTAATGGGATAGAAATAGAACCTTCTAGTACAGATGAGAAACTGAAGTTAAGCTGAATATAGTAAATGTGAAAGCTTTAGTTCCTCCTGTTTCCAAGTGGTTCAAGACAGATCTTGTCCAGCACTGTGGGGTCAGCTGCCTGCCCAGGTTTATAAGCATTTGCCCTCCAACATAACTGCTCACCAGATGATGAGGGAGGGCTTAGGCATCTGAAGCGGGGTCCTGATTGCAAAGATAAGGCATGAAAACACCACCTACAGATTGTACCAGTGTTAGAGAAGTCAGTCTATTTGCAGTGCACATGGAAATTGGTAAAGCACTTTCATAAACGTCATTTTGTGCGATCATCTCAATAATCCCTTTACAGGTGGGATCAGTATTCTGTCGTTTGTTTGGGAAACACCCTGAGACCCAGAGAAGCCACACTGTTTGATCAGAGTCCCCAACATTTTGGGCAGATGTCACCATTCTTCGTACCATACCCTACTGCTTCCCCAAATTCCTGTTATTGAATATGTGGCCAGGGTTCTCTGCGCATTGATTTGTCAGGCAGTCAGAGGAGTCCCTTCTGTTTGTATACGAACTGTTCATGGCCGTGATCTTTAATCCTATTTCCCCATCTGTAAATGGCTAGTAACATAATTGCAGGCTTCACCAGATTGTCGTAAGGGTCAAAGTCAAAGGCTCATATGGTGAAAGAGCCGTGGGAGCTCATAAACACAGTGGGGGGGTCATATTTACCATGTTCATGATTCCCTTATTGGGCCTGCTTACTGATGGCATGACAGTGAGTGAGCAGCTTTGTGGAACCCAACGGGTAGATGGGAGAGCTTCATTCCTTTAGTTGTGTCATGACTTCCATCAAGATTGTCACACTCATAATAAATGAAATTATTTTATTACACTCTTCCTTAAAAGATACTAAACAGTCCTTAGTTGGGCTCCCAGTGATTGAAACTGGTGGCTTGGAAAGGACACAAAATAGCTGAAGGTGGGTGCCATTAGGGTTTACTTAGCCAACAAGGTTGGCCCATCCCTGCTTGGCCCCTTTCTCCTCTTTGGCTAATGCTGACTGCCACTTATTTTTTCTTTGCTCTTTTTCACATCCAGTGGCCCTCTCTGTTCAGTATCCCTCTTCCTTTGTGATCAGTCTGTTGCCAACCAAACTTCTCCCAGCTTCTGTGATAAATGATATGGGAACCACTGTAGCCTTTTGTACTCTTTAGGATGGCGTTTCACAAAGCATGTTTTCAGGAGACGGGGAAAAACTGTGGTCAGATAAGTTTGGTTTGAACAACATTAAATAGGTTTCTTTCCTGCAGGACTTCTCAGAACTTCTTATGTTTGCATGGATACTTCAAGAAGAACATACGGTACAACTATGTTTCCCAAATTTAATAGATTGAAAGAATGCTGTGTAGGTGTGTGGAATCATCTCTCAGTTTAATACTCCAAAGTTGAACACACTTTGGAAAATGCTGTTTTGTAACTTGTTATTTGATATGTTGGTAAAATGACAATTTTCCAACGAGTTTTCAGTCTGTACCTCCTGGCACATTGAATACAAAACATGACTTGTTTTCTTGACTGGGTCTTAAGAGTTCCAGCTTCTAAACTTTTTATTCATGGTTTTAAAGCTCCTTTAGGTTTCTTATAGCCTTCGAAAATCAGGAGATGTAATCATAGGAGGGCACAGAGATTTTAAGGTTTTGCCTAAGGATGAAAGTCCATGAAAGGAATTTTTTCTCTCTCTCTCTTTTTTTTCACCAAATGGTCTAGATTCTGCCCTTTGAAGTACCTCCATTTATTCCATTCCTAAATCCGTGGTCCATCCTGGCTTCCATAGGGGCATTTTAGAAAGAAAAGTTATGGACACACCAGCTGTCTGGTGGGAATGGGGCTTGCGTTAACTGTGAGTGCCTGTAGCTGTAGGAAGACTTTGACCTCTCAGCAAGAATATATCACCATATGGATTTTTTTTTTTTAACAGTTTGTTCCTCAGACCACAGAAAGTTGAATAATCAGCATAGGACTTAAAAGAGAGATATGTCAGAACGAATAGTAATTGTCAGCAAGAAATTTGAATAGTTTCAATGCTGTTGCCTGTCAGGTAGGAATGGGAAGTGGGAGCATGAAATGGGGGGTTAGGGACATTGAGTTGCGACACAGACCAGGTGATTTGGGACTTGGGCACGAGTTCGATCATTCCTGGCCCATCCCATCTCCATTGGGTGTGTGGGCAATCCATAGGCTGGGTATGCCAGGAAAGCTCAGTCTTGTGGTTCAGGTTCCCATCAGGTTCTTCCAGGCTTGCCTACTTACATCTAGTGTGTTCTCATGAGAAGTTGAAGGTTTCCCTGCATTTTTAAGCTTCTTCTGCCCGGCCATTTTCTGAAAATGCTATTCCTTGCTCTTCCTTTTTGACTGAAAATCACTACTGTGGTACCTTGCCATCCACACTCCCCAGACACCCCTGACTCCCCCCACCCCCAGCATACACGCACATTCTCTTATCCGCTTTGGCCAGTCCTTTCAAGGTTTTATTATCCTTTGGTGCCAACTGTCTCTCCTGACCCCTCTCTCCACTCCTAGAAAGAGGAACCAGATTTCCCCTGTGTTACCATAAATATAAACAGCAGTTGTGTTTCTGTTATTTACCCTTTCAACTTAGCGATAAAGCTTGCCACCGCGTCTCCCCCAGCCTTGCACAGGAAGAGAGACTTCCTTCCTTCATCTCCTGCCTTTGCTCAGGCCTGTGAATAATCTTTCCTTTCACTCGGACTCCAGATGCTCACACCTTCTCGAACTTTTCTTTTAAACTCCTAAGAGTTACTTGTCCTGTATCCTTCCCCTTCCAGCTTCCGGTTGTCTCCATCTGATACCTTTCCTCTTCCACCTGGTTGCCAGGACCATCCATGCAGCTGTTCCCTCGTTGACGAGTACCTACGTGTGGTGGCTGGGTGTCGGGCTTCCCTTATACCCCTTTCCCTTTGAACTCTATTGACCTACATCTCTCCTCCTTGCCCTTAGTCCTTTTCCACGGCCCTCCCTCTTCACTTTTACGTCCTAGACTGTTTTGTGATGATCTCAGAAATCCCATCTCCACCTGTAAGCAGCGAGCTTCATCTTTGGATAGTTTTGTCTTCATTGTTTTGAATCTGGCTCATTTTAATCAGATGGATATGGTTTCTCTAAGCACTGATGTGTGCTCGACAGAACCATCCATATAACAGCAAAAACCTTCCCTTGTACTGTGAGCATAAACCTAGTCTAGCATCAACACATAAGGAGGGAAGAAGGGGAGAAAAATGCTGTCATCACGACTTTTCAGGGCTCAGTCCTGAGTTAATACCACCAAAAACCTTTTTATTTCTTTTTTCTTTTTTTTTTAAAGATTTTACTTATTTATTTGATAGAGACACAGTGAGAAAGGGAACACAAGCAGAGGGAGTGGGAGAGGGAGAAGCAGGCTTGCTGCCGAGCAGGGAGCCCGATGTGGTGCTCGATCCCAGGACCCTGGGATCATGACCTGAGTTGAAGGCAGCTGCTTAACAACTGAGCCACCCAGGTGCCCAAACTTTTGGTTTCTTTATGACAGCTGAACTGGTCACACATCCACTGGGCGGCGATCACAGTGGGAGCACATACTTGATACTTAATACTGCTGGCTTTCTTCCGTTCTCTAGAAGTTTAAAAATAGCCAATTCTGCCCTTTTCCTTTAACACATATCAGGACAGTCTTTATAAATGTCAATTAGCTTTTCCTGTTTTCCCTTTGTTACACAAGTAGAACCCACGTTGTCATCCTGTTCCTCTTGGTGAATGAATGTCTTGTGGGTGTTGTAGCCATAGGTCATCAGATAATATCAACAGGCATGATATATATATGCAGCCCCCCATCATTTCAAACCATTTTTGTTAGCCCCTCCAAATCTTCACATGTATCTGTTAGCTGTCTACCGTTTTCCTTTGTAGTATGAGCCTTTTACCCAAACCAATAATTTTAACAAATCCACATACTACCGTAGACCTTGTTCTTTTCATTCATTTAGGAGAGCCTTTCCGAACCCCCAGGACTCTTCCATACTGCAAGGCATTATCTAGGAACATTTACCCTGAGACAGTGCTATCACTAGCCTACACTCTGTTAGGAATATAGGCTTTTTTACAAATAGCTTGATGCTATAAGTACCCACAAATCTTGTAGCAAGGTACCATAAAACTAAGATGGGGAGCAAGTGTTGTTTCAAGGATAAATAAATAGAAGAATTTTCCTGAAATGGAGATGCTCTCTCACTATTTTCTGGTTTATTTTATTTATTCCAAAGATGTTGTTTTTAAGTAATCTTTACACCCAACGTGGGGCTCGAACCTACAACCCTGAGATCAAGAGTCCATGCTCTGCCGACTGAG
Source organism: Mustela erminea (assembly GCF_009829155.1). NCBI lineage: Eukaryota > Metazoa > Chordata > Mammalia > Carnivora > Mustelidae > Mustela > Mustela erminea. The sequence continues at coordinate 40,135,367 of NC_045635.1, read as the reverse complement.
CCAGTCAGACAACCCTTGGTTTATTTTTCAAAATACGTTAGTACAGGTGCCAGGCACTTCATTCAGATTCCTTTGACAAATATTTACTAAAAGATGACTCTGATCCAGGGTGCTATGGTAGTACATGGGCAATCTCAAAAAAACAGAACTCCGTTCTTAACCCTCAAAGAGCTCCCATTCTCAGAGGGATACATTTCTAAACTAATAATTGAAGAGCAATTTGGCTTGTGTTTCTGGCCGAGACATGGACTAAGTGATCTGCAAGCTGGCCCTGGGCAGCATGGAGCTAACTTTCCAGAAGACTTCGGGAAGGCCCTTTAGAATCCTAGAAGAGTCTCTTTGAGCCGGGCATGGCAGAGGGGAAGAGCAGCGGGCCACGCAGTGTGAGGAGGATAAGTATTCGCTCCTCTTCAGTTCATTTGCGCTGAGTAAAACTTGATGGGAAGAGTGAAGAGAGACCAAATGAAAACTCTCATGCTGTGAACGCATACAGTAACCGAAGTTTTGTACAGCACAGAGGCATGATGCTGATTTGATTGTAAGTGAAATCTGCAGTCTTCAGGGGTGTGTCATTTAGAAAATGACACAAATCTTAGAAACAAGACCAATTTTCGAAAGACCCCAGTAATGCTGTGGCATCGTAATGGGTTAATTCTGATTAAATAAAAGTCTGAGGGAGTTTTGGGAAGCTGCCTGCTTGGTTATTTATAGGTTTAGACAACAGTCACCTTGTGTGGATATTCTTTTTTTTAAACTATCGATAGAATGCAAATTGCTTTTTTCTCCTCTTTGATGGTAAGAGTTCTTCGCTGCAGTGGCACACTGCTAACATTGTACAAAGCGAATTGAGGGGATTCTTTCAATGAGGGGGAGAGTGACAGTGAGATGCGTTTGCACGTGGATGAGTTAATTTCTGGAACTTGTCCATAAGAAGGCTGTTACTTAGATGAAAATTATCCTTTTTCTCGGAGCATTTTTAATGAGTAAGATGATTCATGTTTTCATCCAGTGATTGTGTAAAAAAAAAAAGTTTGGTTTTCGTTGAGAAGGATTAAAGGCATGTGTCTAATTGCTAAATATTATTCTTAAGAAACTAGTCTGAGTCTGTCTTTATGGGTCCTAAGTGGTTTCGCCTTTAGAAGCTTGTTTTAGGATCTTTTGCCAACCCCCTCCCTTCCCAGGCCTGTTCAGACTAGAATGATCTGGCAGGGCCGGTCTTTATTTTTTCTTCTTTTCTTTTTTTTTTAACGTCTTGAGCAGAAGCGTCTGAGAAAAGGTTCACCTTGCTCTTCAGCTTGACTTGCAGAGCAATTTACTAAATAGAGCGATGTGAGAATCAAGTGACCGTCAGCTGGTGTGAATGTTTTCGGTCAGCCTGGTCACGGGATCTCAGGTATGTGAGAGCTAGATGGGCCGCCGCCACACACACCAGCTGTGGCGAGACCCTGGCTCGGACGCTCTCACTGTCACACAACAGGAATCCCACGTTCACAAGAACGTACTTGAATGAGTCACCTGTATTTAAAAGGTTGGTTTTTGCCTCTGACATCTTTTCAACCTGTGGCCCACGGTGTGTATGTGTGCGCATTTCTTTCCGGGGCTGTAGTGAAGTTCGAGAGACTTTTTGTTCTTAACCACGTAGGAGTCAGTTTGTTAGTTGTTTTGTTTTCTTGTAAACGACTTCATTGAGGTATAATTGATATACAGACAACTATACATATTTCCTGTGTACGGTTTGGTGCGTTTGAACGTAATGCAAATGCCCATGATGCTGTCAGCACAGTCAAGGTGTGGCAGACATGCCCAGCACTTCCAGAAGTTTCCGTGTGTGTGTGTGTGTGTGTGTGTGTGTGTTTTCAGAACACTTACTGTGAGATCTACCCCATGGGAGACAGTTTTTGTTCACTTCTGGAGGAAACTCTGACTTTGTGTTCTGTCAAATCCATAAATATATTTTAGAAGTTGACTGTACTCCCGTTGAGTTACAGAAAGATGCTGGTGCATGCCTTAAAATATGTGAGCTCTCATGGATGGGTGCTGGAGGGGACACCTAGAGCCCAACTTGGCAGTTTTGACTTGGGAAAGGGAACATTCTGGCAGTGCTATGAAATTGTTCATCCCTCTCCATTGACTTCCATGTACCATGCTGGGGGGGCAACATTTCTTTTCCAAAACCACAATTTCTAAAGTCAGTGACACTTTGGGGGGGCCAGATAGAATTGTCCCACGAATCCCTTAAAGAGACAGGGTAAAATCTACTCTTCTTTAGTTGAATGTCTCACGAAACTGAATTTCTTTCCTTTCTAGTGGAACTTTGATGAGAATGCCATTTTTTATCTGTCATCTTTGCTTTAAGCATCAGTGGGTTTCTTCTTGATTTGGTTTATAGGTCACCCCTGTTCTAATTCTGGAGGGGAAGCTCTTTCGATTCTAGGTTAACATTTCAAGAAATGGTCTTTATCCCACTTCCAAGCAGGCTTCTCAACAGCAGGTGGCAGGCTTCACTATTCATCAGTCTTCTTCTACCCTTAAGACTCTCTTTCCCATTCTAGTATACCTCCATATAATGGTTTGTAACCAGAATGGACAGAATTTTTAGAAATTACTGTCTTTGTTTTTGTTTGTTTGCTCCATGAGTGAGACTTACAGCAAGTACCTTGGTTATAGTTTTGTCAGCCGACCCTGGGGCTGACTGGCTTGTTAATTGTTAAATAATGGAATTACATAATGTAACATTTTTAGTTGGACCCAATTCCTTTTCTTTGACTTCGACTTCTAAACTTTGGAAATGTGTTATCGGTTAATAGCCTTTGCTGTAGTATATTCTTTAGATATTGTATATTTTAATAAACTTGAAAAATGTGTATTTTATTGGTTGGTGATTGACACTAATCTACATAGTGCTGCGTCTAATAAACTCTGATTTACAGTTTTCCCTTGTTGTCTTAGCTAGATAAGTCTAGAAGTAAGAGGAAAACACCATCTTAACTTTATAGTTCTTTAAATATAAGGATATTTGAAGGATAGCTCAGGCAAGTGTTAACAATTAAAAATACCCTTCTTCTACTCTAAATATAGGCTAAACCTTATAAAAAGATAATCCTTTGGATTTTGGCATTTAAACTAACCAAATTAAACCCTTGTTTCACTGTAATGGCCAGACTTATTCATAAAAGTAGAGTTAGGAACATTTAGTTTTAGTGGTTTATGAAATGTCAATTGGCGTGGTCTATAAATGCTTCATTTTACATTGAAGGTGAATCTCAGTCAAACCTGTGCAAGAAGGCTTTATTTCCACTTTGGTAGGTATGCCCAGGCTTTCAGACAATGCCAAAATGTACTTCATAGATGGAATTGGTTTTAATTTATTTAAAAAGAGAGGAAAAAAACCAAGCAATCAAACAAAAACCTACTTCACCTTGTAAATTTCACCTTCTCCCCTAAGATCTAACCACCTGGTGAAACACTATTATTATAACTTGGCAAGTAGGTGCTCTCTTAAAATTAGACACCTGTGATTAAATAGTTAAATCATTCCCTTGAAATGTACATATTGAGAGCTTCCAGAAAGCTGGTCATCTTTTCTTATAGCTAACAGCAGTTTTTTTAAAGGCCCTTTTCTTGGCAACAAATATTTGACCTGTCCAGTCAGGTTCTAAGTGTAGCCTTTCTTCCGAGTGATGATAACTTTTCTAAATCTCTTCCAGGTGATAGCCAGAGCATTTTAAATTTCTAAAAAGGTAGGAGTCGAACACCTGTACTCAGAGCAAAGTCGTGTAGTCATTTATATTCTATAATAATCTTAAAAGTCAAACATAATAATTGGCCACAGTGGTCATGTGCTGATAGAAGAATGCCTTCTCGAAGACACCAGGTGCTGCTTTGGGGCCTTTGTTCTGACTTTTGCTTCCCTCTGACTTTTGCATACCCTCCCCCAGATATGTGACATGTTTCTTCTCCTCCTTCAGGGAGCTGCTCAGATGTCACACCCACAGCAAGGCTTTCCCTGACTACCTATGAAAATAGCATTCCTCTTCATGGTGGCATTCCTCTGTGAAATGATCACACCTATCAGTTGAGTTTCTTTTTTGCCTTTGCCTATAAACCCCTTAAATCTTTGACCTCGGGGACTGTCACATCCCCAGTGCCTGGCATAAAGTATGGAAAAAGCACCCAGTAGGCATTTCTGGGGTGAATGAATGAATGAATGAATAGAGAGGACATCTGTCCTTTTTTTTATACCTGCATTGGACTATGGGAGGAAGGCTCGAAGCTGACATCCTAGTGAGCTATTGCTTTGAATACTTGGTGACATATCTTTTTTTGCAGTTTCCTTTGATGTTTTAGACATTCTGTAGAAATAACTAGATCATCCTCAATGTATAGAAGGGAAGTAACTTTTTTTTTTAACTGCCATGTATTTTGGGTATTTGCATCATGGCTAGATTGGCCAAGTTCAAGTGGTATAAAGCAAACTAGAAGTCCTCCAAGGCCAGTAAGAGTGGGTTGGGTTTTTTCCTTGTTTCTTTGCTCAGTTCTTTGTTTTTCATATATAACCTTCTACTGCAAAAACATGCTGAATAACCAATTGTAGATTTTTTTTCACAGTCATACCCTGCAGAAAGGCAGGGATTTCCATCTGTTTGGTTTGGTACTGGATCTCCAGCCACTGAGAGAGTATCTGGCACTTTTCCTCCATATCAGTCAAATCCATATACCCTGAGGAAATAAACCTAGAGGTTGCTTCAAACTCAGTATGTGGGATTATTGTCAGAATGTCAATAAAGAAAATACGGAATTGAGATCTGTTGATATCATTTCCACATAAATCTCCAGGATTAATGTTTTTCCTCTTTCCTTCCACAGAGCCCCTCCAGAAGGCTGTGGATCACCACCTCCCTGCCAGAAAGGCATAGGTACCCTCAATGGCTCAGTAGCCAGTGTAGATCCTGTCTTTTGTAATCAGTAGCTACATCTGGCTACTGGGTCTCTGATGGCATCTTCAAGCCTCTGTTACAGCATCTTGAGCAAGGTTACTGGGAAGTCTTTACCCTGATTTACATACACATACACACACATGGCTGGAGTGTGGGAACCATCAAGGATTATGAATATGAGGTATATTTGATTTCAGTACCACAAGAAGGAAGAATCCAGAGACCATAAGAAGGAGGAATCTTAGATTGGTTTTCTTTTCTTTTTTCCCCTCTTTTGGAAAGGAATATCTGGAAGGGATCATCTGGTCACAAAGCCATCTATCTACCTACCTACTTATCTACCTATATATCTCATCCATCCATCCATCCTTCCTTTCATCTCTTGACTTTTAAATAGCATTCTAAGTGCAATTAAATAAGGACAGTTGAATGGTATGACAGTTTAAAGAACTTACACTTGTAGACTTAGAGTAAGTAAGTCCCAGCAGCACATTCTGAGCTGCCGTGCCAGTGTGCTAGACACGATAGATACCAGGAGCTTTGCAGCAGGCAGTTGTGTTGAAATCCTTTGTGAGGAGGACTTACAAGTCCAACATCCAGGTCTGGGGCATGAACCTGGCATACAATGTAGATTTCTGTGTATCTTGGGCAACAGCTACATTGTCTGCTGGGTTTCAGGCTACCTGGAAACACCTTCTCCATGGTTGTGTCCTCAAGGCTTCACCTGTATGGGTTTGGAGTAACTTTTCCAGGAGGCATAAACCAGTGGGATTTAACATTGCACAGAGTGTAGAGAAAGGGCCTCATGACAGCTGATCACCTTAGCAAAGAATGATTCTGTTCTGATTTTATCCAAGACGCTCTCACATACCAGCCTAGGAAACCCAATGAACCAGAGAAAATGGGTGATGTCATCCTTCCTTACTCCTCTCTGCCTTAACTCTCAAAGATTGATCACTTACATGTTGTTACTAATTAGTATTTGGTTTCTGTTGTAATTACTGTCACAAGCCCAGCACCTATATGGACCCCGTCACACTCACGGTCCCTCATCTTGGCTTCTCGCCCACATCCCAGAACCCGATTTAGCTTTGTTCTCTTTCTGCCACAGCCCTGTAACTTCTGTGAGTGATTCAGTCTTCCTGAAATCCATTTCCCTTACTCTGCCCTAACATTTCCATCCTGTCATTTGCTCCCTGAAGTGAACTCTGGAATTTAAGTGAACTGGATTTTTTACCACCATTCACCATCTCTTCTGAAACCAGAAGAGCATCCCTCCCCGCCACCCCAAGATTGATTTATTCATCCCAGAGAGAGGGAAAGATGGGGTGGAGAGAGAAGGGACAGAAGGAGAGGGAGAGATAGAATCCCAAGCCCACTCACCATTGAGTGTGGAGCCCATCATGGGGCTCGATCTCATGACTGACTGAGATCATGACCTGAGCCGAAATCAAGAGTAGGATGCTTAATTGACTGAGCCATCCAGGCACCCCAGACAAGCAACTTTCCTACGGAATGACAGAGAACTTGTAAAAATAAGTCCCCGGTTTGCAAGAGAAAGGGAAGAAGATAATGGAAATAGCTTCTGGAAAACTACGCTTACATTGTGTTTTGTTTGCTCCAGGTAAATAAATGTAATCCTCTGAAGAGAGGGGAAAAAAAAGACCTAGCAGTTGAAACCATTACATTCTCCATAAGAAAGGAATATAACTTTTTGAGAAGTTTTAAACCTCTAGCTATATGAATTTGAAGATTTTTAGTTATGTAATCTGTATTTTTCATTAATGTGAATTAACAGATTTAAAGTGGGAAGTGAATAATGGGGAAAGGCCTGTATGTAGTAGTTGATTATGGTGATAATAATGCCCTTGTGTCACCCCATGATGAATTCAGTAAAAATAAAGCTAATGACTTGGAGTTTTGAAAAGATGGTGCTTTTTTTGTGTGTGCGCATGTGTCTTCTGGCTTTTTATCCACCTGTTGGTTGTATCATCTAATTCTGCACCAAAGCCACTGGCCCCTGTATCCTGGGAGAGAAAGTCCCTTGTCTTTGAGGTATTTGACATCCTTGGAAGAGTGATAAAGGTCTCGGGATAGCATGGTTATATTTAATACCTATATAAATATTTTAATATAAATATATTGTCTAAAGCCATTTACTTTCTCCCATCTCCATTCCCATACTTGTGATGCTCTTTGATCCCCTTTGTCATTAAAATGAAGTTAACAATGCGGCCTGCTTTGAGGAAATCCTTACCTGGTCAGGTTTTCATTTCCCCCTCATGTCCAATGGACCAGTATGAATTGATCCCCAAAGCAAGATTCAGGGTACAAATGACCAGGGCGGGGTGGGTGTGCTTTTTCTCAATCTTTTCAACCCCCCAAAAAGGGATGGACATCAGTGTGTTGGATCTTCCTAAAAGGCACACAGCAAACTGGCTGTAATCCCTTTTTTTTTTTTTTTTAAGCTTTCCATTTTGAAACTATTTCAGACTTTAAAAAAGTTACAAAATGTAATACAAAGACAGTGCTTTATATGGGAGTTTAAAATGGGGCAGCCCTTTCAGAAAGGTTTGGCAGTGCCTCAGAATGTTAAATGGGGTCTCCATATGACAGGAGAGTTCTCTTATGTATACACCCAAAAGAATTGAAAACAGATACTGGAAGAAATACATGTTCACAGCAGCACTATTCCTATTTGCTTTTTAAAAAGATTTATGTATTTTACAGAGCATGTGTGTGGGAGTGGAGGGAGGGGTAGAGGGAGAGGATCTCAAGCAGACGCCTAGCTGAGCAAGGAGTCCAATGGGGTTTGAGTTTCATGACCCATGACACATGAGATCATGACCTGAGCTAAGACTTAACTGAGCCACCCAGGCTTCCCTGCTCTGCGTATTTATAATGGCCAAAAGGTGGGAACCCAAGTGCTCATCAACTGAAGAATGGATCAAAAAGGGAGATGCATCCATGCAGTGAAATATTTTTCAGCCATAAAAGGGATAAAGTACCAATAGATGCTCCAGCACAGGTTGAACCTTGAATACATTACACAAAGCCAGACACCCAGACCCCATGCTGTATGATTCTATTTCTTTAAAATGTTCAGAACAGGCAAGTCTAGAGAGACTGACAGTAGACAAATGGTTGCCAGGGGTTGCCTGAAAGAGGGAGTGGGAAACGACTGCTAATGGGTATAGGGTTTTTCTTTGGGGTGGTCACTGATCTGGGATCAATGTTCTGATCATGGTTGCACAACTTAATGAATATATGAAAGGCCACCGAATTGGTCTTCTGTAAAATATACCTAGGGTGAATTTTATGGTATATGAATTATATCCTAAAACTATAAAAGTCTCACATACTCCTTTTTAGGATTTTATTTATTTGAGAAAGAGAGAGGATGAGCCTGGGAGGGAAGATTCAAAGGGAAAGGGACAAGCAGACTCCTCACTGAGTGTAGAGCCCAATGTGGGGCTCGATCCTAGAACCCTGAGATCAAGACCTGGGTTGAAGTCAAACGCTTAACTGACTGAGCCACCCAGGCACCCCTCACATATTCTTTGTCATTTCCCAAAGAGTAAATTACCTTATGTACCTATAGTTATAAAAATCAGTAAATTAACATCAATATGATACTGTAACCTAGATACCTGATTCATATTTCACCACTCGTCTCACTGTTGTCCTATTTCAGGTCCAGGATGTATTTAAGATCCCATTTTAGTTGCCATGTCTCTAGACTCCTTTAACCAGGAAGAGTTCTCAGACTGCCCCTGTTTTTCAGGACTTTGACACATGACCAGTACAAGCCAGCTACTTTGTAGAAAGCCCTTCAAATTTTTAAAATTTTCTTTTTTTAAAGATTTTATTATTTATTTATTTATTTATTTAAGTGGGAGGAGCAGAGGGAGAGGGGCAAGCAGACTCTGCCCTGAGCGCAGAGCCTGACATGGGGCTAAATCCCAGGACCCTGAGATCATGACCGGAGCTGAAATCAAGAATCAGATGCTTAACTGACTGAGCTCCCCAGGCACCCTGAATGCCTTTGAATTTGTATTTCTCTAATGGTTCCTTATGCTTAAATTTGGGCTACACATTTGGCAATTATACCTACCACACAAATGACGATTTGCTTTGATTGGTGATTATTAGGAAGCACATTATGTCAATTTGTCCCACTACTGGTGGTGTTAACTTTGACCATTTGGTTAAGTTGGTGTCTGATCCTGGCCACTTATTTTATTTTTATTTTTTATTTTTATTTTTATATATATATATAGTTTTAATTTTGAGAAAGAGGAAGAACAAGTGCATGAGCAGTGGGAGGGATAGAGAGAGAGGAAAAGGGAGAGAAGTAGACTCCCTCCCTCCCTGCTCAGTGCAGAGCAGGGCTGTCATGGGGCATGATCTCAGGACCAACGATCATGACCTGAGCCAAAATCAAAAGTTGAAAACATCTGACTGAGCCACCCAGGTGCCCCTACTTTATTGCTTCTAATTCTGCATAGTATTCTATGGAATGTAACTGCCACGTTTCAGCTATGCCATTTCCAAAGATGGGCCCCAAAAGGAAATCAATACCTTGCCACCACCACAAATAACATTGTAGTAAACATTCTCCTGGATCTGTGTAGGAAATTCCTTGGAATATATAGTGAATGCTGGAGTTGTTGGGTCATAGGAGATACACACGTGTGTGCACACACACAGACACACATGCACACACACCCCATACCCCTCAGAATGGTCTGATAATAGGCTTCCAACATCATTGAATGGGACTTCTTATGCACATTCCTGCCAATAATTAATACAATGAAGCTGTTTTTGCCAGTCTAAAACATGTAAAGTGATATCGTACTGTTTCAATTTGCATTTCTCTGGTTGCCAATGGTTATGGACATCTTTTCATATGCATTTGAGCTTTGGGAGTTTTCTGTAAGTTTCATATCTTTTTTGATCTTTTAGCTTAAAATTCTGAAATAACAGCACACACATGGGAACAAACACACAAAATAAATAAACAACTAAATGAATAGATTTCTCTAAGCACCACTCAGGTCAAGATATAGAATATTGTCAGGACTTCAGAAACACTATCTCTCTGTCTGTCCCAGTCACTATCTCTCTTCCTCCCAAAGGTAACTGCTATCCTTAGTTCTAAAATTACAGCTTAGCCTTGCTTGTTAATGACGTTTCCATAAATGAAGTTAAATAGTACATAATCTTTTGGTTTTGACTTATTTTGCCCCCAAAATTGAGCATATTGTATTAGGTGTAGTTCATTTAGTTCATTTTCGTTGCTGCATCTTAATCCACATTAGTAAGCATTTGGATGTATGCAGTTGTGTATTTTTGCAAATATTCTTGTTACGAATGTTCTTTCATTTATAATCTGATGGCACAGATGCACTCATTTTGTTAGAATGCACCTAGGAGTAGAAATGTTAGATCATAGAGTATGGATAAGTCAGCTTCAGTAGATAATGCCAGTGTTACCTTGTGATTGTAACCCCTTACACCTCCATCAACCATGTATGGGAATACCTGTCACTCTACATCTTCACCAACACCATATTACAAGTCTTCTTCATTTTGACCACTCTGCTAGTTATGTAATAGATCTTATGGTGCATTTAATTTGATGACTAATGAAGTTCAGCACCTTCTTATATGTTCATTGGCCACTTAGATATCCACTTTGATGATGTGCCTGTTCAAATCTCTTGCACATTTTTGTTTTTTTAATTTTTAAAAAAGATTTTATTTATTTATTTGTCAGAGAAGAGAGAGCACAAGCAGAGGGAGTGGCAGGCAGAGGGAGAAGCAGACTCTTTGCTGAGCACGGAGCCTGATGCTGGACTCTATCCTAGGACTCTGGGGTCATGACTTGAGCCGAAGGCAGGTGCTTAACTGACTGAGCCACCCAGGCATCCCTCTTACTCGTTTTTATTTTGGGTTGGGTTACTTGTTGACTTGCAAGAAATTCTTCATATACCCTGGATGTAAGCCTTTTGTTATTTTACTACAGATATCATTTATTCTAATGTCCCTTTTGTTTTCTCAGTGGTTTCAAAGATCAGAAATAGTTACTCCAATCAATCAATCTGTTCTTTCCTAATAGTGCTATTTTTTGGGGTAGCCTGTTAAAATCTTCCCCTAATCCAAAGGTTGTATTGTTTTGCCTTTCACGTTTAAATCTCCAGGTCTTCTAGGGTTGGATTTTGTAAACTGGGAGCGATTGCCATCAAATTTCTGTTTTTAATATAGGGCTATACAATTCACCCAACATAGTTGAAGAGATTTCCCCCACTGCCCTGCAGCACCACTTTTGTTGTAAATCAAATGTACCTATATGTATGTGTCTAGATACCTATTCCATTTTATTGGTCTATTTAAGTATTCTTGTGGCAATACCACATTATCTTTATTACTATAGCTATATACGTTTTCGTATCCACTACAGTTGTTGTTCTTTGATATTGCTTGGGGTATTTTAGGCACTTTGCATTTGTATTTTAACAGAATCCACTCTCAATTTTGACCGAAGGGTTAGGATTTTAATTGGAATCATAGTTAATCAGTTTGGGAAGAATTGACATTTGTACTTTATTGAGTCTTCTGGTACATGAAGATTAGGATCTCTGCATTGGTTTAGGTCTTTCTTATTAAGAGTTTCATGGTTTTCTGTGTAGACCTCTGAACATACCATACATCAGATTCATTCCTAAGTATCTGACCTTTTTTGATGCTACTGTAAATGCTATCTTTTAAAATTTCAATTTGTAATAGATTGTTGCTGGTATATAAAAATGCAGGGTTTTTTTGTCTTCAATTGCAACAACGTTGCTGAACTATTTGTTAATTCTAAGATTAACTTGATTCTTTTGGACTTTTCTATGTATACAAATATATTTGTGAATAAATTCTCTTTCTTTCTAATCTCTATCTATCCGTCTATTTATTTAACTGTACTGGCTAGGTTATGTATTATGGTGTTGAATAGAAGAATAGATAGAGGGCATCCTTGTCTTATTCTCATTCTCAAAGGGAAATCTTTCAACATTTCACCAATAAGTATAATGTTTACTCTAGTTTCTCTGTAGAATGGATACCTTGTAAGGCAGCTTAACTCTCATTCAAGGTTGTTGAGTTTTGATCATTAGCAGATAGTAAATTTTAACAAGTGATTTTTCTGCATCTATTGAGATGATCATCTAACTTTTGTTTCCTTTGTTTAGTTAATGTGAATTAAAATGTTTAAAAAAATCTTTTATGAGGTGTAATTTACATGTATTAAAATGAAACCACTTTAAGTATATAGTTTGAAGAGTTTTGATAAATGTATACACCCATCAACAATCTTTACAATCAAGATATAAAGCATTCTATTATCCCCCAAATTTCCCTTCTAAGTCAGTTCTCACCCTTGCCACACACACAAGGCACACACTGATTTGCTTTCTATCATTGGTGATTGAGTTGCCTTTCTAGAGTTATATAAAAATGGAATTATGTGATATGTAATCCTGTGAGTTAATGAGTTTCTTACACTTGGCATAATGTTATTATAACATAATAATGTTATAATAACATTATTTGTAATATAATGTTATATAAGATATTATTATAATGCATCCATGTTGCATTTACCAGTAATTTGTTCCTTCTTACTGCTGAGTGTATGGATCTAACACAATTTGCTTATCCGTTTAATGGATAATTGAGCTCTTACCAGTTTTTGATTATTATGAACAAAGCTTTTATGAATATTCAGTCTCAGTATGGACATACATTTTCTTTCCTCTTGGGAAAATACCTACAAGTCATAGGTAGTTATATTTTCAATTTTATAAGAAACTGCCAAACTGTTTTCCAAAGTGATTGTATCATTTATGCTCTTACCTACAATTTATGAGTTCCATTAGCTCTCCATTTTTGCTAAGTCTTGGTATTGGCAGTCTTTTTAATCTTAGCTGTGGGTGAGAGTAGCATTTTATTATGGTGTTAAGTTGCACATTCCTAATGACTAAAGATGTTGATTTTCTTTTCATGTGTTTATCTGCCATTCATATATCTTCTTTTGTTAAATGTTTATCTTTTGCTCATTTTTAATTGGATTATATGTCTTATTATTGGTTCTTTTTTAAAAAAGATTTTATTTATTTGACAGACAGAGATCACAAATAGGCAGAGAGGCAGGCAGAGGGAGAGAGGGGGAAGCGGCTCCCCACTGAGCAGAGAGCCTGATGTGGGGCTCGATCCAAGGACCCTGAGATCATGACCTGAGCCAAAGGCAGAGGCTTAACCCATTGAACCACACAGGCACCTCTCATTATTGGTTCTTAAGAGCTCTTTATATATTCTGGGTCTATGTTGTTTTATTAGATATCTGTTTTGCTAATACTCTCTCCCAGTCCGTTGCATACCCTTTCATTTTCTTGAGTAGTGTTCAAACAAGGGGCACCTGAGTGGCACAGTTGGTTAAGCATCCAGTTCTTGGTTTCAGCTCAGGTCATGATCTCAGGATCATGAGATTGAGCCCCATGTGGGGCTCCACACTCAGCACAGTGACTGTTGCAGATTCTCCCTCTCATTCTCCCTTTGCCTCTCTCCCTACTTGTTCTCTCTTTCTCTCTCAAATAAATAAATAAATCCTTTAAAAAAACACTGTGGTATTGACCCAGAGATAGATATATTTATCACTGGAACAGAGTAGAAGACATAGAAATAGACCCATATATATGGCTAATTTATTTTTTTTAAAAGAGGGCAGAATAATTAATTAGGGATAAAATAGTCTAAAATATCAGTTTTTCTAACATTGTTAATATCTAAGAATACTTTTTTTTATATTAACTGTGTATCTTGTGACATTGCTAAACTTACATAGTTATCCTAGTCTGTTTGGACTGCTATGACAGGATACCATGGACTGGGTGATATATAAACAATAGAAATTTTTTCTTATAGTTCTAGAAGCTGGGAAACCTAAGCAAAAAGCACTGGCAGATTTGGTGTCTGGTGAGGGTCTGATTCCTTGATTGCTGTGTCTTCACATGGTAGAGGGGGATGAGAGAGCTTTCTGGAATATTTTTTTTTTATGAGGGCCCTAATCCCATTCATAAGAGCTCCAAACACATGAGCTAATCACCTCCCAGAAGACCTACCTCCTAATACCATCACATTGTGGGTTAAGATTTCAGTTTTAAACTTGGAGAGGGACATAAACATTCAGTCCAGTCCATTTTAGTATTCTTATAGCTTTCTGTAAATACCTCAGGATTTTTTTTTTTTTTACATTCTTGGTCGTGTCATCAACACATAAAGAGTTTTACTTATTTGTATATTTTCTATTATATATGCCTATATATAATTTCTTGCTTATTACCCAGAATAAGACTTCAAATACAATGTTGAATAGAAGTTGTAAGAACAGAAATACTTTTTCTTTTTTCATCATGTAATAAGATGATCATATGGCATAAATTTTTTTAATTAAAAATTTTTTATTATTACGTTCAATTAGCCAGCACACAGTACATCATAAGTTTTTGATGTAGCATTCAATGATTCATTAGTTGCATATAACATCCAGTACTCATCACCACATGCCCCCTCCTTAGTACCCATCACCCAGTTACCCCATCTCCCCACTGCCTTCCCTTCTGTAACCCTCAGTTTAGCATAGGTTTTTTAAAATTTAATTTAAAATTTTCAGTATTCCAAGATTCATTGTTTAGGCACCACACCCAGTGCTCCATGCAAGATGTGCCCCCCTCAATACCCCCCCAGGCTCACCCAACCCCCTACACTCTTCCCTTCCAAAACCGTCCATTTGTTTCTCAGAGTCCACAGTCTCTCATGGTTCCTCTCCCCCTCCAATTTCTCCCAATTAACTTTTTCTTTCCTTCTCCTAATGCCCTCCATATTATTCTTTATGCTCCACAAGTAAGTGAAACCATATGATGATTGACTCTCTGCTAGACTTACTTCACTCCACATAATCTCTTCCAGTTCTGTCCACGTTGATACAAAAGTTGGGTATTCATCCTTTGGGATGGAGGCATAATACTCCATTGTCATATGGACCATATCTTCTTTATCCATTCATCTGTTGAAGGGCATCTTGTCTCTTTCCACAGTTTGTCGATTGTGGTCATTGCTGCTATGAACATTGGGGTAAAGATAGCCCTTTTCACTACATCTGTATCTTTGGGATAAATACTCAGTAGTGCAATTGCAGGGTCATAGGGTAGCTCTATTTTTAATTTCTTAGGGAATCTCCACATTGTTTTCCAAAGTGGTTGCCCCAACTTGCATTCCCACCAGCAGTGGAAGATGGTTCCCCTTTCTCCACATCCTCTTCAAACTTGTTGTTTACTGCCTTGTTAATTTTGGCCATTCTAACTGGTATAAGATGGTATCTCAGTGTGGTTTTGATTTGAGTCTCCTTGATGGCTAATGATGATGAACATTTTTTCATGTATCTGTTAGCCATTTGTATGTCTTTTTTGGAGAAGTGTCTGTTCATGTCTTCTTTGGCATAGGTTTTTTAGTCAATAAAGCAAAATACTCTGTTCTTTTTAAAAGATTTATTTATTTATTTATTTATTTGAGAGTAAGCACACATGTGTGAGGAGTGGGGTGAGGTGGGGAGGGACAGAGGGAGAGGGAGCAGACTCCCCATTGAACGTAAAGCTCAATGCTGGGCTCCATGTAGGGCTCCATTCATATGGGCCTCCATCCAGGACTCAATCCCAGGATCTTGAGATTAGGACCTGAGCTGAAACCCAGTAGAGTGCTTATTCGACTGAGCCACCTAGGCACCCTTGACTTGATAATATTTTGTTGGCAATGTATGTATCTGTGTTCATGAGGGATAACTGTTTGTAGTTTTCTTCTTGTAATTTTTTACTGATTTGTTATCACAGTTCTGCTGGCCGCATAAAATGAGTTTGGAAGTATTCCTCCTTCCATTAATTTCTGAAAGAGTTTGTATCAGATTGGTAGTATTTCTTCTTTTTAAATGTTTGATAAAATTCACTAATGTAATAATCTGAGCCTGGAGTTTTCCTTGGAAAGATTTTTTTTAAAGATTTTATTTATTTATTTGAATAAGAATGCATGAGCAAGGGAAGGGACAGAGGGAGAGGGAGAAGCAGAGTTCACGCTGAGCGGGAGCCCGATATGGGGCTTGATCCCAGCGCCTTGGGATCATGACCTGAGCAGAAGATAGATGCTTAACTGACTGAGCCACCCAGGCACCCCTGAAATATTGTTTTTAAGATTTTATTTATTTATTTGACAGAGAGAGAGAGATCACAAGCAAGCAGAGAGGCAGGCGGCGGGGGCCGGAGCAGGCTCCCAGCTGAGCAGAGAGCCCGATGTGGGGCTCAATCCCAGGACCCTGAGATCATGACCTGAGCTGAAGGCAGAGGCTTAAGCCACTGAGCCACCAAGGCGCCCCCCCACTGGAATATTTTTAACTAAGAATTTAATTTCTTTTATAGATACTGGTCTTAAGATTTTCTGTTTCTTCTTGAGTCAGTTCTTAGGTTTGCATCTTTCAAGGAATTTGAGTTTTCCATTTCTTGATGAATGATTTCAACACTTTTTTCAGTAATTAATATTAAGAATACAGAAAATCAATGAGGATAAGAAAACTTGAATAACACAGTCAAGCAACTTAATCTAACTGATATTTATAGAACACTCCACTCACAACATAATACACATTCTTTCCAAGTTCACATGGAGCATTCACCAAGATAGATCATATTCCGGGCTATAGAACATGTTTCCAGGGGTGCCTGGGTGGGTCAGTGGGTTAAAGCCTCTGCCTTCGGCTCAGGTCATGATCTTGGGGTCCTGGGATGGAGTCCCACATTGGGCTCTCTGCTAGGCAGGGAGCCTGCTTCCCTTCCTCTCTCTGCCTGCCTCTCTGCCTACTTGTGATCTCTGTCTGTCAAATAAATAAATAAAAAACCTTAAAAAAAACATGTTTCCATATGTTTTAAATTAATATTCATCTAAGTAATCCAGAGATGAAAAAAGAAATGAGAAAATATTTTTAGTTGAATGAAAATGAAAATCTAGCATATCAAAGTTCATGGAGTAGCTTTAAATATTTAGATTTATATTAGATAAGATGAATAATCCAAAGTCAATTATTGAAAACTCTACCTAAGAAGGCAAAAAAAGAGCAAAATAAACACATAATAAGTAAAAGGAAAGAAATTAAAAAATGAATAAAAATTGAGCAATAGAAAACAATAGAAAAATTAATTAAGCCCAAAACTGGCTTTTGAAAAAATCAGTAAAATTAAAAAACCTCCAGCTAGATTGATCAAGCAAAAAAGAGAAACCACAAATTATATGAGATATCACTATATATCCCATAGATATTAGGATGCATCCCTAAACTTCTCTTTGTGAGGTTGACTTAGCTCATATTGACCTTTATTTTCTATGTAATTGTTAGAGTAAATTTATTGTGTTTCTTAAAAAAAAATCCACCTTGGATTTTGATTGAATTGAATTTATAAATTAATTTAGATTGAATTGAGACCTTTAGAATATTTTCTGATTATCAAATAAGATAAAATTTTTTCCCATTTTACACAGATTGTCTTTTATAGTCATTAGTAAAATTTTCAAGTTTTCTCCAAAGAAGTCATATATTCTTGGATTAAATGATTGCTAAGTAAATTCTTTCTTATCTTATCAATGATATCATTTATTTCTGATGTAGATGAGTGCATTGTACTTTGTAGGCTATTTGTGAATCTGGCAGTTTTGCTCAACTTATTTATTAGATTTAATATCTTATATTCTGTTGACCTTTCTAGGGAGATGAACTTACTGAAAATAGTGACAATCTCATATACTTCCTTCTAATACTTAACCTCTTCTCTCTTTTTCTTCTCCTGTGCCTCTGGCTAACATTTCCAGTACCATATTAATTAGTGGCTATTTCAGTGAGCGTCTTTTTCTTATTCCAGATCATAAGAGGAATGCTTATAAATTTTCTTTAATAAATATAATGTTGGTGGTAAGTTTTATTAAGTAAGAAAAATCACTTCTAGATTGCTTAGTTTTTTGGTCATAAATATTGAATTATATCAAATTATTTCTCTCATGAATTGAGATAGTGACTTCTTTCCTTCAGTCTGTTATGAACCATCCTTTAACTCCTAGTGTAAACATGATCTGTTTTGTTTTATTGTTGTTCAATTTTTATATTAATTTGGCTAATATTATCTTTCAGAATTTTTAAAGATTTTCTTTATTTGAGAGGGAGAGCACAGAGGGAGAATGAGAGGGAGAAGCAGACTCCCTGCTGAGCTGGGAGCCCAATGCAGGGCTAGACCCAAGGAAACAAATTAAAAAACCAGATACTTAACCAACTCAGCCACCCAGACTTCCTTCCTTCCCTTCCTCTTGGAATTTTAAATGTATATTCAAAAGTGGAAGGGGCCAAAGTTTTTCTTGTATATATATTATGTTCCAGTATGAAGCTAACCTAATTTCCTTTAAAATCCAGGAACCTGAATGAAGAAAATAGGAGAAAGTGACCTCTGAGTTCTTTGAGATTCCACAGAATACATGATTTCTCACCAACTCTGGAAACAGGTGACTTTCTGCTGAGGCAACATCATAACTCAGCTCATTCTCTATTCATTTGACTTCCTTAACCAGGTTTCAGTTTAAGGGTCCAGTGTTGAACTACTGTTTCAATGTGCTTATTTAAATTTACTCAGTGGGATTCCATAAGTGAATAATAATAAATCCCTGTAGTTATTCAAAAGAATAGGGTAGATCTAAATGCACTAATGTGACAGAGCACCCAAGAACCAAGTGAGAGGGGAATGGTGTAGGGTTATGCATGTAATATGATCTCATTCACTATTTGTATATACACATGAAAATTATCTAGAAACATACCCAACAAAGTGTTAAAGTGGAGTGGGCTGAGAAGGGAGGTTGATTTACTTTTCATATTATACCTTCCTGTTGAGTTTGATTCCCCCAATTTATTTATTATTTTCTTTTATTTTAAATTTAAAAAAAATTAACATATAGTGTATTATTTGTTTCAAGGGTACAGGTCTGTGATTGACTATTTTTTTGACTATTTTTTAATCCTGTGGTTATATTACATTTATATACATCACACGAAAATAAACTCCCCAGATAAAATTTACATATTCCTTTCATATGTAGAGCTCAGATATTCCAACCTATCAGTCTCCTAATATTTGAGGATTTTTGTTGGTAGGAAAGAGAGTCATAATGCTGCATTAGAGAAATATCCAGAGTTGAGTGCTGCATTCATTAGGGCAGGTTTACATGAATGAAATCTGTGATCAGGTCCAGACGCATTGAAAATCAGTCAGAATCCCACAGGACAATACCCATCCCAGGGTTGCAAATTGCAGCTTTACACTGAGCACCCTCTCCATGGCGATGTGGGTGGTCAGTGGTAACTGGGCTGCTTTGTTCAGACCCATTGCTCCTACAAAGAAATTCTGATTTGAAAGTGCCTGAATGATGATGGATTACTTATCACATTTACATAAAGGGGACAGCACACACAAATACTTCATTACTCCTTGGCTTCGCATTTATTTTGTTAGGCTACTCGCATTTCATTTGCATTTGGTTTCATTGAAGTAATGTCAAAAATTTTAGGAGACTGGAATCCTAGTAAAAGCAATGGTTTTCCTCCATGCAATGTAGGAAAAGCATAAAAGAAGAAAATAAAAATCCGACTGCTAAGGAATGTAGGAAAGACCTTAGGGTTCGAAGACAAGAAAGAATTTTTGAGATGTCTTTGGTGCAAAAAGGTGGTTTTATTAAAGCACAGGAACAGGACCCGTGGGTGGAAAGAGCTGCACCAGGGTCATGAGGAGTGGCCCACTATATACTTTCAAGTTGGGAGGGGGTTAGGGATAGCATATGTTTCTAAGGATTTTGGAAGCAAGGTTTCCAGGACCTTGAGGGGGCTAACCTTATTACTGGGAAAGGGTCATTTATTATTGTTTAATAAAACCTGAGTCACAAGACCCTTTAGATGTATATCAGTAGGTCATGTGCTTGGCAAATGATTGCCAACATGTATCTTGAGAGGGGGTAGAGATAAAGGAAGTTTCCAAAGGAATTTTTATGTTAAAGTAGACTTACAGGATCTTGGGGGTTGGGCTAAGATTACCTGTTACCCTAACAATGTATTAACATCGAGGCAGTTGATGTTAATGTCACTCGGGAGAAATGTCACTCTGCCTATTTCAAGGAATTGTTAATTGGCTATAGGTAGTAAGGAAATTCAATAATTCTTCTTCTGTCTTCATTTCCCACATCATAAGTACAATTTGATATATATATTTTCCCTTCTCTTTAGCTCTCTTTAGCTGTGAATATATATTTTCATTTTTAACATGTTTATTTTTGTCCAGTTTTGCCTACAATCTATCACATCTTTTTAAAAAAGATTTTATTTATTTATTTATTTGAGAAGGAGAGAGAGAGCTCAAACACAGGAGCAGGGGGTGGGGCAGAGGGAGAAGCAGACACCCCTACTGAGCAGGTAGCCCAATGCAAAGCTCCATCCCAGGACCCTGGAATCATGACCTGAGCTGAAGGCAGATGCTTAACCGACTGAGCTACGCAGGCACCCCTTCAATGTATTATATCTTTTATTTAACATTAGGTATTCTTCTAAAACATGATTCTCAGCTATTTAATATGATTAGTCTATAATTTGTTTAACCAATCTCCTATCATTAGACATTATATATTAACAATATTTAGTACCATAAGTTACTTTATTCAAATGAACTTTTACATACCAATGGTTTATCTTTTTTTTTTTAGGATTCTTAGAAGTATAAGTGAGCTCAAAGGATATAAATATGTTTTATCTTTTAATACAAATTGTTCTCTGGGAATGTTGTACCAATTAACAGTCTTACAAGCCCTATGAGTTTCAATTTCCTTGCCATATTGTCAGTATATTTTTTTACATCTTTATCAATTTGGCAGGTAGAAATGGTATTTTGGTTTAGTTTGGATTTATTTGATTACTGTTGAGGCTGAATGTACTTGTAGTTATTTTGATGTACATGAGCTATGACCTTGTCTTTGACTGTATTCCTAAGCACATGGTAATATGGTAGATTCTCTCTGGGTAACTCAACAGTGCTTGTTGATAAACTGACTGTCCTACTGAAATTTCCTTTTTAAAAAAATTTCTTGTGGTGTGCTTGAGTGGCTCAGTGGGTTAAATCTTCTGCCTTTAGCTCGGGTCATGATCCCAGGGTCCTGGGATCGAGCCCCACATTGGGCTCTTCACTCTGTGGGGAACCTGCTTCCTCCTCTCTCTCTGCCTGCCTCTCTGCCTACTTGTGATCTCTGTCTGTCAAATAGATAAATAAAATCTTAAAAAAACCAACAACTTCTTGGACATCTAGACTTAAAATGTACGCTGTTGCTGTAAATTTTCCTATCTCAGAACTCTAGAGAAGTGAAAATTTCAGCTCTTTTAGTGAGAGTTTTAAAGGCCAGGTTCACAGTCTTATAAAAGTTCCACATATGATGATGACAATATTAATGCAAGTTCACTTGGTTCTGTCTTCCAGAACGTTCCCAAGGACACGCATTTTAACAGTGTAACCTCTTTGTTATACACAAATTGTAGAAATTGAGATTAAATTAGCTATCAAGGACACAAGATTTTTTCACAGATGCTGTGTATTTTTGTCTCCTGGGAGTCATCTGTTTTACTTGATGGCATTTAGCTTACCTGACTTCCGCAAGCAAACCTGGTAAATAATAGTTTACACACAATTTTGGATTTTAGCACAGATGTGCTTAGGTAACCCAAAACATGTATATAATTGGAATTAGAGCTCCTACATAAAATACACTTGACTCTCAATTCCTTGAGTTTGTGACTAGTTATTGCCAAATTACCAGAACTGTGCTGTGAAAAAAAGATTAATTGATCACCATCATCTGTTAATAGAGACTGTAAATTGTAATTAATTAACAATGCTTAGGAAAGGATTAATTTGGTTAATCCCATAGTATATACACTCCGTATGGATCATGGATTTTCAAGGTTTTAAAATTTCACAAAATGTGCTTATCACTAAATTTAAGTTATTTCCACTTTTAATTTGGAAGACATCGGGATTATGAAGTTCCTTAGTAATATATATGATCACTAACCTTAATTGTACAGTGTTCTAGAAAGATTAGATTAAATGTTTTAGTAATCCTCTTCTCTCCTTGAAATCAGCTTATCATTTGTTGAGAGGAAGACAGATTTTTTTTCGGTTATTTTTTCATAGTTTATTTTCTAGAAAGCCAGTTTATTGTATACCAATTTTGTTAACCTCATACAAATTTTGAAATTAGGAATATGTTGTTTTTAATAGTTTACTTCTGTTGGGTCTTCTTAATCTTAAGCTAAACTTTTCATTTAGTAAGTTGATCTAGTGGACAAAGAGCCAAAAAAAGTGATCTGGTTTTATCTGTTCTAGTACGCTGCATTTCCCATATACTCTTCTTAAATTGTGACAGTTTTGTTACCTAATTTATGCACATACTAATCGATAACTTTGTGTTAATTTTGTAGAAGAAAACTGAAGTACCTTAAATCATTTGTGGAGGTATTCTTGCAAATTAAGTTCTACAAATTATCTCTTCTAAAAAAAGTTTTAGTTGTTTCTTTTTTTTAAATTATAGTTTAATTTTCTAATAGCTGTGTAAGAATATACATAGTTTAAGAGGCACATAGGTCTATAAGACTTGTGGAGGACAGCTGTGCCTGACCTCTTCCCTTCTACTCTCCCCTCCCCCAGCATTTCCCAGTCCTCAGAAACTGCCCCCTTCAACTTCTTTCCTTCTTCCTTTTGGTATTTGCTCCTCCCTTTTTTTCCTGTTTTTTAAAAAGTAAACTCTACTCCCAACATGGGGTTCAAACTCACAACCCTGAGCCAGCCATTTTGTCTCCCTTTCCTAAATAAAATCCTTACACTGCTACTTCTTGATTTTTCAGTGCTAAAAGTTGTCCCCCTACCAGCTCATAAAGGACGCTTTCCATCCCCTATTCTTCTAGTGTAGCTGTATTGAACAATTGGAACACTATTCTGTGTTTAATTATTATGGCTGTTAATGAATGCTAGTCACAGCTAAGTCATGAAGTATACTATGACTATTTTTTTATTGCATACCTTTTTGTTTTCCCTGGAATAGATAATTTTCTTTTTTCTGTTTGTTTAGTTTTCTCTGTACCTATGAATACTTCACCCCCAGATGCTTCGCTGTTTTTCCTCTCAGTAAGTTTGAATACATTAGATACTCTATCAATTTCTTCTCTTTTCAGAGAAGTCTCTTCCAAGACTTCTGATCTGCTTAAATATGGACAGCTTGCTCCCTAGGCCTGCTGAACAGTCATCCTAGACTCTCCCTTCATTACCATATTCGGTATTGTTTTGTGCCTTCTTCTTCTTTGTTTCTCCTATTGCCTTTTCTTGTATTTTCCTTTTTTGTGGTTTACTGTCTTTTTTGGTGAGCATGTCCCCCTATAGTTTCCCAAGAAAGAGGGCACAGGAGGTGCAATTTTTGAGACTATAGGTGTTTTATTTTGCTCTCATACTTAAATCCTAATTTCACTGAATGTAGAATTCTAGGTTGGAAATGATTTTTCCTTCAAGTTTTGATGGCATTGTTCCATTGTTTTCTAGCTTCCAGCATTGCTGTGGAAAAATAAAATGTCATAATGATTCATGATCCTTTATATAAAAACTGGGTTTTTTTTTTTTCATCTCTCTCTCTCTCTCTGGAAAGATTTTTTTCTTTGTCCCAAGTGCCTTGATGTGGACCTATTTTTCTCCATTACAATGAGTTCTTTCAAACTGGAAATTCAAATCTTCCAATTTTGGGAAGTGTTCTGGAGTTATTTTACTGGTGATGTCTTCCCTTCTATTTTTCCCTGCCTTGTGTTTGTGGAACACATGAATGGGAGAAAGGGACAATTATTACTCTTCTTTGTAAGTCTTAGAGACCTATTTGTCTCAAACTATACACATTCCCCACTACTTTTAGAAAACTATGGACTCTGAAAAACAATCTGAGGGTTTTGAAGGGACGGGGGGTGGGAGGTTGGGGTACCAGGTGGTGGGTATTATAGAGGGCACGGATTGCATGGAGCACAGGGTGTGGTGCAAAAATAATGAATACTGTTATGCTGGAAATTAAAAAAAAAAAAAAAGAATAAAAAAAAAGTAAAAAAAAAATAGAAAACTATAAATAAGCTATAGATGAGAAAAATAGCTAAAACTTGAAACAATTTGCAAGACTTAAGAATTCATAAGATTACCTCAACAAATGTTTTAAAATATTTTCAAATACCTTCTACAAAATGAATTCACATTATTCAAATCTGGATCTTCTGAATTGTGCCTTGACTTATCTTTTTTCTTCTATTTTTAATTGTATGCTTTTACTCTGCTTTTTGAGAGATATTCTCAACTTTATCATCTTCCTAATCTTTTATTGAATTTGTATTTGATTTCCAATAGATCTTCAACTCTTTGTGTATTCAGAATGATCTTTTTTCATATCAACTTGTTCCTGTTTCATGGATATAATATTTTGTCTCTCTGAATGTGTAAATAATCCTTTTTCAAAACAGTTTTCTTCTCTCTGCAAAGTTTGTTTCTTCCTATTTCTGTTTGGTTGTTTTGTTCACTTTGTTTCATATTTTCTCATATCTGGTGACCCTTGAATGTCTGAATACATTATAAAGCTTGGGACACTCGAGTAGGTTTTCCAGTTGTGGAAAGAACCATAGGGTGATCTGCCTGAAATCTTTCATGAGGAAATGCTCAATGTTACTACATTTTTCCTCTGAACTGGTCAGATTCCCGAGAGAGGACCATTACCATCTTTTTGGCCGCATTTGAAAAGCAGACTGGGAAAAGAAAGCTGGTCAAGTCAATAGTTAGTATGTAAAATTTCCCTTATTCTCCTTATGTTTATTTTAGCATTTCTACCATCTGCTGTACCTGGTGTTTCTTAGTCAGGAGACTTGCTGTCCTTCTTATTCACTTAATGAATGAAACTTCAGTCCTCTGCTAAAATAAGGTAGAATCTGTGTCTCTTGGCTGTTTGGAGAGGAGACACTTTGAGACCTAACATCTTACACAGATTTTCCACAAAGCCTCCTGTTTTTAACCTTACCTTAACTGCCATTTCTTCTTCTTTTTTTTTTTTTAAAGATTTTTTCTTTATTTATCTGACAGAGATCACAAGTAGGCAGAGAGGCAGGCAGAGAGAGAGGAGGAAGCAGGCTCCCTGCAGAGCCGAAAGCCCTATGTGGGGCTCGATCCCAGGACCCTGGGGTCATGACCTGAGCCGAAGGCAGAGGCCCAACCCACTGAGCCACCCAGGCGCCCCTAACTGCCATTTCTATAGTGGCCACCAATCCCTGAGCTCTTAGGGAATTCTGAGGTGCAAAATGGGTGTCTCTTGGCTTTCCCGACTGCTGGCTTAGAATTCAGCTGAGTCGAGCCTCTTAAGTAGTCACCATTTCTCCATCTGTTTTCCAGCTTCCAAAATTTTATTGCTGTTGTCCTCCCTCGCTTCTCTTTGTTCTTGAGGCTCTATGGCAGATGTAATGTGTATGTTCAGTTGGTCATTATTATCCAGAATGGTGCCCTCCTTTTCACTTAAATTCATTATGATATTCTTGTGCTTTTCTAATGCATTCATTTCTGCCCATTGCTCCCACCGTCCCTCTCTTCCTTCAATTTAGCCATATGTTCAAATGTTAAATCTCATTTATGATACATAAAGAAGGTTCTGAATGACAGTTGGAGATTTCAGTGCAACTGTTGGAAGAAACCATATGGTGCAAGTGTGCATGAATGTGTACACACACACACACACACACACACAATGATTAGATTAATTGCCTGGTTTATTTAGGAAAGAATATAGGATCATCCTGGAAGCAAGGTGGCCAAGCAGAACAAGGGCAGGATTGGTATATCCTGTGAACTTATCCTTCCAGCTTCCACCCAGCATCCCTTGGAAGTTGCAAGTGACACTGAACACTCAAAGTTGAGGTGTTTTGTTTGTTTTCTTTTTTTGATCTAGGAAGCATTTTTTAACTACACTGCAGTATCACTGAAGAAGAATTTACACAAAACGTATGTCCTCAGAGGGAAATATTTGGAGATACCCTAGAACATTGGAGACAAGCTGGAGAGTAGATGGGCAAGTGATTCTTGGCTAAACTTAGCATTGGGAAGACTCTAAGCTCATTTAGGGGAAAAAATACATTGAGTGTGCACATGCCCCTGGATGTTCTCTGCAGCCATCTTCTCAGTACCCTGGAAAGCCTGTTTCCCCCCTGGCCTGTCTACGGTCTTTAATAGCATATCCCTTTTGCTGGAGTGGTTCTGATCCTATGTTTGGTCAAACGTTCATACAACATTAAATTTTAAAACAATCTCCCAAATGTTTGATTTGAGTGTTGATGGAATATGACAACGCTGTTGTCCAAAGTCTTGCTATAGAAGCCACTTATTACTCTTGCAACCATTAATATTAATTTTGACATCTCACATCTTTAGTTCTAAGTAATTGCTGACCCATGCAAGTGATACAGAAACTTGCAATTTTAAAGATAAAATTTAACGTTACCTCACTTTGCATATGAGATTTCTCCCAGTAATACATTTTGGTTTTTTGTAATGGAGTGCAGTAGGACTATATTTTTTAAAAGATTTTGTTTATTTATTTGACAGAGAGAGACACAGAGAGAGAGGGAACACAAGCAGGGGGAGTGGAAGAGGGGGAAGCAGGCTTCCTGCTGAGCAGGGAGCCCAATGTGGGGCTTGATCCCAGGACCCTGGGATCATCATGACCTGAGCCAAAGGCAGACCCTTAACCACCGAGCCACACAGGCGCCCCATAGGACTCTGTTTAGTATGGATTGGTTTCATTATAGAAGCTTCAAAGAGTGTCATAAGGTGCTCAAGACCCTCATATGGCCTTATGGTGGGTGCTACAAGGACCACAGTGTTTGGAGCAAGCCTATTCACAGAGAATACTTTTCTAGATAATAGCAAACATAAGTGAGTTCAAACAGACCAATAATTGGAAACAGAGTGAGAGTTTGTCACCAAGGTATAAATAGCTAAATAATTCATTGCCATTCATAAAAAAAAAAAGAACATACTATGTGACCAAAAGGAGTAGGTTGAATAGTTTCAGTTGAATCACGGAACACTACATCAAAAACTAATGATGTACTATATGGTGACTAACATAACATAATAAAATAAAAAAAATTGAAAAAAGAAAAAAAGAAACAACTGCCACTCCAATTTTCTGTTTAAACAAAGACTTGTTTTGGCACAAAGATGAGAAGCCTGGAAATGTTCACCCCAGCAGAGCCTGGTGAGCTGTAGCCATGATGAAAGCAGCCACCGGGGAGAATCTCACCCATAAGCCAAGGAAGGCTGAGCTCACTTGCCCCAAATTTTGTTCCTTGCCCTGAAATTTCCTTTAGCAAGTTTAAGAGTCCTGCGTGTTTGGCGGTTGAGTCGAAGTTAAATCATCAGCCCTGTTATGAGTTCTTGAGGTATTTAATTCTTTTGGCAAATATTTTTTCTCCTTTGGATTTAGCTCAGATGTAAGGAGTGTTCTAAGTCTGAGCTTTCATCTTAAGGAATAAGCAAAGTTTATTCCCATTTTGTCCTTTCCTACAGGATGGCCATTTTTAAGTGAATACAATTCTTTAGCAACTAGTATTATATGTTTTGGAACTCTGAATCAGAGATGTCAGAAAATGCTCTTAAATCCACATTTTTTCAGGCTTTTAAAAGAGAACACAGACTCAGATTTCAAGATGACATTTTTGAAAAACTGCACAAACTCCATTTTCTTCTGCCTTGCAACGCAAGAGGATTTTGGGGGCAACTTCTTATGTCTGTTATGCAGTTTACATGGCCTCTGGTAAAAGTTACCGTTGTGGTTTATGTTTGATCTCTTTGTGGAAATGTCCTTCTCTCCCTTTTCAGTGACTGGATCTACACATAGCCCATGGTTCATCAGTATTCACATTTTAATGAGTTCCAAGACTAAACATAGAACTGAAGAACATTTTCACCTGTAATATATATATATATATATATATATATATATATATATATATATGTCTCAGTTAATGGTAAGCATTTCCAAAGTTGTACATCACATTAAGAAAAACATTTGAATGATTATCCAGAGTGGCTGCACCAGCTTGGGTGATGCAACATGGGGGCTTAAGTGGGTAGAAGAAGAATCAATGAAACAAGATGGAATTGGGAGGGAGACAAACCATAAGTGACTCTTAATCTCACAAAACAAACTGAGGGTTGCTGGGGGGAGGGGGGTTGGGAGAAAGGGGGTGGGATTATGGACATTGGGGAGGGTGTGTGCTTTGGTGAGTGCTGTGAAGTGTGTAAACCTGGTGATTCACAGACCTGTACCCCTGGGGATAAAAATATATGTTTATCAAAAAAAATAAAAAAAAAAAGAAAAAAAAACATTTGAATGAAAGGGCAAATATAGAGGGTTTTTAAATCCAAATCCTGGTGCCATTTGCTGGAAGGTTTATGGCTAAAAAAAATTCCCTCTACAGAAATTTGACAATCAGTTTGCCCTCTGTTCTGTCTTGTGCATGCTTAAGATATATTTAAAGTCTTTGGGTTACTTTCCAATATTACAAGGACCTGGTTTTGTTGGTTTCTCTGTTTATTTTAAATCCTATTTTCAAAACAACTTCATAGCTGGGGAGAAACTAAAACATTATAAAATTAGCTCTAGAACATATTATAGAAGCTCCTTTTAAAAAAAAAAATATTACCTTTTCAGAGACCCTGGGTAACTCAATTGGTAAGCATCTGACTCTTGACCTCAGCTCAGGTCTTGCTCTCAGGGTGGAGCGTTCAAGCCCCATGTTGGGCTCCATGCTAGGCATGGAGCCTACTTAAAAAAAATTCAGAAATTAAAAAATACATATTGTCTTTTCAACTCTTTTGTATCGAGGGATGTCAGCAATTCACAGATAAAGATCATCAGCCTCACTTTACAGATGAGAGTTCTGAGACTCAGCTAGAAAGCCGAGATATGTATCTGTTTTGGGCAAAATGACCTTAAAGAACAGTAATCATAAGCATATATGTATCAAACCAATATATATCTCTCTAACTTTGAATATCTTGTTAGTATATAATAAGTGTGATGAAAAGAAAAAAAATTAGGTTTATATTTATAATATGTTTTTGTATATATTTCACAGATATATCCTGAGAGGCTAAGTTGATGGCTTGGACTTTGAACATTCCTAGTCTGCATTCTTAAAAACAACACCAAAACAAATAAACAAACAAAGAAAAAACGGATAGGAGGCTTGAGCGCTATGCAAATTTTGTAAAGAACTTGCCTTGAGAGTTTAGTTCTGCTGGCATCCATTGATGCCTGCAGTGTGCAAGGCACTGTGCCAGATTCTAAAGGGGTCCTGAATTTCTTTTAACAAATAATCCCCAAATCTCAGTAACTAAACACTTAAGCCCCAAGCCAATGTAGTCAGCAAGTGTCATCAGGGTGGTGGGGTGACCCAGGCTTTAGCCAGTCTGTGGCTCCACTTGAAGGACTGACTGGATTCGCACCAAACCCAGCCTGCATTCAAGATGGCGAAGTAAATTAGTCAGGGTAGGTTATACACAGCGGTCTGGAGTTAGTTCCTATAGGCTCACAAGAGCCAAGGGTTAGCATATCTTCCCAACTTGATGTTTAGTGACCTCGCTTTCGTAGCTTGAAATCAGCTGTGGTGGGAGTATTTATATCATGCAAACCTACAAATTACAAATTGGGATTTCGTTTTATTTTGTTTCACTTGGAGATCCAGTTGGTGAACAGTTACCAGCACCCAACTGGTTATATGAGCTGCTGTTTAAAATAATGTCAGTATCTCTATGACTTGATGCAACAAATTTTTCTTAGACACATCACGTGTAATACCAGCTGACGGGACTCTGCTGCCAGCAATAATCCAGGGATTGAACTCCTTTCGTTGTGAGGTTCCACTGTCTTTATATGGCTTCATAGTTATCCCGGGATGTTTCTTCACAGGCAGGGGGTGGGTGGCCAGAACACAGAGAAGGCCCACCACCCCTTAACGCCTCACCCCCAAAGTGACATTTCACTTTCATGCACTTTCAGTAATGAGAACTAATCACAAGGCCACGCCTAGATGCAAGAGAGACAGCACATTCTTGATGGTGGGAAGTAGCAAAGGAAGTGACACCTTAAAACAGTTGAAGGCTGAGCAAATTTAGGGGGGTGAGGTGGGGGATTCAGGAAGACCTGGATTTAGGAAGTACTTATTATGTTGAATGAGCCTTTCTCATGTGATGTGAGTTTGACCCATTCTAGTGATCCAAACCAGTCATAAGATAGTCCATATTCAAGAGGAAGGGAAAGAAGTGTCACCTCTTGAAGCAAAGAGTGGCAAAGTTACATTGTAAAGAGGCACCAGTCACAGGTAGACCTGATTTTTTTAATAATTTGCTACAACTCAGTCCCAGCAGGATCCCAACAACCCAGCCTACTGTCTGTTCTGGAAGCCATTTTGTGACTTCAGCTATCTGTGATGGTGGCCCTAGGGTTCACTTTAAAATAATTTGCCTGTGGTGCCTAGGTGGCTCAGTTGTTAAGTGTTTGCCTTCGGCTCAGGTCATGATCCCAGGGTCCTGGGATTGAGCCTGGTATTGGGCTCCCTGTTTAGCGGGAAGCCTACTTCTCCCTCTCCCACTCCCCCTGCTTGTGTTCCCTCTCTTGCTGTATCACTCTCTGTCAAATAAACAAATAAAATCTTTAAAAAAAATAATTTGCCTCATGCCTACAAAACATGGGGAGAACCCCAAATTCTCTAGCTGAAATCTGCCAATCCAACCCTAGGTCTCTACTTCAACTCTGTTTTGTGTTCCAGCCATTTATCTACTGGTCATTTCATCTTTATAGGCTACTGACTTCTTGAAAGCGAGGTCTGGGGCTTCACCCTCCTGTATATCTCCAACAGTGCCAAGCACAACTTCGCATATACCAAATCGACATCCCATTTCGTTCAACTTTTTCTGCATGATCTGCCCTGATAGGGAATTATTTCTGATTATCATTCTGATCACATCTCAAGCAAAGAAAACAAATGAAACAACACTGAGGTCACCTAGAGAATTTATAAAAATTTTGTTTCTAGCCACACTGTTTCTCACAAGCCAATACCATCTTTTGCCTGGTATCTATGCCTGTGATCAGGCTCCTAGGGGCACGCCAAGGAAAGGCAAATACTTAGTGGATATTGGATAGAATAATGGGAAAAAGTGAGAATCAAAATTTTCCACAACTGCTTTTTCAAAGAACACAAAAAAATGGAACTTCAATCTTGTAAAGGGCTATGAGCCCTGTGTGTGGAAAACATACCAAAACAATGAAAGAAAAAATAACTTGCATAGTATTGCCCAACCACATACATACCTCTGTCCCCCTATCCCAGGCTGAAGTGACTGTAATTTATGGTGAAGCCATTAGGAAAAGTATAATAATTCCAATAATGCTCTACATGATTCCAGGGCTATCTCATGACCCTGTCAGCCAAAAAGTATGTGTGAATATACTCACTGCTAATTCTGCTGCAGTCTTTGTCCTTTGAATGTGTTTGTAGATACTCCCTCCACTCTGATGAGGACCTGCTATTCCAAGACAAGGAAGCTTCACATGAGTTCAAGTACTTTATCTAGCAAGTTAAATCAAATATTCATGTGGTTTTAATCTCTCTCTTTTTTCCCTAATTAATTAATTAATTAATATCACTAATTCCCTGATTGTGATTGGGGGAATTAGCCAGGCTTCTCTTTTTTTTTTTTTTTAAAGATTTTATTTATTTATTTGACAGACAGATCACAAGTAGGCAGAGAGGCAGGCAGAGAGAGACAGGAGGAGGAAGCAGGCTCCCTGCTGAGCAGAGAGCCCGATGCGGGACTCGATCCCAGGACTCTGAGATCATGACCTGAGCCGAAGGCAGCGGCTTAACCCACTGAGCCACCCAGGCGCCCTAGCCAGGCTTCTCAATCTGCTTGTCTATAAAGTTGGGTTATCCATTCATATGAAAGAG
The DNA here is from genome assembly GCF_009829155.1 of Mustela erminea. Lineage (NCBI taxonomy): Eukaryota > Metazoa > Chordata > Mammalia > Carnivora > Mustelidae > Mustela > Mustela erminea. The sequence goes on along the minus strand of NC_045635.1, from coordinate 40,103,195 downwards.
AAAAATCTGTGAAAAACACCGATTTTTTTTTTTTTTCAGAGATAACCCAGCTTGAGTCAGATTTGGGGCTTTGCTCATTCCTGTGAGCTGAGAGATGATCATGGAGGAGTAGCTCCCTCTAGCCCAAGGTTTTCTTTGGGACAGAAGTGGCTCACTTTCCATCCCCCTTCCAGCTTATTTTTGTCTCACTACCTATGTTTTTACCTTGCCATGTAATTTTTGTTTTTCTTTTTTGTTAGCAACTGGATGTTTAGTGTTTTTTTTTTAATGTAGTGAGTTATTTACTCTTCAGTTAAAAACCTTTAAAATCAATGACTGAATGGCCATCTATGTGAACTATTTATTATATATCATTGATTCGAAGCAGAACAGAAAAGCATTATCTATAGAAACACCATACTTACATCATGTAATTCCTGTATGTTTAATAGTTTTTTTGAGGTATAATTCACATTAAATATACTGCACATATTTAAAGTACACAATTTGGTAAGTTTTCACTTGTGTATTTCCATGTGAAACCATCTTCACAATGAAGATAACGGACATATTCATCACCTCCAAAAGTTTCCTCATGACGTTTTATAATCTCTCCCTCCCATTCCTTATAGTCCTGCCTTC